>NC_052159.1:48904892-49213073 GCF_902713615.1 Scyliorhinus canicula | reverse complement strand
CTTGGTCTGGCTTCAGCTCCAACACTGAAAACGAAACTAAAACACACCCTGCAGCAAACAGCCTAAAATGAAAGTAAAAAACTGATAGACAGCCCAGCTCCACCCACTCTCTGACATCACTGCAGTAGTAAAAACCCATTTCTTAAAGGTACTCTCACTACAGATATTTATAAACACACCCATTTATAAACACCCATTTCTTAAAAGTGCTCTCACATGACTCCGGCCAGGTGTTCCACGAGCCCAGTGGTTGTATCAGCTTTGAGGGTGTGGAATCAAGGTCGGTAGCACTAAGATCGAAGGCATGTCCCTGTGGGTGCAAATTTGTGGAAACCACAGGTTTGATCTGGCGGGGCTGGATGCAAGGGGCGGAATTCTCCGACCCCCCGCAGGGTCAGGGAATCGCCCGGGGCCGGCGTAAATCCCGCCCCTGGAATTCTCTGCCACCCGGGAATCGGCAGGAGCGGGAATCACGTCCCGCCAGTTAGCAGGCCCCCCGTGCCGATCGGCGTGCCCCCCGTTGCGATGCCGCTGTCAGGCCTCTCCCGCCAACGTGGTTTAAACCACCTCTGTGCCGGCGGGATTGGCAGCGCGAGCGGGCCCCCGGAGTCCTGGGGCGGGCGCGGGGCGATCGTACCCCGGGGGGTGCCCCCACGGTGGCCTGGCCCGCGATCGGGGCCCACCGATCGGCAGGCGGGCCAGTGCCGTGGGGGCACTCTGTTTCTTCCGCCGCTGCCACGGCCTCCACCATGGCGTAGATGGAAGAGACCCCCTCAACCGCGCATGCGCCGGTGGTGACGTCAGCGGCCGGTGACGCTCCGGCGTATGCGCGGACTCACGGCGACCGGTGAAGGTATTTCGGCCAGCCCCGACGCCGATCAGCATAGCGCCAAAGGCCTTTGGCGCCAGTCGGCGGAGCGGGAGCCACTCCGGCGCGGGCCTAACCCCTAAAGTTGCGGAGAATTCCGCACCTTTGGGGAGGCCCGACGCCGGAGTGGCTGGCGCCACCGCTACACCGGGATCCCCCGCCCCGCCGGGTAGGGGAGAATTTCGCCCAAGGTTTTAGTAATAGGGGCAGTTGGTGATAGAGTATTTTCGGAATCCTTTTGTGGCATGGGGTAGTAAGTTTGCAGAATTGGAGGAGCTTGAGGAAGTGTACTTGCTGCTGAAGGGGAATAGGATTAAGGTGAGGGACTTCTTGAGGAAGGAGTTGGGTTCATTCCCACAGCTGCCGCCTCCAGTGTTACAGGACAAGCTTCTGTCTGAGGATGAGATGGGTGAGGGCAAGGTGTCAGATATATATGGGGAGCTGATGAAGAGGGGGTGTGCCCTGATGGAGGAGAAGTTGGGAGGGGCGATGCAAGCTGAGGTATGGGGTGAGGCGCTGTGGAGGATAAACTTGTCTTCCTTGTGTGCAAGACTGCATCTCCTATCGTTTAAGTTGGTGCATAGGGCTCATGATGAGGTCTAGGATGAGTCGTTTTTTTTCCGGGGTTGGAAGATGGGTGTGGGCGGTGTGCAGGGAGTGCAGCGAACCATGTCCAGATGGTTTGGTCATGTCTGAAGTTGGAGAGGTTCTGAAACGAGTTTGTGAACGTAACGTCGAAGATCTTTGGGAGTGGAGGTGGTGCCGAACCAGTGGGTGCCGATATTTGGGGTATCGGAGGATGCCAGAGTGCTGGTGGGGGGAGAGGCACTTTGGTAGCCTTTGCCTCCCCGATAACCCGAAGGCGAATCGTGTTCTGCTGGTGGGAATCAGAGCCGCCCACAAGTGGCAGCATGGGTGAGCGACTTGGCAGAATTGCTCCTCTGAGAAAAAAATCAAGTTCGCCATAAGAGGTGCGGAGGAGGGGTTCTCCACGAGGTGGAGGCTGTTCATTCACTTGAAGGGACGTTAACAGTTTGGTGGGGGGCGGGGTTGTGTTTTGAATGGGTTTTGAGGGACTGGGTGTAAATGGAGGGGGAGGTATGGGGGGTAGTGTCAATTGTGTGTGGTTTACTGTTGCTGTTTTTTTTTTTTGCTCGTTTCTGTTCTGTATATATTTGAAAATACCTCCAATAAAATTTTTAAAAAGAAAATAAGTATCCCAAGAAGAAGTTACATGAGCAAGTTAGTGCCCTACTGTATTTTGGAGTTCCTTGCATACAGTGATACAATGATTGCATTTGTGCTTCATGAACAAAAACATTTGTAAGGAAGCATTTATAATTGCAGGTTGAACCTGAAACACACTTTTAAGCTGGCTCGCTAGAACTGCAATCCAATCCATCATTCTTTGTTTGTGACTCTTATTGTCTGGCTCCAGTAACATCCTGGAACTTATTAATTAGGGATAGAGGTAACGGGAGCGGCATTTCTGTTTGGGGTCATAGGTGAAGGAAAGGTGGGATATGTGCCACTTCCTAAAGTCATCCTTTGTCCAATACAAATACTCAAAAATAGTCAACTTTGCATGTTAGCCATGTACTAAATGTATGCCTTTGTAATTTTGCATAGTTTATAAAAAAAATTTTATGCTTCTGTTATAATGACTTTGTTGATCTTACTTTGTGAAGCATGATTTATTTGAAATTAATCTGGAAATTGACCTTAAATGACCATTGTTTTTATTTTTCCAGAAACCTGCAAACATTTTAGTAATGGGTGAAGGACCAGAACGAGGGCGAGTCAAAATTGGTATAGTATGCTATAATTTTTTATTTTTGTGTAATTACTGAACTGATTATGTAAACTAACCTGGAAATTTTTTGTGGGATTAAAAATACATAAATAATTGTTCTGAATATTGTATCCAAATACAAGATTTTATTGGAAGAAATCTTTTAAATTGCAGGATATTTTTGATATTTTTGTTGCTTATTTAGCTTCCTGTGTAAAGAACTACCATTGTGTCTCCAGACAAAGATCAGCCAACGTCAGCTGGAGTATATAGGTAGCTCCATGGGAAAATCCAATGCATTTGCGTCCTTTCCTGTCCTGGATGCCAATCAAGTGGCATCTAAGCTATGGAATTTCCTGACTTCAATTCACAATCGCATCCAGAATAGCAAAGAATGCTGATCAGTGAGATTTACTTGGAGCTAATTATTGTTAGCTGAGAAGGTCCCTGCTGAGTAGGAATATCCAAATTGCCAAGTCTTCACTGTAGAGTGAATCACACATTTTAATATTGCATTCCCAGCTATCAATCTAGTAAACCTCCTCTGAACCACCTACAATGCATTTACATCCTTACTTAAACCAAAAGTGCATACAGGAGCATTTGGGTAAGCCCAACGGGGGTCAATGCTTTCACTCTTGCAGTTTCTAACCTATCTGCACATGGGCATACGTATACATTATTATAATACAAAACACATCTGAGCAGACACAAACACTTTTTGGCTAAAATGACTGATTAGATAAAGTTGAAACCCATAAAATTTCAGTATTGTTTGAGGTGTCCATCTTTGATGTGTAATATTTCCATCTGTAGAGTTTCACGCCTCAGATGGAATGAGTTTCAATCACGACTATATTAAAACTCTTGATAATCTTCAGTGAACAGATAAATTGGCTTAGAAAGAAAATAAAGTCGGCTTGTATATCTGTATTGTCAAACTGAGGACGTATGAGCATACAAAATAGGAGCAGATGTAAGCCATTCAGCCCCTCGAGCCTGCCCTGCCAATCACTAAGATCATGGCTGATCTGCTTGTTTTAAGTTCCACGTTCCCATTTACCCTGATAACTGTAGATTCTTGTTAGGCATGGCAATCAATCTACCTCTGACTTAAAAATAATAATAATCGCTTATTGTCACAAGTAGGCTTCAATGAAGTTACTGTGAAAAGCTCCTAGTTGCCATATTCTGGCGTTTGTTCGGGGAGGCCAGTACAGGAATTGAACTCGCGCTGTCAGCATTCTTCTGCATCACAAGCCAGCTGTTTAGCCCACTGTGCTAAATATTCAATGACCCCCCCCCCCTTTCCACAGCCACCTGAGGCAGAGAATTCTAAAGTTGCACAACCCTCCTGGTGAAAACAATTCTCCCCATTTCTGTCCTTATAAGGGTGAACCTTCATTTGGAAACAGTGCCCCCAACTCTGGATTCACCCACAAGAGGAAGCTTCCTGTCCACATCATTTGGGTTCTTGGGTACTTCAAGCAAGTCACCCCTTGCTCGAATGAAACTGCAATAGAAACAGGTTTAGCCTATCCAACCTTTCCTACTTCAAAAAAAAATTTTTTAATTCTCCTTTTTCACATTTTCAGCAAATATACACCGAAGAACAGATAACCAACAATAACAAATACAATGCCAATCCCCTGACCAACAACCCCTTTATCCTACAACCCCCCAACCATCAACCAACATCTTAAATACAATCCCATACATAATCACCAATAATGTCTACACAACATCCCCCCCCCTAATGTTCGATGTCATCCAAATCTTGAAAGTGCAAGATAAACAATGCCCATGAATTGTAGAACCCTTACATCTTTCCCTTCAGCTCGAACTTCACCTTCTCGAGCGTTAAAAATTCCAGCAGGTCCGCCCGCCACGCTGAAGCACAGCACGGAGAGATTGACCTCCTCCCCAACAGGACTCTCCTTCGGGGAGTCGGCGATGCGAAGGCTAAGACAACTGCCTCTACATCCCCCTCCAGTGGTCCGACACCCCAATGAATATGGCTTCTAGGGGCACTGGTTTGAACCTCACATGCACCACCCTTGAGATAACCCTGAAGACCTCCCTCCAATACCCCTCCAGTTTTGGACAGAACCAAAACATATTCTCATAGGGGCAGCACGGTAGCATGGTGGTTAGCATAAATGCTTCACAGTTCCAGGTTTGATTCCTGGCTGGGTCACTGTCTGTGTGGAGTCTGCACGTCCTCCCCGTGTGTGCGTGGGTTTCCTCCGGGTGCTCCGGTTTCCTCCCACAGTCCAAAGATGTGCGGGTTAGGTGGATTGGCCATGCTAAATTGCCCGTAGTGTCCTAATAGTAAAGTTAAGGGGGTGAGTTGTTGGGTTACGGGTATAGGGTGGATATGTGGGTTTGAGTAGGGTGATCATTGCTCGGCACAACATCGAGGGCCGAAGGGCCTGTTCTGTGCTGTACTGTTCTATATGAACATGGTTTGTGGGGCTCCTTCCACAGCACTCACAAACATCCTCCACCCCCTCAAAGAGTCGGCTCACCCTCGTCCTCGTGAGGTGTGCTCTGTACACCACCTTCAACTGTATCAGCCCCAACCTCGCGCACGAGGTTGAGGCATTCAGCCTCTGGAGCACCTCACACCACAACCCTTGCTCCATGCCCTTCCCCCAACTCTTCCTCCCACTTTGCTTTAATCCCCTCCAATGATACCTTGTTCTCTCCAGAATCACCTCATAGATCGCCGACACCACCCGCTATCCATTCCCCCTGCCATCAATACGTCCTCCAACAATGTGGCAGGCGGCGCCATCGGGAAGCTCTGAACCTCCTTCCTGCATATTCCTGCATATCCTGAGATATGCAGGAATCTCAGACCTGCATATATCTAAGCATCTCGCCCTGCCCCAACCCATATTTCTCGCCCAGCTCCTCCAGCCTCGCAAACCGGCTCCCCAGAAACAAGTCCTTTAATACCCTAACTCCTCTCTTCTCCCATCTCCGAAAACTCACATCCCACCTCCCTGGCTCAAACCTATGATTTCCCCCTAATCGGCATCTCCCTTGACCCCGCCCACAACTTAAAGTGCTGCCTCTACTGCCTCCCGATCTTCAAAGTCGCCACCACCGTCTGACTCCTCGAATATTTACCCGGGGCCATCGGGAGCACCGCTGTTGCCAACACCCTCAGTCCCGACCCCCTACACAGACTCTCCTCCATTATAACCCACTAGGAGTCTCCCTCTCCTCCCTCCCCCCCCCCCTCCCTCTTCCCTTCCCCTCCCCCTCGCTTCCCCCTCCCGCTCCCCCCTCCCTTCGCTCCCCCCTCCGCTTCCTCCACTCCACTCCCCTCCCCTAACCCAGCACCTCACCTCTTTTTTAAAAATAAATTTATAGCAGCCAATTATTCTTTTCCAATTAAGGGGCAATTTAGTGTGGCCAATCCACCTAACCAGCACATCTTTGGGTTGTGGGGGTGAAACCCACGCAAACATGGGGGGAATGTGCAAACTCCATAGGGACGGTGACCCAGGGTTGGGATTCAAACCCAGGTCTTCAGCGCCACAGTCCCAGCTCTGCCCCAACCTTTCCTTGTACGAGATCCAGAATAGCAAAGAATGCTGATCAGTGAGATTTACTTGGAGCTAATTATTGTTAACTAAGAAGGTCCCTGCTGAGTAGGAATATCAAAATTGCCAAGTTTTCACTGCAGAGTGAATCACACATTTTAATATTGCATTCCCAGCTATCAATCTAGTCAACCTCCTTTACATCCTTACTTAAACCGAAAGTGCACACAGGAGCTTTTGGGTAAGCTCAACGGGGGTCAATGCTTTCACTCTTGCAGTTTCTAACCTATCTCAATTACCTCTATATTTTAATCAAATGTAAGCTTGTGACATTTGTTAACATTAAAATAAGGTAGAAAGTTGAGAGGGAAGATTCAGAAAAATAACAATGATTTACATCCACATTATAATTGGGTTGACAAATCACAAAGTTTGTCTGGCAAATGATTGTGCATAGGTGTGCATCAGAAGTAAAGAATGGGATTGCATTGATAGAGTAACCAATTGCAAATCATAATTTTTAGTTATCTTGATAATGTGAGGGATTGATTAAATGAAGTTAATGGAATACAGTGTTCAATTTTGGTCACTGCAGCCCAAAAATTATGTCTGCGCATTGGAGTTGGAACAAGAAGGGCAACAAAACTTGATTGCAGGTTAAAAGGGGATGAGCTAAGAGGAAAGATTGGAGAAATTGAAGCTTTACAACCTTTAAAGAAGACAACATTAGAACATAGAACAGTACAGCACAGAAGGGAATCGGGCTAATTAGAGATCATAAAGGATTATGCATGGAGGTAAAGGGCATAGCTGAAACATTAAAATTAGAACATAGAACACAGAACAGTACAGCACAGAACAGGCCCTTCGGCCCTCGATGTTGTGCCGAGCAATGATCACCCTACTCAAACCCACGTATCCACAATATACCCATAACCCAACAACCCCCCCTTAACCTTACTCTTTAGGACACTACGGGCAATTTAGCATGGCCAATCCACCTAACCCGCACATCTTTGGACTGTGGGAGGAAACCGGAGCACCCGGAGGAAACCCACGCACACAGGGGGAGGACGTGCAGACTCCACACAGACAGTGACCCAGCCGGGAATCGAACCTGGGACCCTGGAGCTGTGAAGCATTTATGCTAACCACCATGCTACCCCAAGTTCTCAGAATATCTAAATGTTCGATGGTGATAGTCAATATCACACCGTAGAAGAGAAATACATTTAACTTGATAACTTTAAAACAGATACCGTAGAAAGAATCCTGCTGCAGAAGCCATTTGATATACTTACCTGTGCTTTGAAAGAATTATCCAATTAGTTCCCATGCCCTGCTTTTCTACTTTTGCTCATTAGGTTTTCACCTTCCGATATTAAGGAAAGAGTTCTTTATTCTGTGATAAAGGTTGGAAATAATGTGGCAAACAAGAATTTAAAATTGAACTAGATAGTGAGATAAGATATTTGGAGAATCTTTATTGGGCTAAATTTTCTTGCCCTGACTTCCCTGGCATCAGTTTTCAATAACAATCCTCAAGCCCACAAGTGCTTTATTGGTAAATATTCTTTAATTATACACAGTCAATAAGCTCTACTCCACTGCACATACTTTATCTGCATATTTATTTCCATCAGAAAGAGGTACCATATTTTTCACTAAACTCACCCCGATTTCAGTAAAACTGAAAGCCAAATACTGCTAGAAATCCAGGTAACATCTATGCAGGGAGGTAAGTAGCATTAACATTTCAGATCAATTGCCTTTTGTCCGGACCCTATCTAAGAAATCCTCCTGTTGAGCACTACTTTTCTTTTCTTTTTGGTATTCTTTTTTCTTCCAAAAGATGTGTTAGGAATGGTAAGAGCAGTGTTGGCTGACTGCTTGTATTTAGTGTCCCTTTCATGACTGGCTAAAGTGAATAGCTCATTGAGGAATTTCAACAACCAGCCTGTACATCTGTTCCAAAGCATTGTACCGAAACAAATAATCTGACTTGACTCTGACTTACCATAAGTAGTTGATGTATCTTCAAAAGTCCCATGTAGCATTTTTCGACTTGAGGCCCAATCTTAGTTGAAAAGCAATGAAGTAACAGGGATTTATGATGTACAGGTTCAAGACTGGATAGATTATGATATTTTCAAATCCTGTATGTTTTATGGTAGACAGTCTCCTATAATTATGACAACCTGTACAAGACATAGTTGTACATAATTATAGAATGATAGAATCCCTTCAGTGCAAAAGGAGGCCTTTTGGCCAACTGAGTCTGCATCAGTCTCTGAAAGCGCACCCTACCTAGGCACTATCCTCCACCCCTATCCCTGTAACCCCAACTAAGCGTCACATTTTTGGGCTGTGGGGGAAAAAAACCAGAGCACCCGGGGGAAACCCATGCAGACACTGGGAAAACATGCAAACTCCACACAGTCACCCGAGGCTGGCGTTGAACACGGGTCCCTAGTGCTGTGAGGCAGCATTGCTAATCACTGCAACCATACTTGTTGGATACGTTTTACAGTTGTCCTCCTGAGTCATATCCTGCAGGGTCAATAGTCCGAGTGAAAAGCACAGACAGGGTGTCAGCATTTTTTTCCACTTTGTAAGCTATTGATTTCGGAGTCAACATCTGTATTTTCAGGCTAATAGGTTCATGTCAGAGCTGCATGAAACTATTAAGTTGCGGCTATGCATAATAATGATCCGAACTAAATTAGGAATTTTGACCCAGTGACACGGAAGGAATAGTGACATCGTTCTAGGTCAGATGATTAACTTGGGGGGATCTCGCAGGTGGTGAAAATCCCAAACATCTGCTGTCCTCATCCTGCTCAGTGGAAGAGATCACAGATTTGGAAGGTGCTGTTGAAGGAACCATGGTGAGTTGCAGCAGTGCAGCTTATAGATGGTATACACTGTACACTGGTGATGGAAGAAGTGGATGTTGGAGATGGTTGATGGTGTGCCAATCAAACAAACTGCTTTGTCATGGATGACGTTGAGCTTCTTGAGTCTTGTTGGAGCTGCACTCATCCAGGCAAGTGGAAAGTATTTCATCACACTCCTGACTTGTGCCTTCTAGATGGTAGACAGGCTTTGGGGAGTCGGAAGGTGGAATACACAGAATTACTAATCTCTGACCTGCTCTTGTAGCCACAGTATACATGGCTAGTCCAGTTCAGTTTCTGGTCAGTCGTAACCCCCAGGAAGTTGACGATAATGCCATTGAATGTCATGGTTGGACTCTCTCTTGTTGGAGGCAGTCATTGCTTGGCATATGTGTGGCATGAATGTTACTTGCCACTTGTTAGCCCAAACCTGGATGTTGTCCGGGTCTTGCTGCAAATAGGCACAGGACTGCTTCTGTATCTGAGGAGTTGTGAGAGGTAATAAACATTATGTAATCATCAGCAAACATCCCTGCTTCTGACCTTAATGATTGAGGGAAAGAGATTGATGAAGCAGCTGAAAGTAGTTAGGCCCAGGGCACCCCCCCCCTGTGGATCTCTTGAAGTGATGTGCTGGGAGTGAGATGATCGAGCTCCTACAACCACAACCATCTTTCTTTGTACTAGGTATGACTCCAACTAGTGGAAAGTTTGTGGAAAGTTTACCCCTGATTCCCATTGACTCCAATTTTGTTAGGGCCCTTTGATGCCATACCTGGTCAAATGCTGCCCTGATGTCAAGGGCAGTCACTCTCACATCACCTCTCGTGTTCAGCTCATTTGTTCATGTTTGAAGAAAGACTGTAATAAGGTCAGCAGTTGAGTGACCCCAACAGAACCCAAACAAGGCATCACTGAGCAGGTTATGGCTGAGTAAGTGTTGCTTAATCATATGTCAAAACCACGTTCCATCACTTTGCAGATCGAGAGTAGACAGATGAACGGTAATTGGCCAGGTTGGATTCGTCCTGCTTTTTGCGGACAGGACATACCGTTGGAATTTTCCACATTGCTGATTAGGTACCAGTGTTGTACCTGTCCTCGAACAGCTTGGCTAAGGACATTTTGTGAGTGCCCTTCGCCTTTGCAGTATCCAGTGCCTTCAGTGATTTCTTGATTATCGCATGGAGTGAATTGAATTGGCTGAATACTGGCCTCTGATGCTCAAACCTTGGGAGGAGGCTGAGATGGATCATCCACTCTGCATTTATGGTTGAAGGTGATTGCAAATGTTTCGCCCATGTCTCTTGCACTGACATGCTGCGTTCCCGCATCATTGAAGATGGTAATATTTGTGGAGCCTCCTCCTCCAGAAAGTTGTTCAATTACCCACCATTATTCACGACTGGGTGTGGCAAGACCGCAGAGCTTAGATCTGATTGTTTGGTTGTAGGATCGCTTAGCTCTGTCTATCACATCCTGCTTTTGCCATTTGGCATGTAAGTCCTGTGTTGTCACTTCAGCTGTGTTACGATCCCAGTTGATATCACTACTGGACAGGAAGGTCCCAAAATGGAACCCTGGCTCAAAAGACCGTAACTTTGACTCTTTTTCGAAAATGTGTGTGAACCGAGTCACATGACTGCCAATTAGCTTTTAAAAACTAAAAAATAATTTATTAAGTATGAAAAGTTTGACTGTACTACTCTGCTCTCACTTACCTTCACAAATATACACAGGTGTTAAAAACACGTAGTCGCTTGTCCTTGGATTGAAAAGACCAAATCGTGAGAAATTAAAACTAAGTTAGAAGATTTGCCTAGCTTGCACAAGAAGGGAAATCTCAGAGGAAAAACCTGAACCGCAAAAGACATTTCTGGGATTAGGTTACAAAATATTTCTGAGGCTATAATGTCTTCAGTAATTGCACAGTCTCTATGAACTAACAAGCTAACTGTAATCCGACACATCCCACTTTGAAACCAAGTGGCAGATGCTACTCAATCCAATTTGTGTGGATTTCTCCTCCAATCCCCCCAGATGAATTTTACACGAGTGTTCCCAAACCCCACTCTCGAAAAGACATTCCTTGGAATCTTCTTCCAAACAATGCTTTCTCTCTGCTGTTTTCAGCAAAGATTTCAAACTCTTCTTTCAGTATTTCTTTGCCTTGAATTGCCACATGTATTCAAACTTCCACACAAACTCTCGGATACCCAGCCACCTGCTTCCCAGGCTGTGCTAAGGTCATCAACCCTGGGATTGCTTCAGATATATGGCTTCTCTCAAGCCAACTTCACCAGGTCTGCAGTTCTCAGCTCTGTCTTTAACTTCAATGAACAGTACCATGTCCAACCAGTTCCCTTGACTTCAATATTCCTGGAACCTTGCATTTCCATCCCTGCTTTCTGGAACTAGCTGTTTTTTAGTTTCTGGGACTTTTTTTCTTGTCCATTACTCCATTGTTCTGCTTCTGGCAGAGTTGTGAAAGCTTCCTTCTCCCTTACTACCTAGGCCACTCCAAAGGCCTGGGATTCAGTTAAATCTAAATTCAAAAATCCTTCCTCACCTAAAGATGGCCCCTAGTCGCTATGCAATAACAGTCTTTCTTTGAACTCTTGTTTGTTTTTTCAATTATAAACTTTCTAAGCACAATAGACACAGATTAAAATGAAACCAAAACCCTGATACATGCAAACAATTTTGTTTAACATTAATCTAGTTAGAGTTTTACCATTTCTTACACAGACATGCTAAATTAAACTCACTTTAATCTAAACTATATTCAAAAATATAAAAATAGATCACTTAAAACTACCTCTGCTTCCTGACACCAGGTTAATGCTTCTAATTAGGTATTCCTGATGCTGCTCCTGGCATGCCCTCATGCACTCTTCACTGAACCGGGGTTGATTCCCTGGCCTGGTCGTAATGGTAGAATGTGGAATATGCCAGGACATGAGGTTGCAGATTGTGTGGTTTCATACAATTTTGTTTCTGGCCCACAGCGCCTCATGGGTGCCCAGTTTTGAGTTGCTAGAGCTGTTTGAAATCTATCCCATTCAGCACAGTGGTAGTGTCACACAACATGAAGAAGCGTGTCATCAATGTGAAGACGATGTTGGTTTCCACAAGGACTGTGCCGTGGTCAATCCTACCAATACTATCATGAACAAACATATCTATAACGGGTACGTTTATTTCCATTCTTTTCCTTTCCCAGCCCGACAACTTTTAATCCCAGAACTGTCTTTTGCACTGAAGCTTTTTTCTGGAGTTTTTCTTACTAGCGCAAGCTCAGCGACCTAGTCTTGTTTCAAATCCTCACAATTTTGATCTTTTCGATCTGAGCACATGTTACCAACCACATTCCTGCATGGTGAACCATCAAGACTTTGGCCTCTAGTTGCTCTGTCTCCCAGATTCTGGCCGACTAACTCTGTCTGTGAGGTTCGGGAATATGTTTTTCGGAAAACCTGTAACCCAACCTCACAATGGCATCCTAAGGACTCTTTTTTCCCTCTCAAAGTCATTTCCACAGTAATGTGAAGAACATGGGCCTTGTGTCCAGGTAGAAATGCTGATTAGCTATTCTTTAGACCTTCCATTTTACCGTTGAAGTAAATGGACAGCTTAAATGGTAGAAGCATTTAAACCTGATATTCTGAACATCTTGAGCAGTCTAACTGTAAACGCTTACTATTCCCGTTGTTTCCAAATGTGAGCACTGTATACTATCCAGCAAAACAACCCTGAACTCCCTTTAATCTCTCACAGTCAGGTCACCCGAAATTCATCCTAAATTAAAGACACTACGCCAAAACATCATAATCTTATGAACCTCAAATTTGTAACGTTAGCAGGTGACTCCCATTAGTAGACCTTGTATTTGCCTATTGCATCCATAGTTGCCTTTCTTATCAAAAATTATTTTCTTTAATTTGTTCTTCAGGTGTGAGCATTGCTGGCAGAATTTATAGCTTATTCCTAATTACCCTTGAGATGTTGGATGTGAGCCACCTTCTTAAACTGCTACAATCCATGTGGTGTATGTTCACCGACAGTGCTGTTAAGCAGGAAGTTCCTGGATTTTGACCAGCAACAGTGAAGGAACAGCGATACAGTTCCAAATCAGGGCAGTGTGTAGTATAGAGTGGAGTCTTCAGGTGTGTTCCTATGCATCTACTGCCCTTATCCTCCTAGGTGGTAGAGATTGAGTGTTTGTAAGGTGCCATCTAAGGAGCCAGGGTGAGTTGCTACAGTGCAATTTGTAGATGGCACACACTGCTGCCACTGTGTGTCAGGTGGTGGAGGGTGTGAATGTTTGAGAGCAGCTAGAGGACACAAGTCTCTATGGTTCACCGTGCAGGAATGTGGTTAGGAGCTTGTGCTTGGATTGAAAAGACCAAATCGTGAGAAATTAAAACTAAGTTGGAAGATTTGCCTAGCTTGCGCAAGAAGGGAAATCTCCGAGGAAAAACCTGCACCGCAAAAGACATTTCTGGGATTAGAAATTATCAGGCTGGGAAAGGAAAGAAATGGAAGTAAACCCCCGGGAGAAAAGAATTGCTTTGTGATTAGCTCTGGGAAAATCAAGTAATTAAATAATGAATGCGAGGATTTGAGTGCAGGTCAAGTGAGTTGCTTTGTCTTGGATGGTGTCAAGCTTCTTGAGTATTGTTGGAGCTGCACTCATCCAGGTAAGTGGAGAACATTCTATCACACTCCTTTCAAATGGCAAGATACCCATTGCAGGATTCCCAGCCTTTGACGTGTTCTTTTAGCAACATTATTTAATGCCTAATCCAGTTCAATTTCTGGTCAATGATAACCCTTTGAATGTTGATGAAGAGGAATTCAGTGATGGTAATCCCATAGAATGTCAAGGGTTAAAGAAGAGATTCTTTCATTTTTTAAAAATAATAATGGGATGTGGGCATCGCTGGCTAAGTCAGCAATCATTACCCATCCCTGGTTACGCAGTCCATAAGGTGTAAGAACACCTTACTGTTAGGAAATTCCAGGATTTTAACCCAGCAACAGCGAAGGAACCCCAATATACCTCCAAGTCGTCATGATTTTGGAAGGTGCTGCCTAAGGAACCTTGATGAGTTCCTGCAGTGCATCTTGTAGTTGGTGCACACAGTTGGAACTGTTCGTTGGTGGTGGAGGAATTAAATATTTGTGGATTCGGTGGCAAGCTTCTTGAGTATTTTTGGAGCTGCGCTTATCCAGGCAAGTGGAGAGTATTCCATCACATTCCTGACTTGTAGATTGTGGACAGGTTTTGGGGAGTCAGGAGATGAGTTACTCGCTGCATGATGCTAAATGGGATAGACTTCGAACAGATCAAGCAACTCAAGACCAGGCATCCATGAGGCGCTGTGGGCCATCAGCAGCAGCAGAATTGTCTTCAACCCTCACCATTACCACCAAGCCAGGGGATCAGCCCTGGTTCAATAAAGAGTGCAGGAGAGCATGCCAGGAGCAACATCAGGCATACCTAAAAATGAGGTGTCAACCTAGTGAAGCTACACCACTGGACTGCTTCTGTGCCAACACGGGACTGCTTCTGTGCCAAACAGCATAAGCAGCAAGTGATGGACAGAGATAAGCGATTCCACAACAAACACATCAGATCTAAGCTTGCAGTTCTGTCATATCCAACCGTGAATGGTGGTGGACAATTAAATAATTAATTGGAGGGGGAGGATCCATAAATATCCCCACCCTTAATGATGGAGGAGCCCAGCACATCTGTGCAAAAGACCAGGCTGAGGCATTCGCAACAATCTTCAGCCAGAAGTGGTCCCTAGCATCACTGATGTCAGTCTTCAGCCAATATGGTTCACTCCACGTGATATCAAGAATTGGCTGAAGACACTGGATACTGCAAAGGTTGTGGGCCCTGACAATATTCCGGCAATAGTACTGAAAACATGTGCTCCAAAACTTGCCGCACCCCTAGCCAAGCTGTTCCAGTGCAGCTACAACACTGGCATCTACTCGGCAAAGTGGAAAATTGCCCAGGTGTGTCTTGTACACAAGAAACAGGACAAATCCAAGCCTGCCAATTACTGCCCTATCAGTCTACTCTCCATCATCAGCAAAGTGATGGAAAGAGCCACCAACAATGCTATCAAGTGGCACTTACTCAGCTATAACTTGCTCACAGACACTCAGTTTGCGTTCAGCCAGGGTCACTCAGCTCCTCACCGAGTATACTCGTGCTCGTGTATTTGCTTTGTTTGGCCCCTTGTTCCGCACTGTAACCAATCACTGTTTGTCGATGTACTCTGTTGATTATTCTTTTTGTCTACTATGTACGTACTGTGTACGTTCCCTTGGCCGCAGAAAAATACTTTTCACTGTACTTCGGTACATGTGACAAATCAAATCAAATCAAAATCTAAGTAGCCCTAGCTGGAGTCAGTGGGAATCAGGGGGAAAGCCTTCCGCTGGTTAGAGTCATACCTGGCACAAAGGAAGATGGTTGTGGTGGTTGGAGATCAATCATCTCAACTCCAGGACATCACTGCATGAGTTTCTCAGGGTAATGTCCTGGGTCCAACCATCTTCAGCTGCTTCATCAGTGACCTCCCTTCCATCATAAGGGCAGAAGTGGGAATGTTTGCGGATGACTGTTCAGCGCTATTCGCGACTCCTCAGATAATGAAGCAATCCATGTCCAAATGCAACAAGATCCGGACAATATCCAGGCTTGTGCTGACAAGTGGCAAGTTACATTCATGCCACATAAGTGGCAGGCAATGACCAGCTCCTACAAGAGGATCTAACCACCTCCCCATGACATTCAATGGCATTACCATTGCTGAATCCCCCACTATCTACATTGTGGGGGTTACCATTGATCAGAAACTGAACTGGACGACTTCTGGTGACGGCTATGAGGGAGTAGGTCGCACATTTGGTGGCCCCCGTTTCGGTTGGACTTTTGGACCTTTTCTCCCAACTTTTTTGCGCTTTAGAGCGCGGAACTGTTAAGCAATAGTACTCAGGCACAGGACCCATACAGAATTGTGTGGATCTAAGAAGCAGGAGGGACTGTAAACAACAGAAGAAGTGGTAGAGTAAGGGTACAGTGGAGGCTGTGAGAGAGACCAGCATGGCTGGTGTTCAGAGCAAGGCGCCGACAGCCCAGCCCACAATGGAGCAGCTGCTACAGACTATGCCAGAGGGCTTTCTGGCTCTGAAGCATGACAACTTGGAGCCGCTACAGAAGTCGATTGACCTGATGGGAAAAAGGCTGGATGATCAGGCTGACTTTCAAACGGTGGCGGATGTGGAGATTCGGAGGCTGAGGGACCAGCAAAAAGTGCTTCTGGATAGGCTGGAGGATCTGGACAACAGATCTCGCCAGCAGAACGTGAGAATCGTGGGCCTCCCGGAGGGGGTAGAGGTGCTAGACACTGCCGCATATGTGGAGGGTATGTTTCAGAAGTTGCTGGGGAATGAGGTGCTCCCGTGCCCGCTGGTGGTGGACAGGGCACACAGAGTGCAGGTGAGGCAGCCGCGACGAGGGGGTGCCCCACGAGCGATGGTGGCACACTTTCACAGGTACCTGGACAAGGAACGGGTGCTGCAGTGGGCAAAGAGCACACAAAGCTGTATTTGGGACAATAGCACCCTGCGTGTTTACCAAGACCTGAGCACTGAGGTGGCCAGGAGGAGGGGAGGCTACAGGCAGGTGAAGGAGATTTTGTACAAGAATAAGGTGAAATTCGGGCTGCTTTTTCCGGCGCGACTGTGGGTTACGTATGAGGGTCAGCAACACTATTTCAAGGAACCCGAAGAGGCGATGGACTTTGTTAAGAAGCAAGGGCTGGCACTGAGCTGAGGACGCTTGGACTCATGTTACAGCTTTTAAGTATATGTGGTGTCTCTTCCGTTTTGAAAAGTGCCTGCATGTTTGGGTCTGTTTTTGTCGTTACTTTTTTCGACCTTTTTAGGGGGTTGGAAGGTGGGAGGGATGTGCTTATTTTTTTTGCGTGGTTTACCTGAATGTTTCCTGTTTGGGCTCTTTGATTAGTTCGAGTTTGGCTGGGGGAAAATAATAAAGAAAACAGTTAAGAGTTGGGTCAAAATGGATGCTTCAGGGGAACTTTTTCTGTGTCCGTATGGGAAGGACTGAGTGCCTGTTATTTCTTATCTCTTTTTTTCTTGTTTAACTTGAATTATGCTATTGTGGGGTTGTTTATGGCTTGTATAGAGTGTTTGCTTAAGTAGGGCTGATCTGGAGAAGTGGTATGGATGGGTCGGGGGAGGGGTGACTAGGAACAATGGAGGGGGGAGATGTGCTGGTTCCGAGGCTGGAAGCCCCAGGCTAGCTGAGTGCAGCTAGTCAACGGTTGGCGGGGATTGGATTGGATTGGATTGGATTTGTTTATTGTCACGTGTACCGAGGTACAGTGAAAAGTATTTTTCTGCAAGCAGCTCAACAGATCATTCAGTACATGGGAAGAAAAAGGGAATTGAACAGAATTGAACAGAATTGAAGAAAATACATGAGAATACATAATAGGGCAACACAAGATATACAATGTAACTACATAAGCATTGGCATCGGATGTAACAGACAGGGTGTAGTGTTAATGAGGACAGTCCATAAAAGGGTCATTTAGGAGTCTGGTGACAGTGGGGAAGAAGCTGTTTTTGAGTCTGTTCGTCCGTGTTCTCAGACTTCTGAATCTCCTGCCCGATGGAAGAAGTTGGAAAAGTGAGTAAGCCGGGTGGGAGGGATCCTTGATTATGCTGCCTGCTTTCCCCCGGCAGCGGGAGGTGTAGATGGAATCAATGGATGGGAGGCAGGTTCGTGTGATGGACTGGGCGGTATTCACGACTCTCTGAAGTTCCTTGCGGTCCTGGGCCGAGCAGTTGCCATACCAGGCTGTGATGCAGCCCGAGAGGATGCTCTCTATAGTGCATCTGTAAAAGTTGGTAAGAGTTAATGTGGACATGCCAAATTTCCTTAGTTTCCTGAGGAAGTAAAGGCGCTGTTGTGCTTTCTTGGTGATAGCGTCGACATGAGTGGACCAGGATAGATTTTTGGTGATGTGCACCCCTAGGAATTTGAAACTGCTCACCATCTCTACCTCGGCTCCGTTGATGCTGACAGGGGTGTGTACAGTACTATGCTTCCTGAAGTCGATGACCAGCTCTTTAGTTTTGCTGGCATTAAGGGAGCGATTGTTGTCGTTGCACCACTCCACTGTGCATATACTGTAGTTAGATTAGAGCAGGGGTTAGGTGATAGGATGGTGTTGCTAGGGGGGGTAGTCATTCTGCTGACGGGGATGGAAACTGGGCATGAGGAGGCCATGGGTGGAGCCGGTCAGGAGGCGGGCCAGATGAAGCGCGACACATGGCTGGGGGGCTGGCCAAGGAAAGGGGATGGCTGATCGGCAGGGGGGGGGGAAGGTGGTGCCCCTTAACCAGGCTGATCACCTGGAATGTTATAGGGCTAAACGGGCCAGTGAAGAGGGCGCGTGTGTTTGCACATCTGTGGGTTCTGAAGACGGACATAGTCTGGCTGCAGGAGACGCACCTGAAAGTGGCAGACCAGGTTAGATTAAAGAAGGGCTGGGTCAGTCAGGTCTTTCATTCGGGGCTGGATTCTAAGACGAGGGGGGGTTGCGATCCTAATTAATAAAATGGTACAATTTGAGGCGGAGGACACAGTCGTGGATGGGGGTGGCAGGTTCATTATGGTGAGGGGTAAGCTCGAAGGGGTGAGAGTAGTCCTGGTAAATGTATATGCCCCTAATTGGGACGATGTGGATTTTATCAGGAGGATGCTAGGGAAGATCCCCGACTTGGCCTCGCGTAAGCTGATCATGGGCGGGGACTTTAATACAGTCCTGGACCCGAGCCTGGACTGGTCATGTTCAAGAACGGGCAGGTTGCCAGCGATGGCAAAGGAACTGAGAGGGTTCATGGAGCAAACGGGGAGAGCAGATCCATGGAGATTTAGCCGGCCGCGGCGAGGGAGTTCTCGTACTACTCCCACGTCCACAAGGTGTATTCCCGAATTGACTACTTTGTTGTGAGTAGGGACCTGCTGGCCGGAATGGTGGGGGCAGAATATTCGGCAATTGCCATATCCGCCCGTGCTTCGTACTGGGTAGACCTGCAGTTTTGTAAGGACAGCTTTCAGTACCCACCATAGAAGCTGGAAGTTGGACGACTTGCGGACGAGGCGGTGTGTGAGAGGCTGAGGAAATGCATGCAGAATTACCTGCAGGTGAATGATACTGGAGAAGTCTCGGCAGCGGTGCTCTGGGAGGCACTGAAGGCAGTGGTGAGAGGGGAGCTGATTTCAGTCGGGGCGTACAGGGACAGGACAGATAGGGCAGACACGGACCGACTGATTAAGGAAATTCTACGGACGGACAGGAGTTACGCGGAATCCCCGAGGCCAGAGTTACTCAGGAAACGACAGAGGCTGCAGGCCCAATTTGGAGTGCTGACTACAGGCAAGGCTGTAGAGCAGCATAGAAAGGTAAAAGGTGCGATTTATAAGCATGGGGAGAAGGCCAGTAGAATGCTTGCGCAGCAACTAAGGAAGAGGGAAGCGGCTAGGGAAATAGGGAGGGTAGTGGATGTGGAAGGTAATCTCGTGGTTGACCCGGCAGGGCTGAACAAGGTCTTTAGGGACTTTTATAGGAAGCTGTACACTTCGGAACCACCCAAGGGACCGGGGGGGATGAGGCAATTCCTGGACGGACTGACCTTCCCAAGAGTGGGGAGGAGGTTGGTGGATGGACTGGAGGCCGTGGTCCGGATCGAAGAGGTATTGGGGGGCCTGAAGGTCATGCAGTCTGGTAAAGCCCCGGGGCCAGACGGGTATCCGGTGGAGTGTTACAAAAGATTTGCCGGGATAGTGGGGCCGGTGCTGGTCAGGGTTTTTAACGAGGCAAGAGACCGAGGGAGTTTACCCCCGACGATGTCGCAGGCCACCATCTCGCTCATTCTGAAACGGGATAAGGACCCGGAAGCTTGTGGGTCATACAGGCAGATCTCTTTGATCAACGTAGACGCCATGTTACTGGCCAAGATTTTGGCGACCAGAATTGAGGACTGTGTACCGGATGTAATTGTGGAGGACCAAACCGGGTTTGTAAAGGGGAGGCAGCTGGTGGCCAACCTAAGAAGGCTGCTCAACGTGATTATGATTCCCCCGGAGAGTAGGGAGGTAGATATAGTGGTAGCCATGGATGCTGAAAAGGCTTTTGACCGGGTCGAGTGGGATTATCTGTGGGAGGTACTAGGACGGTTCGGGTTCAGGGTGGGGTTCATCGACTATGTTAGGCTATTGTATCAGGCCCCAGAGGCTTGGGCGAACAGGACGACATCGGACTACTTTAGGCTGCACCGTGAGACAAGACAGAGCTGCCCTCTCTCCCCACTGCTGTTTGCGCTGGCCATAGAGCCGCTGGCAATTGCATTGAGAGCTTCTAGGGGCTGGAAAGGGCTGGTCCAGGGGGGAGTGGAACATAGAGTCTCGTTATACGCAGGTGATCTGCTGTTATATGTATTGGACCCAATGGTGGGGATGGACGGTATTATGGCAACCCTGAGGGAATTTGGCTGGTTCTCCGGATACAAACTGAACATGGCTGAGAGTAAGTTGTTTGTAATTCAGGCGAGAGGGCAGGAGAGTAGGCTGAAGGATTTGCCGTTCAGGCTAGTGGGGGAGAGTTTCCGATATTTGGGGATTCTGGTGGCACGGGACTGGGGCAGGTTGCATAAGCTCAACCTATCCCGACTAGTGGAACGAGTGAGGGAGGAGGTCCGGAGGTGGGATGCGCTCCCGCTGTCATTGGCGGGGAGGGTGCAGACTGTTAAGATGACGATTCTCCTGCGGTTCTTGTTTGTTTTTCAGTGTCTCCCCATCTTTATCCCGCGGTCCTTCTTTAAGAGGCTGAATAAAATTGTTCTGGGATTTGTAAGGGCAGTCTCCGCGGGTGAAGAGGGTGATGCTTGAAAGGAACAGAGGAGAAGGGGGGCTGGCATTTCCGTAACGTCAACGATTACTGGGCGGCCAACATAGCGATGATAAGGAAATGGATGGTGGGTGCGCGGTCGGTTTGCTTCGTGCAGGGGCACTAGCTTAGCAGCCCTGGTCACGGCGCCTCTGCCGCTTTCGCCGGCATGGTACTTCACCAGCCCGATAGTGGGGGCAGCTCTTCGGATCTGGGGCCAGTGGAGGAGGCATCTAGGGGAGGTAAGAGCATCGGTGTGGACCTCAATCTGCGGCAACCACCGATTTGCCCCGGGGAACATGGACGGTGGGTATCGACTGTGGAGGAGGGCGGGGATTGTGAGGATGGGGGATCTGTTCCTTGAAGGGAGCTTCCCGAGCATGAGGGCGCTGGAGGAGAAGTTTGGGCGAGCGAGAGGGAATGACTTTAGATACTTACAGGTGCGGGATTTTGTACGCAGACTGGTGCCGTCCTTCCCACGTCTCCCGCCGAAGGGGAGGCAGGACAGGATAGTTTCCAGGGGAGAGGTGGGAGAGGGTAGAATCTCGGACATCTACAAGGAAATAATGGGAGCTGAGGATATGCAGACCGAGGACCTGAAGCTTAAGTGGGAGGAGGAGCTCGGGAGGGAGATGGAGGACGGTATCTGGGCAGAAGCCTTGAGCAGAGTAAACACGACTGCAACATGCGCCAGGCTCAGCCTGATCCAGTTTAAGGTCGTGCAGAGGGCCACATGACGGTGGCCCGGATGAGCAAATTCTTCGGGCTGGAAGACAAGTGTGCTAGATGCGGCGGAGGGACGGCTAACCATGTACACATGTTCTGGTCGTGCCCTAAACTCGGGGGGTATTGGCAGGGATTCGCAGATGTCATGTCCCGGATATTGAAAACTGGGGTGGTAATGAGCCCTGAGGTGGCAATCTTTGGGGTTTTGGAGGATCCGGGAGTCCAGGAAGAGAGAGAGGCCGACGTTCTGGCCTTTGCTTCCCTGGTAGCCCGGCGACGAATACTGTTAGCATGGAGGGACTCAAAGCCCCCGAGGGCTGAGGTATGGCTATCGGACATGGTGAGCTTTCTTGGCCTGGATTAAGTCAAGTTCGCCTTGAGAGGTTCGCTACTAGGGTTCACCCGAAGGTGGCAGCCATTTATTGACTTCTTCGCAGAGGAGTAAACGTCAGCAGGGGAGGGCGCGGGTAGAGTAGAGTACAGTAGGGGGATAGTGAGGCAGGTCCGTGCGTGAACAGAGTCAAAAGTCTTGACTTTTTTTTGTACTGTACAATGTCACTTTTTCTATATGCCTAAAATACCTCAATAAAATTGTTTGTTACAAAAAAAAAGAAACTGAACTGGACTAGCCATATTAATAATGTGGCTACCAGGGCAGGTCAAAGGCGAGGAATCCTACGGCGGGTTACTCACCTGACCCCCCCCCAAAGCCTGCCCACTAACTACAAGGCACAAGTCAGGAGTGTGATGGAATATTCTTCACTTGCCCGGATGAGTGAACATAAGAACTAGGCGCAGGAGTAGGCCATCTGGCCCCTCGAGCCTGCTCTGCCACTCAATGAGATCATGGCTGATCTTTTGTGGACTCAGCAACACTTTCCGGCCCGAACACCATAACCCTTAATCCCTTTTTTCTTCAAAAAACTACTATCTTTACCTTAAAAACATTTAATGAAGGAGCCTCAACTGCTTCACTGGGCAAGGAATTCCATAGATTCACAACCGTTTGGGTGAAGAAGTTCCTCCTAAGCTCAGTCCTAAATCTGCTTCCCCTTATTTTGAGGCTATGCCCCCTAGTTCTGCTTTCACCCGCCAGTGGAAACAACCTGCCCTCATCTATCTTATCTATTCCCTTCATAATTTTACATGTTTCTATAAGATCCCCCCCGCATCCTTCTAAATTCCAACGAGTACAGTCCCAGTCTACTCAACCACTCCTTGTAATCTAACCCCTTCAGCTCAAGGATTAACCTAGTGAACCTCCGCTGCACACTCCCCAGCGCCAGTATGTCCTTTCTCAGGTAAGGAGACCAAAACTGAACACAATACTCCAGGTGTGGCCTCACTAACACCGTATACAATTGCAGCATAACCTCCCTAGTCTTAAACTCCATCCCTCTAGCAATGAAGGACAAAACTCCATTTGCCTTCTTAATCACCTGTTGCACATGTAAACCAACTCAACTTTTTGCGACTCATGCACTAGCACACCCAGGTGTCTCTGCACAGCAACATGTTTTACTATTTTATCATTTAAATAATAATCCCTTTTGCTGTTATTCCTACCAAAATGGATAACCTCACATTTGTCAACATTGTATTCCATCTGCCAGACCCTAGCCCATTCCCTTAACCTATCCAAATCCCTCTTTAGACTTCCGGTATCCTCTGCACTTTTTGCTTCACCACTCATCTTCGTGTCATCTGCAAACTTGGACACATTGCACTTGGTCCCCAACTCCAAATCATCTATGTAAATTGTGAACAATTGTGAGCCCAACACTGATCCCTGAGGGACACCACTAGCTACTGATTGCCAACCAGAGAAACACTCATGAATCCCCACTCTTTGCTTTCTATTAATTAACCAATCCTCTGTCCATGCTACTACTTTACCCTTAATGCCATGCATCTTTATCTTATGCAGCAACCTTTCGTGTGGCACCTTGTCAAAAGCTTTCAGGAAATCCCAATATACCACATCCATTGACTCCTCGTTATCTACCGCACTGGTAATGTCCTCAAAAAATTCCACTAAATTAGTTAGGCACGACCTGCCCTTTAAGAACCCATGCTGCGTCTGCCCAATGGGATAATTTCCATCCAGATGCCTCGCTATTTCTTCCTTGATGATAGATTCCAGCATCTTCCCTACTACCGAAGTTAAGCTCACTGGCCTATACTTACCCGCTTCCTGCCTACCTCCTTTTTTAAACAGTAGTGTCACGTTTGCTAATTTCGAATCCACCAGGACCACCCCAGAGTCTAGTGAATTTTGGTAAATTATCACTAGTGCATTTGCAATTTCCCTAGCTATCTCTTTTAGCACTCTGGGATGCCTTCCATCAGGGCCAGGAGACTTGTCTACTAGCCCCATTAGCATGCCCATCACTACTTTCTTCGTGATAACAATCATCTCAAGGTCCTCACCTGTCATAGCCTAATTTCCATCAGTCACTGGCATTTTATTTGTGTCTTCCACTGTGAAGACCGTCCCAATAAACCTGTTCAGTTCCTCAGCCATTTGCCCATCTGCCATTATTAAATCTCCCTTTTCATCCTCTATGAAACCTCAAATACTCAAAGCCGAGAGACTAGTACAATAGAGGCTCTGGAGATTGACCATCTCAGAAATGCGGGGGAGGGGGTACGCGTCGAGCTGCGTGTACCGGTTGATGGTCTGGCTGTAGTCCACGACCATCCTGTGCTTCTCCCCGGTCTTAACCACTACCACCTGGGCTCTCCAAGGGCTGTTGCTGGCCTCGATGATACCCTCCCGAAGCAGCCGCTGGACTTCGGACCTGATGAAGGCCTTGTCCTGGGTGCTGTACCGTCTGCTCCTGGTGGCGACGAGCTTGCAATCCACAGTCAGATTGGCAAAGAGGGAGGGAGGCTCGACCTTGAGGGTCGCGAGGCCGCAAACGGTGAGGGGAGGTAGGGGTCCACCGAATTTGAGGGTGAGGCTCTGGAGATTGCACTGGAAATCCAGGCCTAGTAAGAGTGAAGTGCAGAGGTCGGGGAGAATGTACAGACGGAAACGGTCGAATTCCACGCCCTGTACAGTGAGTTTAACCAGGCAGAAACCCCGGATCGGGACAGAGTGGGAACCGGAGGCAAGGGAGATCTGCCGGTCGGCGGGATGGACCGCAAGGGAATAGCGCCTTACCGTGTCCGGGTGGACGAAGCTCTCGGTGCTCCCGGAGTCGATGAGGCAGGAGGTCACATGAGGCTGGTTTAGCTCACAAGGCTAAATCGCTGGCTTTTAAAGCAGACCAAGCAGGCTAGCAGCACGGTTCGATTCCCGTACCAGCCTCCCCGGACAGGTGCCGGAATGTGGCGACTAGGGGCTTTTCACAGTAACTTCATTGAAGTCTACTCGTGACAATAAGCGATTTTCATTTCATTTCATTTCATTTCAAAGGACCAGTATTTACCTTAGCCATTCTTTTTTGTTTTATATATTTGTAGAAACTTTTACTATCTGTTTTTATATTCTGAGTAAGCTTACTCTCATAATCTATCTTACTCTTCTTTATAGCTTTTTTAGTAGCTTTCTGTTGCCCCCTAAAGATTTCCCAGTCCTCTAGTCTCCCACTAATCTTTGCCACTTTGTATGCTTTTTCCTTCGATATCCATGGTCGATTTTCTCTCTTTCTACCGTCCTTCCTTTTGTTGGTGTAAACCTTTGCTGAGCACTGTGAAAAACCGCTTGAAAGGTTCTGCACTGTTCCTCAACTGTTTAACGATAAAGTCTTTGCTCCCAGTCTACCTTAGCTAGTTCTTCTCTCATCCCATTGTAATCTCCTTTGTTTAAGCACAAAACACTAGTATTTGATTTTACCTTCTCCCCCTCCATCTGTATTTTAAATTCCACCATATTGTGATCGCTCCTTCCGAGAGGATCCCTAACTATGAGATCATTAATCAATCCTGTCTCACACAGGACCAGATCTAGGACCGCTTGTTCCCTCGGAGGTTCCATTACATACTGTTCGAGGAAACTATCGCAAATACATTCTATCAACTCCTCCTCAAGGCTGCCTTAACCGACCTGGTTAAACCAATCGACATGTAGATTAAAATCCCCCATGATAACTGCTGTACCATTTCTACATGCATCCGTTATTTCTTTGTTTATTGCCCGCCCCACCATAATGTTACTATTTGGTGGCCGATAGACTACTCCTATCAGTGACTTTTTCGCCTTACTATTCCTGATTTCCACCCAAATGGATGCAACCTTATCCTCCATAACACTGATGTCATCCCTTACTATTGCCCGGATGTCATCCTTAAATAACAGCGCTACACCACCTTCCTTACCATCCACTCTGTCCTTCCATATAGTTTGATACCCTTGGATATTTAACTCCCAGTCGTGACCATCCTTTAACCATGTTTCAGTAATGGCCACTGAATCATAGTTATTCATAATGATTTGCGCCAACAACTCATTTACTTTATTCCGAATACTATGAGCATTCGGGTAAAATACACTTATGTTGGCTTTTAAACCTCTGTTTTGAATGTTAACACCTTGATCAGTAACCTCTCCTAAGTTATTTTTCCCCTTAACCTTTCTCCTAATTTTCCTTGTCGTTGAACCCACATTTTCATGTAACAACCTGCCGAGTCGCTTTCCATTTATGTTTTTACTTCCCGTTTTATTCCTTTTAGTATTACTGGGCCTATTCACTGAGCTCCCCTCAGTCACTGTACCTTGTACTGTCATCCTTTTTGATTTTTGACTATGGCTTCTCTGCCTTACACTTTCCCCTTACTGCCTTTTGTTTCTGTCCCTGTTTTACTACCTTCCAACTTCCTGCATCGGTTCCCATCCTCCTGCCACATTTTAAGTGCAGTTTCAACAACACTCGAAGCTTGATACCATCCAGGACAAAACAGCCAGCTTGATTTCTCCCCCTTCCACAAACATTCAAACCCTCCACCACCGACCAACACTGGCAACCGTGTGTACCATTTACAAGATGCACTGCAGTAATTCACCAATGTCCCTCAGACAGCACCTTCCAAACCCAAGACCACTACCATCTAGAAGGACAAGAGCAGCAGATACCTGGGAAACCCACCACCTGGCGATTCCACTCCAAGTCACTCACCACCCTGACTTGGAAATATATAGCTACTCCTTCACTATTGCTGAGGCAACATCGTGGAACTCCCTTCCCATCAGCACATTGGGTGCACCTACACCTTGTTGGGGATGGTCATTGCCTGGCACTTGTGTGGCGTGGATGTTACCTGCCACTTCAGTCCAAGCCTAAATATTGTCCCAGTTTTGCTGCATTTGGGAATGCATTGCTTCAGTCTCTGAGGAGTTGCGAATGGTGCTGACCATTGGGTAGTCATCAGCTAATATCCTGAGGAGCTCCTGCACTGATGTCCTGGAGCTGAGATGATTAGCCTCCAACCACCACAACCATTTTCCTTTGTTCCAGGTCTGAATCCAACCAGCGGAGGGTACCCCCCTACCCCATACTGGGTTAAATACTGCCTTAATGTTAAAGGCAGTCATTCTCCCTTCAGCTCGAGCATTCAGCTCTTTTGTCCATGTTTCAACCAAGGCTGTAATGAGATCAGGAGCTGAGTGACCTCGGTGGAACCCAAACTGAGCATCCGTGAGCAAGTTATTGAGTAAGGTTCAGAACCCCACTGACGATAAATGCGATTGGACAGTCCCTCCCTGGTTTGCAAAAAGATGCGCAAACCAGGGAGGAACAGTGTAATCATTTTGTGATCTATTAATAAAGGTTATTTATTAAGTTAAAAGAAAAGCACACTACAAGAAGAACTATAATACACTGCAAGTGCTCCTAACTACACTATTGGCTATACACACAGTATTACATGACGTTATCCCTTTGTTCCCTACTACCTAAGTTTCCTGAACGCTGAGATGCTTCTTTTCCCGAAACAACATCCAATATTATATAACTCTGAGCTAAATCCAGCAGGTAATTACAAGGTTGTTTGTCCACGTTTGGGAAAACCGCCTTCCATTTCAGCAAAGGTGTAACCTTCTCTGTTCAATTTTTGGATTTTAACCAGCTGCCCTTTTAGGAATAAAGTGTTTTCAGGGGAGACTGTTCTCTGTGGCTGGAGTGGGTAGCTGATCCAATTCCAACCCCACTTGAGCCAGAGCAGCAACACAGGTGAAATAAGATTTTATTTGAAATACCCAAGGTCATTGGTTGATCCCAAGATTGATTGCTGTCACCAGTTTTGTAACTTTAACACCAGTAATCTTTTACGATGTACCTATTATAGCTAAATGTAAATGACTATATAATACCCCTTCTCCTCGTCGTCCGTCCCCCCCCCCCCCCATTTCTCACTGGTACGCTAATTTACGCAAACACCCCTTCAGGCAGCTGCCCTTCTCAATTTCCCATTTTATTTTGATCTTTTTATCTTAATTTTCCCCAATTCGTAACAGTAAGTGGCACTTGATAGTGCTGTTGGTGACCCTTTCTATTACCTGACTGATGATCGAGAATAGACTGAAATGGCATTAATTGGCTGGGTTGGATTTGTCCTGTTTCTCGGGTACAGGACATATTGAGCAATTTTCCACATTGCTAGTGTTGAAGTTGTACTGGAACAGTTTGGCTTGGGGCCCAGCAAGTTTTGGAGCACAAATCTTCAATACTATTGCTGAAATAAGGTTAGGGAACATAGCCTTTGCAGTACCCGTGCCTTCAACCGTTTCTTGATACCCTGTGGAGCGAATCATGTTGGCTGAAGACTGACATCTGTGATGCTGGGGACCTCAGGAGGAGGCTGAACCGGATCATCTACTCAGCACTTCTGGCTAAAGAATGTTGCGAATGCTTCAACCTTATCTTTTGCACTGATCATAGAATCGTAGAATTTACAGTGCAGAAAGAGGCCATTCAGCCCATCCGAGTCTGCACCGGCCCTTGAAAAGAGCACCCTACTTAAACCCACGCCTCCAAACTATCCCTTAATCCAGTAACCCCACCTAACCTTTTGGACACTAGGGGGCAATTTAGCATAGCCAATCCACCTAATCTGCACATCTTTGGACTGTGGGAGGAAACCGGAGCACCCGAAGGAAATACCACTGATGTGGTAGGTTTCCCCATTATTGATTTTTTTTTTTTGTAAGACATTTTATTGAGGTATTTATGATTTTGTAACAATAACAGAAGAAACAGTGTACATACAAATATAAACATAGTGCAAAGGCTGTCTTCCTCCCCCACAGGTCCCACCTTTCTTACACACTAATCTAAGGTAACCCCCCCTCCTCTGCTGAAGGTTAATTTTCTCGAAAGAAGTCGACGAGCGGCTGCCACCTACAGACGAACCCTGACATTGACCCTCTCAGGGCGAGCTTGATTTTCTCCTGACAGAGAAAGCTAGCCATGCCAGTGAGCCAGGTCTCTGACTTCAGGGGCTTTGAGTCCCTCCAAGCTAATAGTATCCATCTCCGGGCTACCAGGGAGGCAAAGGCTAGAAAGTCTGCCTTTTGCTTCTCCTGGACTCCCAGATCCTCCGACACTCCGAACATTGCCACCTCTGGATCCGGTGCCACCTTTGTTTTTAACACCTTTGATATGACATCCGCAAACACCTGCCAGAATCCCCTAAGCTTCGGGCATATGAACATGGTTTGCTGGTCCTCGAGCACATGACCCAAAAAATTGGTCTTGTTGAGGCACTTTGTGGCTTTCAATTCACATTCTAACTTGCACACCTGTCTTCTTTCCCAAAGAACTTGCTCATCCGGGCCACTGTCGTGTGTGCCCAGTGAACGATCTTAAATTATATCAGGCTGAGCCTGGCGCATGATGTGGATGTGTTGACTCTACTCAACACATCCGCTCAGAGATCATGCTCTATCTCTCCTCCTAACTCCTCTTCCCATTTGTGTTTCAGCTCCGCGGTCTACGTTTCCTCTGACCCCATGAGTTCTTTATAGATGTCCGAAACCCTCCCCTTTCCCACCCATACTTTGAAAACTACCCTGTCCTATATTCCCCTTGGTGGTCGGAGCGGGAAGGTTGAGATCTGCCTGCGTAGGAAGTCCCGTGCCTGCAGGTAACTAAACTCATTCCTTCTCGTCAATTCAAATTTCTCCTCCCTCAGGCTGGGAAAGCTCCCCTCTATGAACAGATCTCCCAGCCTCTCAATCCCTGCTCTTTGCCATCTCCAAAACCCTCCATCCAGCCTCAATGATTATTGCAGATTGGAGACCAAACTGATGCTCCCACGTGTTTCCTCCATTGCCCCCAGACTCTCAGGGCCACCACCACCATGGGGCTAGTGGAGTACCGTGCCCGCGGGAACGGCAGAGGCGTCATTACCAATGCCCCCAAACTCGTGCCCTTACACGATGCCGCCTCTACTCGCTCCCACACCGACGACCCACCCACCACCCACTTCCTAATCATGGCTATATCTGCCGCCCAACAGTAATTGCTAAAGTTCGGCAGTGCCAAACCCCCCCCCCCCCCCCCCCCCCCCCCCGGCTACGCTCCAGCATGTCTCCATTATTGATGATGGGGACCTTTGTGGAGTTTCCTCCTCCACTGCGCTGTTTAATTGTCCATCACCATTCATGGTTGGATGTGGCAGGACTGCAGAGCTCGTATCTGATCCATTATTTGTGGAATTGCTTTGGTGTGTTTATTACTTACTACTTATGCTGCTTGGCACTCATGTAGTCCTGTGATATAGCTTTACCAGGTTGACTGCCAGGCCATGAGTTTACAGATTGTGATTGAGCACAATTCTGCTGCTACTGATGGCCCACAGCTCTTCATGGATTATTGGTCTTGAGTTGCTAGATATATTTGAAGTCTATCCCATTCAGCACAGGGGTAGCACTACACAACATGATGAAACGTTTTCTCAATGTGAAGACGGAACTTTGTCTCCCCAAGGACTGTGTGGTTGTCATTCTTACCAATACTATCATGGAGAGATGCATCTGCTGCAGGCAGGTTGGTGAGGATAAGATCGAGTATATTTTTCCCTCTTTGTTCCCTCGCCACCTGCTGCAGACCCAGTCCAACAACTATGTCCTTTCGGACATGGCCAGCTCAGTTTCTGGTGGTAGTACCAAGCCACTCTTGGTGATGGACATTGAAGTCCCTCACCCAGAGTACATTTTGCGCTCTTGCCAGCCTCAGTGATTCCTCCAAGTGGTGTTCTACGTGGTGGAATACTGATTCATCAGTGGAAGGAGAGCGCGATATGTGGTAATCAACAGAGATTTCCTTCTTAATTTCTTTATCAATGAATAACCATTATTTTTCCCAAAGCTTGAGCAATCTTCAGTTTATCTGAAAACTCTTAAATAGTCAATATTTAGGTTAGATTGGGAAAGCTGGTGAACCTCTATTTGGAGCAGAGGAGATTGAGGCGAGGTTTGATGGAGGTATACAAGTTTATGCCGGGTTTTAATAAGTTAGGCAAAGAAAAGCTGTTGCCTTTAGTTGATGATGCAAGGACATGGGGACTTAGATTTAAGGTTTTGGGCAGTGGATATAGGGGGGAATGTGAGCAACAGGCTTTCTGTGCAGTGAGTGGTAACTACTTGGAACTTTGCTGACCGAGGGTTTGAAGTAGAGGCAGTTAATTATTTAGAAAGTAATTTGGATGTGCACTTGAGGGAAATAAACCTGCAGACATATGGTGATAGAGCAGAGGAATGGGGCTGATCGGATTGCTCCAGAGAGAACTGGCCTGATCTTAATGGGCTAAATGCCCTCTGTGCCATGAATTATTATATTTGTAAGCTTGTAGCTGAAGCAACATCATTCTATTGACTTAGTGATTTACAAAAATTTTACTTTATACTAAAAACTTTACTTGTTTTTATGGTAGTTTAACAAAATGTTTAGAGTCTCTTGGAATGTTTTCAATGCATTTTTGCATTGGGTCTCACTTTAATCTCATTATCCAGGAGTAAAACTTAATATTCCCCAGATTTGTGCGACCCTGTGCTTCTGGCCAACTCCATCCTTATTTATGCTAGCTGCTTCCACACTTTCCCCACTTCATTCTTTTTCCTCCCAGCTGACTTTATATGTACTTTCTGCAACTATTTATTGTTTTAGCTGTCTCCATGTATTCCCTGTAGAATCCTTCATCGTCCAAACTGTTGTTTGCTGAATGGTTCTCTATTCTTAGAGTTGGAAGACTCCCTTCAGTCTGTGTCTGCTTCCTTTCTTTATGATTGTGAATGATTATCGGTTGCCTACAAGAGCTGAAAGAAAAATAAATGGGAGGGGGATCCAGCAAGTAAGATAAAGAAAATATACCGGTGGGTGCAAAAGCAGAAAGAAATTAGAAGGAAAATTTGAAAATCTAACTGCAGAAATCTTTGATTTGTGGTTAATTCATCTCTGGAGAAACATGAGTGTGTTGGGAAAGACAAATATCTGACAAGTTATCTTTGCATCATTGTCTCTGCATTGCTGTTGGGCAATGATTGGAATCTGGCATAGAGCAACTTTGGTCGAGTCCTGTAGTCTGGTGTAAATGGAAAGACCAATTATAGTCTGGGGAGGAAACATGATATAAAAAAGCACTTTTGCTGTGTACTATACACCAATGTTCATTTTAACTTTTTCAACATTGTATACTTTTCATGCAGCGGACATGGGTTTTGCTCGATTATTTAATTCGCCCTTGAAGCCTTTAGCAGACTTGGATCCAGTAGTAGTAACATTCTGGTATCGAGCACCAGAATTGCTACTTGGGGCAAGACATTATACCAAAGCCATTGGTGAGTTCTGAAATAAATTGGAAAACATTGATGTCCTTGAATAGCATTCTCCTTGCTCAGGAAAATAAGTTAATGAATATGCATAACATTAGGTATCCAGTTTTAAGGTTTTTATGCTGTCCAGGTAATATATACTGGAAAATTAGGAAACAGAATTTCGAATGAAAATGTATTCAAAGACCTATACACATGCATTTCTAAGTGCAAGAAAAGTGAACAGCAGAGTGCTGTTTTGTCGTGAAACTTAATTCAAGTAGCAAAGCTTGCTCTTACTGAATGACCAAAAGATGTACATCATTCATTTGCAAAGTGAAATCTTAAGCTTGTTTCATTTAATTTACTATTGACAATACAGTTTAAAATATAAAACTTGTATGTTTCCAAATTTAATTATTTTATTTTTTCATTTGTAAGGGATGCTCAGCCTTAATTTATGATTTAAGAATCTGCTAAAGTCTTTCAAAGTTAAAATAAGACAAAGTTGTTTGAATTTTTAAAAAATGGATGTCTCATAATTCTGAATTTGTAATTACGAAGAAAATTTTCTTTTTTTAAAAATAAATTTTAAAGTAACCAATTATTTTTTTTCCAATTAAGGGCCAATTTAGCGTGGCCCATTCACATACCCTGCGCAACTTTGGGTGTTGGGGTTGAGACCCATGCACACACTGGGAGAATCTGAAAACTTCTCACGGGTAGTGACCCGGGGCCGGGATCTAACCCGGATCCTCAGCGCTGTGAGGCAGCAGTGCTAACCACTGGGCCACCATGCCGCTCAACAAAGAAAATTTTCTAAGTTACAATCCACAACTTGTATCTCACAGTTTGTATTTATAACATCGTACTTCAATTATATTAGTACATAGCTCTGATTACATTGCTGCTTTGAAATACAGAATATCCCTTTTTTTTCCAGAATGAAGCTTGTTTCATTTGTTAGCAGTCTCTCAAATTCTGTTGTCATATATATGAAAGTTCGGGTAACATTTCTAAGTGATCAAGCTCAAAAGCGAACATGCTCTCTGATCTTCAGAAGTTGCCAAGTTCCAGGTTGCCTGTTTTGTCCATTTTTTTACTGGTCTCTTTTTCTATTTTATTAGATATTTGGGCTATTGGCTGCATATTTGCTGAACTGCTAACATCTGAGCCTATTTTTCATTGTCGTCAAGAGGATATCAAGACTAGTAACCCTTATCACCATGACCAGCTGGATAGGATATTCAATGTAATGGGATTTCCAGCGGGTAAGTTTGGAATCTTGACTGACCTGACCTCAGGTGAATTTAAGGTGCTTTTTTAGTAAAGGCAACGGAGTCAGTCAAGTAAAAATAGAGTACTCGTTTATTCACAACAGAAACGTATATGCACACACAGGAACCAGTTCGGCTTCACCGGTCCTTTCTCTCTCTGGAGGCCTGTTCTAATTAGGCCAATCTTGCATTTAACAATCTCTGCCCTGTGGTGTATACCCTCCTTGAGCCACACAAGGACCATAATCAACCCTGTCCCATGTGCCCCGTGCAGAATACTACACCCCTCTTTCCACCACCCCCTTCCAGAGAACGTCTCTTGCGATTGGAACGCCGGGGTGGAGAACCTGCAGGGTGCGGCCGGGTGACGACAAGACCTCCGAGTCTGCGTATCCATATTGGAATCCGAGGACCACACATCAGAAGAATAAGATGGGCGTAGCAGAGCAGGCAGCAGAGGCGATGGATTTGGCAGTAGCGGGGCCAATTGCTCATAGACAGGCATTCTGGTGGTCCGTCAGACTGCAGGCGGGGACCACCGATGGGACTGCGGAACAGTGGAAGAATGGGCACAAATATGATCAAGGTGCCTTTTCATTAATTGCCCGCGCACAAGGACCTGATATGAGACGGGACCGGTCTAACCCTGGAAGCCCGCAGGGGCCCTCGCCAAAGTGTCAAATAGCACTGCGGGCCACGCCAGTGTGAGCAATATCTTTGCATTTCTTGCGAGCTGCACACGTTACCGTCGATGTCGGGGGGCAATAACAAGTGCAAAGACGGTGATCCATCGTCACCGTCACAGCCCGGCCAGGGCTACTCCCATGACTGGATGCAGAGCGATGCGATACGAGAAAAGAAACCGAGTCAGCCTGGTGTCCACCGATCCAGTGGACGGTTTCTCAGGCCCCATTTTGAGTCTGGACAGCACGTTTCACCAACCCATTTGCGGAGTGACTAGGTGCTGTGTGGATATGTCAGACACCGTTCGTCTTCATGAAGGCGGCAGATTCCTCGCTAGTGAGCGAGGCCCTGTGGTCTGTTGCAGGATCTCCAGCAACCTGTGCGTGGAAAGAGAGTCATGTGGCTGGTTGAGGGTGGCGCGAGAGGAGATGGACGACATTCGGTGTACCTCCAACCATTTTGAGTGCGCTTCGATGATCATCAGGAACATAGAGCCCAGAAAGGCCTGATGAAATCTGCATGAATACGGACCCGGGGTGCCCAAGGCGCTCACACGGGTGTAGGGGCGCTGCCACTGGGGAGTTTCTGGTGGGCCTGACAGACAGGGCAGCGTTGAGCGAGCAACTCTATGTCCGCATCTATGCCGAGCCACCAGACATAACTCCGGGCCAACATTTTCTACTTGGTAACTTCTGGGTGCGCAGCATGAAGGTCCTTCAAGATCAGCAGCGGACCTTTCTCTGGAACGACGACCCTGATACCCTAGAGGAGAACACCATCCTTAACGGTCAGCTCTACCATCTTTGTTGAAAAAGCCTTTCAGCTCCACGGGCAGATGTTGACGTGGCCCACTGGTCAAAATCAAATGTCTAACTTTGGATAAAATGGGATCTTACTGCATCCAGTTGCGGATGCAGGTAGCCGTCGCTGGCAGGAAGTCCATGAAATTAAGGACCGTCATGACTTGGTCCGACTTTGTGGTGGAGGGGGTGAGGGGGAGGTGGAGTGGTCTCCTGCCTGCTCTGGAAATGGAAGGCGACTCAAAGCATCAATGAGCGCAATCGAAGTTCCGGGGTGATGCTCAAAGGAGTATTGATGTGCCGTTGAAAGAACGGCACACCTTTGTATGTGGGGCGAGGCAATCGGCAGTATTGCTTTGTCTTTCTGAAACAGGCCCAGCATTAGTTTGTCGTCCGTTTATAATAAGAAAATGATGACCATACACACTGGTGAAAGCACTTGATCCTGAAGATGCGGTCTTTTTCAATATCAGCATTGTTGCGCTCTGTGGCCGTTAGAGTTCTAGAGGCATAAGCAATGGGCTGATTGACGCTGTCACCCATGCAGTGTGAGAACACTGCACCAAGCCCATATGGGACTTTCTGACCCATAGACCATAATCTGTATGACTAAACAACAACACCTCCACGATAGTCCTCAATACCGCGGCCCTGCAAGGCTGCGCACTTAGCCTGCTACCATACTTGTTATGCATGCACGACTGAGTGGCAAAATCTGGCTCCAACTCCATCTACAAGTTTGCTGACGACTCAAATGTAGTGGCTCGGATCTCAAACAATGACGAGTCGGAATACAGGAGGGGATAGAGAATCTAATGGAGTGATAAAACAACAACCTATTGCTCAATGCCAGCAAAACTGAAGAGCTGATCATTGACTTCAGGAAGCAAAGTACTGTACACACCGCTGTCAGCATGAGCAGGACTGAGGTAAAGATGGTTGACAGCTTCAAATTCCTAGACGTGCACATCAGCAAAAATCTGTCCTAGCCCACCCACGTCAACACTATGACCAAGAAAGCACAACAATGCCTATACTTGCTGAGGAAATTCAGCATGTCCACATTAACTCTTACCAACTTTTACAGGTGCACCATAGAAAGCATCCTATCGGGCTGCATCAGAGCCTGGTAAGGCAACTGATCGGCCTAAGACCGCAAGAAACTTCAGAGTTGTGAACACTGCCCAGTCCCATCACACAAACACGTTGCCATCCATTGACTCTGCACTTCCCGCTGCTGCCTTGGGAAAGCAGGCAGCATAATCAAACACCACTCCCACCCAGCTCACTCATTCTTCCAACTTCTCCCATCGGGCAGGAGATACAAAAGTCTGAGAACTCACATGAATAGATTCAAAAACAGCTTCTTCCCTGTTACCAGACTCGTGAACAACCCTCTTATGGACCGATGTGACTAATACTGCAACTCCTATATGCTTCACCCGATGTCTGTGTCTATGTATGTACAAGGCGTACCATGTGTTGCCCTGTTACGTTTTTTATCATGTATGAAATGATCTGTTTGATCTGCCGCTGAAAAATACTTTTCACTGTACCTCGATACTCAAGACAATAAACAAATCAAAATATGGTGAGGGTCTCATGTCAAGTATAGGGGCCTGGCGGCATTGTGATGTGTACACATTTTGGAGGAAACAAACACCTGCTTCACCAATTGGAAAGCAGAGTCTTGTGCTGCACCCCACAACCAAGGCCTGCCCTTCTGCAGCAATCAGTGGAGGGAGGCCCAGGGTTGTGGCCAATTCGGCAGGAAGCACCCATGATAATTAACTAGGTCCAAAAATGAACGGAGCTCCTTCGCATTCATCAGCGTCAGAGCCCAATTGACAGCTTGCACCCTGTCAGCCATCGGGTGGAGGCCATCGTGGTCGACCCAGTACATCAAATAAACTATGTCCCTTGCTTGAGACAAACATTTCTCCCCAAGGAATTGGACACCATACTCAGGAAAGCGTTGCAGCACTTCTTCCAAATTTTGAAAATGTTCGGCCTCAAATTGTGCCCATCAAAGTTGACTGCTACTCTGGAAAGGCCATGTAGAATCTCCTCTATAATTATGCACTGAAAGATGGCGCAGGCTGAAGAGAAGCCGTGGAAGGGGAAATAAGTATATTCGTACAAGCCTTATGGGTATTGATTGCGACAAACCTTCTGGAGGCTTCATGGAGCTTGAGCTGCAAGTACGCGTTACGCGTGTTCAGTTTGGTAAAGATGGAACATCCCACCAAAGTGGCATAGATTTCCTCAAAATGGGGGAATGGGTAATGATCTAGATGAGATGCCATATCAACGGTAAGCTCATAATTGCTGCACAGGTTCGGTTTCATGACCAGTATCACTGGCGTTGCCCAGTCGTCGAACTGAACCGGCCGAATGGTTCCAAGGCCCTCCAAAAGCTTCAATTCATCCTCGACCTTTCCCACAAGTGCGTGGGAGACCAGCCGCGCTCTGAAAAAATGAGGTTTGGCCTGCGGGTCAACCCAGATCTTTGCTACGGCACCTTTTATCTTTCCGAGGTCTGGTACAGAATTGTCAGGGAAGGTGACTATTGATGTTCACCAGAGCATAGACAGGAGCCAGTCTGGGCATGGCCTTGCAGTTCAGTTGTATTTCCAAGTCTCTGTCAGCCTCTTCGCGGTCGACAGCATGGTGGGCGCAAGTTTGGGGTCGGCGGTTGGCACGATCCGTGCGGGCAAGGTGATGTCTATCATAGGGGCACTGCAGCGGGCGCTAGTAGTAGCCACACTTGCTTGGGGGCGCCATCAGCCCTGTCAGAGTCCAGAGAGGGTGTTCGATGTTGCTTCTGATCACAAGGCCACTGTCCTACAGTGAGGGACATTGACTTACATTGCCTGCAGCTCTTGTACTCCCCAACTGTGCTTTCCTGAGAGAGAGCAATTTGTAATGACTGCTGAAAAGTCAGGGCACCTTCACCAAGCAGATGTTTCAGAATGTCAGGGTCATTAATGTCACAAACTAAATGGTCCCTCACCATGCCATTGTGTCAGCTAATTTTATGTAGCCGGGGGATATATTCAGCAACTGACTCCGCTTGCACCGCCATATTAAATCTGTACCTCTGTACAATGCTAGAGGGCGTCAGATTGAATTGGTTCCCCACCAAGTCAATTAATTGGTCTACGCAACAGTGTCTGGTGCCACCAGAAATTTAATGCCCCAAATAATCCCGAAAGTATGTGCACCGCACATCAGCAGAATTACTGTCTGGCGTTCATTTTCAGTAATATTATTCGCCCTGAAGAAAAAGTGGAGATGAGCTGCGTATTGGGCCAGGACTCTATTGCAGGGTCAAAAGCATCCAACCGTCCAAATGCAGGCAGAGTGAGCGAGCAAGAAGTACCTCAGTCCAAAGCAAGCAAAGTAGCAATAGGCGGTAGAGGTGCTCGTCGACAGCTTCCAGTTGATCCTCGTCACCAGTTTAGTAAAGACAACAGAGTCAGTCGAGTAAAAATAAAGTACTGGTTTATTCACAACAGAAATTTGTATACACACACGGGACCCGTTAAGGCTTCACCTGTCCTTTCTCTCCCTGGAGGCCTGTTATAGTCAGACCAACCTTCTTAATAATAATAATGTTTATTGTCACAAGTAGGCTTACATTAACACTGCAATGAAGTTACTGTGAAAATCCCCTAGTCGCCACATTCCGGCTTCTGTTCGGGTACACCGAGGGAGAATTCCGAATGTCCAAATTACCTAACAGCATGTCTTTCGGGACTTGTGGGAGGAAACTGAAGCACCCGGAGGAAACCCCACTCAGACACTGGGCAAACGTGCAGACTCCGCATAAACAGTGACCCAAGCCGGGAATCGAACCTGGGCTCCGAGTGCAGTGAAGCAACAGTGCTAACCACTGTCCTACCATGCCGCCCTTGTATACAAAAATCGCCCTCCCATAGTTAACAGGAGAGAGCATACTCCTCGACTATAATCAAACCTGTCTCGTGTGCCCCGAGTGGGGTACGACAGTTTTTATGTCACCTATTTCTACACATCAATGGTGGAGCAGTCTTCTATGTGGAATTCATGCTGCATGTGCAGAATTGTTGGATATTTGAAATTTAGTACATTTGATATAACAATGTTGGTTACAAATTTTACAAGTAGCCTATTTTTTCTATTAGCATTCATAAACATGTAGGCTATGGAATATTTTTGTTAGCTAAACCTAGCAGCAAGGAATTAAATTGTTCTATACTCTGAATATCTGCAAAAATTCAATGTTTTGCTGCTTTTCCATTTTTCTAAACTGGCCTACATTAGTTCAATCGCTGGCTTAGAAGCTATTTGCAACCTCCTGGAGCAGAAGGAGGCCATTTGGCCCATGAAGTCTGCATTATTACACAATATTCCTTTCCTTCCCCCTCTGTTTACCAAATACACACTAATTTTAAGATTAACATGGATTGCAAAGTACATCATAAACTACAATGATCTCATTAAGGGGCAGGTTTAGCTCACTGAGCTAAATCGCTGGCTTTTACAGCAGACCAAGCAGGCCAGCAGCACGGTTCGATTCCCGTACCAGCCTCCCCGAACAGGCGACTAGGGGCTTTTCACAGTAACTTCATTGAAGCATACTCGTGACAATAAGCGATTTTCATTTCATTAGGGGCTGGTTTAGCTCACCAGGCTAAATCGCTGGCTTTTAAAGCAGACCAGGCCAGCAGCACGGTTCGATTCCCGTACCAGCCTCCCCGGACAGGCGCCGGAATGTGGCGACTAGGGGCTTTTCACAGTAATTTCATTGAAGCCTACTTGTGACAATAAGCGATTTTCATTTTCATTAACACATTGTCCCTTTTAAGCACGCAGACTGGCTGTAGTCAAATACACACCCTCTGCTCTTAACCTAAATAAATTTGGGGGTTTTCTCCTCCAAATCCCCGCAGATGATTGTCACGTGAGAGATTCCAAGCTCTACCCCAAAAACACGCTTTAAATCTTCTCTCGTGATAATGCTTTCTCTTGGCAGTTTGCATTCTGAAATCCAGTCTAAACAACGGCTCCCTGCTATTTACTCTTCACACTGTAACCCTCTCTAAGCACAATATAATCACAATTGGAATTGAAACCAATCCCCACACATACAAAACACCTTTGTCCAGTATGAAACTATAGGTTTTATCCTTCCAGGTACAGAAACATTAAATCAAACCCACTTAAAACTATACCATATTTGTAATGTTTTTCAATGCTGCTATGATCCCAGTAGATGTTATAACTGGACTCCGGAAGATCCCAGAATGAAACCCTGGCTCAAAAAACCATAACGTTTTTTTTTCATATAACGTGGAGGAACAGAGTCACAGGACCACTAATTAGTTTTAACAACAAGAAATAAAATGTTCATGAAACATTTTTTAAAAATTGGATTACAGTACAATACTCCTTTACTCCTCACTTAGTTTAACAATTCCGCACAGGTTTTTGGATTAACACTGATTACAACGCACATCTTAATCTACAATGGTCTCATTAGTACAATGTTCCTTTAGCACACAATAAATAACCCGGAAATCAATATTAGTGGAGAAATGGGGCTTCCGGTTGCGGCTATGCGGAGCTGAGCCGCACGTTCGGCAGCTCCCGCTAGAAACTGACTTTTGGGCTCTTTTAGGGCCCCCAGCACTGCTTGATTGACGATTCCCGACGTGGGAAAGGGTCTGCAGTAGATACCCAGGGTTCTATGGACCGGACCAGGAGTGGGGCGAGCAGAAAAGCGGTGGCAGCGCCTCTGGAAAAGCGGGGGAAGGAAAACAAAATGGCGGTCGGCAGAGCCCTCGAGGAGTGGAGGCAGTGGGTGCAGGAGCAGCAGGAGACTCTTCAGCGCTGCTTTCGGGAGCTTAAGGTGGGAGCTGTTGGAGTCGCTGAAGGCTACCACCGGTATGCTGCTGGAGACTCAGACAGCCCAGGGGGCCGCAATCCGGGAGCTGCAGCAGCAAGCCTCCGAAAGAGAGGATGAGGCCGCGGCACTCGCAGGGAAGGTGGAGATGCACGAGGCGCTTCATAAAAAATGGCAGGAGCGGTTAGAGGAGATGGTGAACCGGTCGAGGCGGAAAAAATTTACGGATCCTGGGCCTCACGGAGGGGCTGGAGGGGTCGGACCTGGCGGCCTATGTGGTCGTTTTGTTGAACTCGCTGATGGGAGCTGGGTCCTTCCAGGGGCCCCTGGAGCTGGAGGGGGCCCACAGAATACTGGCCAGGAGGCCCAAGCCGAATGAGCCGCCGCGGGCGGTGTTGGTGCGGTTCCACCGGTTCGTTGACCAGGAGTGCGTGCTTCAGTGGGCCAAGAAGGAGCGGAGCAGCAAGTGGGAGAACACGGTGGTGCGGATCTACCAGGACTGGAGTGCGGAGGTGGCTAAGCGGAGGGCTGGGTACAACCGGACGAAGGCGGTGCTCCACAGAAAGAGTGTGAAGTTTGGCATGTTGCAGCCGGCGCGTCTGTGGGTCACCTACAAGGACCGTCACAATTATTTCGAGTCCCCGGAGGAGGCGTGGGCCTTTGTGCAGGCCGAGAAATTGGACTCAAACTGAGGGTCAGGGATGGGGGTTTTGTATGTAAATGTAACTGTGTCTATTTTTTGGAGGAGGGGTTCTTTGTTTCATGCAGGATGTGTGTTGGCTTCAGGGTGGGTGGGGTGAGGTCTTTTTGTATGGGTCTGGTGGACGGGTTCGGGCAGGGAAGTAAACTGGGAGTGCGGGGAGCTGGTGGTGGGGATCGGCAATGGGAGCTGTCCTAGAGGAGGCGGGGTTGGGCAGGGCGAAAGCGCGGGCTTTCCTCTTGTTTCCCGCGCTGCGGGCGGGGTCAGGGCTGAGAAGCGCGGGCCTTTGCTTGTTTTTATTTTCCCGCGCGAGGGGGGGCCTGCTGGTGGGCACGGAGGAGGAGGAGTAGCCCCACGTGGGGAGGGGTCGGAGGTGTGGCGGGAGTCGCCGGGGTCAGCGCAGAAGTTAGCTAGCTCACGGGAGTGCTATTGAGGGGGGGGGGGGGCGTGGCTGGGAGGGGTCCTAGCCCCGGGGGGGGGTTACCGGGTTGCTGCTGAAATGGCCAGGAAGGAGCTGGAGTGTACTGGCGGGGGGGGGGGGAGGGGGGAGGAGGAGAAGGGTTGCCGCCGTGGGGGACAGGCCGGGCGGGGGGCGCTGGCCAGTGGGGGGCACGGGATGGGTTATGGCTAGTCAGCAGGGGAGGGGGGCAGGGAGCCCTCTGATCCGGCTGATAACTTGGATTGTGAGGGGGCTGAATGGGCCGGTCAAACGGGCCCGGGTGTTTACGCACTTGAACGGGCTGAAGGCGGATGTGGCCATGCTCCAGGAGACGCACCTGAAGGTGGCGGACCAGGGTCGACTGAGGAAGGGATGGGTGGGCCAAGTATTTCATTCAGGGCTGGATGCGAAGAATCGGGGGGTGGAAATCCTGGTGGGAAAGAGGGTGTCGTTTGAGGCGTCAAATGTGATGGCTGACAGTGGCGGGAGGTATGTGATGGTGAGTGGTAAGCTGCAGGGGGAGCAGGTGGTGCTGGTGAATGTCTACGCCCCGAACTGGGACGATGCGGGGTCTTTGCGGCGCATGTTGGGCCGAATTCCGGATCTGGAGGCGGGACTTCAACACGGTGCTGGATCCCCCATTGGATCGATCCAGGTCCCGGACGGGTAGGAGGCCGGCGGTGGCTAAGGTGTTGAGGGGGTTTATGGATCAGATGGGAGGGGTGGATTCCTGGAGGTTTGCGAGGCCAAGGGCCAGGGAGTATTCGTTTTTCTCCCATGTACATGAGGCCTATTCCAGGATCGATTTTTTTTGTCCTGAGCAGGGGGCTGGTTTCGAGGGTGGAGGATGCCGAATACTCTGCCATAGCCATTTCGGATCATGCCCCGCACTGGGTGGACCTCAGGCTGGGGGAGGAGAGGGACCAGCGCCCGCTCTGGCGCTTGGAGGTGGGGCTGCTGGCAGATGAGTGGTGGGCGGGAGGGTTCGGGGGTGTATCAAGAGGTACCTTGAGGCCAACGATAACGGGGAGGTCCGAGTGCAGACGGTCTGGGAGGCATTGAAAGCGGTGATTAGAGGGGAGTTGATTTCCATCCGAACCCATGGGGAGAGCAGAGAGAGAGGGAGAGATTGGTGGGGGAGATGGTGAGGGTGGACAGGAGATATGCGGAGGCTCCGGAGGAAGGATTACTGGGGGAGCGGCGTAGCCTTCAGGCCAGGTTCGATCTACTGACCACCAGAAAGGCGGACGCTCAGTGGAGGAAAGCACAGGGAGCAGTGTATTAATACGGGGAGACGGCGAGTAGGATGCTGGCACACCAGCTCTTAAAGTGAGACGCGGCCAGGGAGATTGGGGGAGTGAAGGATAGAGATGGGATGGTGGTGCGGAGGGGGGTAGACGTTAATGGGGTCTTTAGGGACTTTTATGGGGAATTGTACCGGTCTGAACCCCCGGTGGAGGGGGGGGAATGGGGTGCTTCCTGAAGGTGGAGGCGGGGCAGGTGGAGGGAACTGGGGCGCCGATTGAGCTGGAGGAACTGGTCACTGGGATTGGCAGCATACAGTCGGGGAAGGCGCCGGGGCCGGATGGGTTTCCGGCCGAATTTTATAAAATGTATGCGGACCTGTTGGGCCCCCTGTTGGTTCGGATCTTTAACGAGGCAAGGGAGGGGGGGGGGGGGGGGGGGGCTTTGCCCCCAACTATGTCACGGGCGCTGATTTCCTTGATCCTTAAACGGGACACGGACCCCCTGCAGTGTGGGTCATATAGGCCGATCTCGCTGCTAAATGTAGACGCCAAGCTGTTGGCGAAGATCTTGGCCACAAGGATAGAGGACTGTGTGCCCGGGGTCATTCACGAGGACCAGACGGGGTTTGTAAAGGGAAGGCAGTTGAATACCAACATACGAAGGCTTCTGAATGTCATTATGATGCCGGCTGTGGAAGGGGGAGCGGAGATAGTGGTGGCATTAGACGCAGAGAAGGCCTTTGATAGGGTTGAGTGGGGGTATCTGTGGGAGGTGTTGGAAAGGTTTGAGTTTGGGGAGGGGTTTGTCCGTTGGGTGAGGGTGCTCTATGAGGCCCGGAGGAGGAGGTCGGAGTACTTTCGGCTGCACCGGGAGACGAGGCAGGGGTGTCCCCTGTCCCCCTTGCTCTTTGCGTTGGCAATTGAGCCCCTGGCCATGGCGCTGAGGGAGTCGGGACAGGGTGTTCTCGGGGGTGTGGGTTGGTGGAGGGAAGATTTCGGACGTGTATCATGTTATGCAGGAGGTGGATGAGGCCTCGGTGGTGGAGCTGAAGGGTAAATGGGAAGAGGAGCTGGGTGAGGGGTTTGAGGAGGGGACGTGGGCGGATGCCCTGGAAAGGGTGAACTCCTCCTCTTCTTGTGCGAGGCTTAGCCTCATACAGTTCAAAGTGCTGCATAGGGCTCATATGACCGGGACGGGGATGAGCAGGTTCTTTGGGGGCGAAGATGGTTCGGTGGGAGGGAGAATTGTGTACATGGGTTTGTTGGATGTGGCGGGTGTTATCTCTTGCCTTTTTGTTGTTTTCTTTTTTTGTTTTTGTAGTTGCTGTGGGGGGGGGGGGGGGGGGGGGGGGGGTGGTTTGTTCTTTGGTTTTACTATGGTTGTTTAGTTAATATTGTTTTGTTTATATTTTGTGAAAATCTTAATAAAAATTATTTTTTTTTAAAAATTAGTGAAGAAATGGTGTTGGGAAAATTGATGGGAAATTGAAGGCTGGTAAATCCCCGAGGCCTGATAATCTACGTCCCAGAGCACTTAAGGAAGTTGATCTCGAAATAGCGGATATATTGGTGGTCATCTTCTAAGATTCTGTGAACTCTGGAACAGTTCCTACAGATTGCAGGGTAGCTAATGTACCCCCACTATTTAAAAAGGGAGATAAAGAGAGAACAGTGAATTATAGATCAGTACGCCTGTGTCGGTCGTAGGGAAAATTCAAGACTCCATTATCAAAGATTTTAAATCAGAGCACTGAGAAAATAGTGGCAGGATCGTACAGAGTCAGCATGAATTTATGAAAGGGAAATCATGCTTGACAAATATACTGGAATTCTTCAAGTATGTAACTAGTAGAGTTGATGAGAGGGAACCAGTTGATGTGGTATATATTGAACTTTCGGAAGGCTTGCGACAAAATCCTACATAAGAGATTAGCGTGTAAAATTAAAGCACATGGGATTAGGGGTTGTGTACCGAGATGGATAGAAAACTGGTTGGCAGACAGGAAACAAAGAGTAGGAATTAACGTTTTCTTTCCCAAATGGCAGGCAGTGACTACTGGGATACTGCAGGGATTGGTGCTGGGACCCCAGCTATTCACAATATATATTAATAATTTAGATGAGAGAACAAAATGTAATATCTCCAAATCTACAGATGACACAAAGTTGGGTGGGTGGTTCCCCACCTAATTGAGTTCAGCTAACACACAGACTCGCGGAGACAGCAACTCTGGCTAAGACGGCTTTACTTTCCAAGCTTGGTTCAACGTACGAGGGAGAGTGATTTGGATAAACGCCAAAACCACTCTGCTTTACAATGCTTCGGTATCAACAGTTGTACAATTTCCAAAAGTCAGCAACCCCTGCTCCCCAGTTGGACTTGATCCAATCCTTGTTGCTGCAGATTTTACCGTGACCAATGAATTTTACTTTAGGCAGCCTAGTGACCGTGTGATCACTCGTAATGTAGCCTCATCTGACCATCTGTTGTTTTTCGCATCTGCTGTTTCTTTTCTACTCCCATTTCTTTTACCTTCGTGTGGTCCCTGCTCATACCATTGTCTGTCTGAGCGCAGGATGCTGGAGCTGCTGATAAGAACTGCTTATTGAACTGACTGTTGTTGCTGACCACATTACTTCTGTCTGATTCAGTCTGTCTTAGGAATGTGGTCAATTTAAATCCCATCATACATTGTGGCCATTACTATTAGTAGGAGTTTAAATGCTTGTTACTGCTAAGTTCTAAGAATACATGTTTAATGGTTAATAATGATTACTGGATACATTTTCTATGATTAGTTTCAATCCTCAGTAAACTAACTTATGCAGAGCTATTCTATTGTTATCCTAGCTATCCAGTTTTAAGGGGTCTCATCTCAGGACCCCCCCCCCCCCTTCATCATGTTCCCTCTTTAGCTTCTAAAGCGAACTACTTCTAGCAGAGCAAGAGACCTATATTCTCTCTCACTACTTGTCTCCAACTGCTATCAAATTCAGCTAAACCATAAATTTAAAAGCTTCTCTACCTTACAAGGCCCCAGTTGCTAAGCAACACCCAATGCGTGTATGCCTTTCATTTATTCTTCATGCCGTAGCCCTCTCTAAGTACAAGAGAAACGCAGTTAGAACTTAACCTACCCGCACAAATTCAAGCACCTTTGTCCAGGATGGACCTCTAGGTTTTACCCTGTCAGGCACAGGGTAAAATGTTAAATTAAACCCACTTGAAACTATACCTTATTTCTAATGTTTGCCAGTACAAACCTAATTCCCTTAAAACTGCCTTTGTTTTTCTCACAATACAAATATAATCCCTTAAAGCTACCTTTTGTTTTCCTTACACTGTCTTTGTAAATTCCTGGCTGTTTAATAGTGTAGCTGGAAATTAGCTCTGCTCACAGCATGGACAAAACATGTGTTTGAAAGAGAACAACAGATAGTGTAGGTTAACTACTTTCGCTCCCAGATGCCTCAAGGGAAATTTGGTTCTCCATTCTTCAAAATAAACATGTTATAAAATGTTTGATCTCTTCCATTATGTAATGTGACATAGCATAAACAGCATTTCAGTATCCTTTAGGCTCTAGCCTTTCACAGCATTGCTGACTTTTTGAAACTGAATTTTGCAACTGTTTTGAATCTTAAGGAAGATTCGAGATTTGGAAATCCCTGACCATATTTTCAGTTCAATGTACTTTCCCTATCCATATTAAAATATTGGAATGTAGATGTCTTTAATTTATTGGCTAATTTTAAATGTTGCCACTGAAATATGGTATTGGGAAAGCCCATGAAGGCCATCGAGGGCCTTTGGTACTTCTGGTGCCTTGGGCTAGTTGAATGGAAATGTGGAGACATCGGAACCACCTCAATAATTTTTGATTGGCATTCAGACCAGGTTGCGAATTCCTTACTTCTGCATAAAGCTAAAACCGGGTGTGTGCAAGAAATAACACACGTCACTACAGTATTACCAAATGTGCGTGAAAAATTGAAATACCAGGATTTAGTTAGAGAAGTAAAATAAAGATTAGTTAATTGAAAGATCCTGGAATTATGGAAGAGAAACGTTATTTTCACAAAAATAAATGGAATACTTTATGCTGAAGCTTTTCTTTATGATATTACAATGCCCTGCCTATTGCAGCAGCTTAACACATAAATAAGCTTGTATTTGTGCCTTGGGTAGCATGGATATCAGCTCCTTAAGCTCATTTCTCTCTGCACTGCTGGAGACATAAGATCTTGGGTGGGACAGCAGAATGGCTGCTGCTGCTGGTGGAACTGGACGCAACTTTTTGTTTCACTTGTGGGCAAATCAACTTCAGTCTACCTGCATACGCCGACAAAACTTGTACAGATCTTACTTTTATATTGAGTAGTGCCAAAAGCCAGGAGAATGAAAAGCAAAAATATGTCTTGAACATTCACAGTTGCTTCACTGCTGCCACTAATATTTGGAATTCCTCCTTGCAATTAAATTGGGGCAAGTCCAGAATGCCGGCAGACTACATATTGTGTAATGAATGAGGGCTTGCAATATAAGTGCACAATAAATGGTGCTGATGTCAATTGATCTACAGTTTAAATTTAAAATTGGTCTACAGCAATTCAACTTTAATTGGGTTTCTGGAAACTGTTTCAAACATTTGTGGTTGCTGTTTAACCTGAAATGGCATTATGTATCATCATAGAGTTTACAGTGCAGTGTATATCGGACAATTAATTGTCCGCCACTGGGTGAGCCTGAGATAAATGTGAACAACCTGAATTCCTCAAGTATTGTATAGCACTGTTCAAAACACATATCTTCCCACTTGATATTTAGAATATGGCAAAGACCGTAGCTATGGAAAGAGTTTAACCTTCTCTCATGCCTGCTGTACATTGTTGTGTGGTAGCAAGAATTAGTGTGCTCAGAACACACTTTTAGTAGACTTAATGTTAATTTCCTAATTTTCTACACATGGGTAATCACTTAGCCAAAATTATTTTGACCTTTAATTTAAAAAAGAAGCATTTGTAAGTGGCATTTAATGCTTTAGTCTGAGGGGTAGCATTTGTGGTACAGGAAGCACTGCTTTAGAGCACAGCGACATTTGGTTGGGTCTCGCACTAAGTTTTGAATTGCCTTGTTTTTTGTGCCATTATAGAGTCCAAGTTTCAACGAATTCTGGCAACAGAAATCCATTTTGTTGTCGGCTTCAATAGGATAGTGTGGGTTATTTTGATCAGGAGATAAGTAAATTATATTCACCCTACTTAAATTTGGTGTTATTTCAAGTCATGCTTTAGGACTAATAGACTGAATCTGAAGTTTATTTTAAGTTTGGCTGTACTGGACACAAAAGCAGGATGAAAGCAAAATGCTCCGAATGATGGGATCTGAATCAAAAACCGAGAATACAGGTCTGATCGCATCTGTAGGGAGAGAAAACAGAGTTAAAGTTTCAGGTCCATTTGCCAACTCGTCGGAACTGAAAGGGAGGGGAAATGTATTGTATGTTGTACTGTATCAGGAGGGTGGAACAGCTGGAATGGGATTAGTGGGAGCTGGGAGAGATTGTAACAAAGATGTAGCAAATCTTAAGAACAAGTGACAGATGACCCAGTGGGGGAAGTTGGGGAACAAAGGGTTTTTGCATTGAGACAAAAATGTATAGGATTTCTTTTTTAATAAGGTCAAGATTAAGGCGAAAGATCACATCTAAAGTTGTTTAACTCAATGTTGAGTCCTGAGGGCTGTACTGTGCCTAATCTTTGCACTTCACTGGAGATTGCAGCAGGCCAAGGATGGAAACATGGGCATGAGAGCATGCAAAAGGAAGGTTACTGAACGTGCTAAAATTAGGTGCCTGTGCACTCCTGTTAACTTTGGGTTAAATTTAAACAGTAATCTCTAAGTAAAAAGAATTTGAGTGCTTCTTGTTTCTTTGCTATAATTTCCGTGTGAATTTGGAAACAAAAATACTATTTCTAAGTTTGTGGCTGACATCAGATTGAGGGGGTTATCAGTACTGAGGGTGACTGCAACAAATTAAAGGAGGAATTCATGATTTGCAGAATAAGCTAATAATTGACAAATGAAGTTCAACACAGATACATATGAGTGAATACATTTTAATTTGATAGGAAGAACAGGGAAACATTTATTAATTAAGGTCACTTATTAATGTGTTTATTATTTAAGGGGAGGCGGTGGTGCAGAGATATTTTCACTAGTTTAGTAACCCAAAGACCGGGGGTAATGCTCTGGGAAGTAATGTTCGATCCCACCATGGCAGATGGTGAAATTTGAATTCAATAAAAGTCTGGAATAAAAAGTCTAATGATGACCATGAAACTATTGATGATTGTTGTAAAAACCCATCTGGTTTACTTGTGTCCCTTAGAGAAGGAAATTGCCATCTTTCACATTTCTGACCTACACATATCTTCAGATCTACAGCAATGTGGTTGACTTTTAATTGCCCACTGAAATGGCCGAACAAGCCACTCTGTTCAAGAGCAATTGGGGATGGGCAGTGGTGTCTACATCCTATAAATGATTTTTTTTGAAATTGGAAAGTGCAAATCTAGATGGGGTAGAGGAACAAAGGGATCTCAGAGTGCAAGTACAGGTTAGCAAGGCCATATGAAAAACAAACCGAGTATAAGGCTTTGTTTCTCAAAGGATGGAACTGAAAAGTAGGGAAGTTATATTAAACTTATAATGAACTTTGGTTAGACAACACTTAGACTACTGTGTACAGTTATGGTTGCTATATTATAGAACAAAGAAAAGGACAGCACAGGAACAGGTCCTTCGGCCCTCCAAGCCTGCGCCGACCATGCTACCCGTCTAAACTAAAATCTTCTACTCTTCCGGGGTCCGTATCCCTTTATTTCCATCATATTCATGTATTTATTAAGGCACCCGTTAAACGTCACTATCGTCCCTGCTTCCACCACCCCCTCCAGCAGCGAGTACCAGGCACCCACTACTGCCACCCACTATAGAAAGGATATATAAGTGCTGGAGAGGGTCCAAATAGCAGGGGCTGTTTAGCACAGGGCTAAATCGCTGGCTTTGAAAGCAGGCCAGCAGCACGGTTCGATTCCCGTAACAGCCTCCCCGAATAGGCGCCAGAATGTGGCGACTAGGGGCTTTTCACAGTAACTTCATTTGAAGCCTACTCGTGACAATAAGCGATTTTCATTTCATTTCAAAGAAGATTTTTAAGGAAATATCAGAAATCTATGGGCCTGTGCATCAGGAAAATATTGACAGGCTGTGTTTCTTGTTTTGCAAAAAAAAGGGATAAGGGTAACCTAATAGAGGTCTTTAAAATATGGAAGGTTTTGATGGAGTGAATGCATAGAAAATAGTAGCCTAATAGTCCATTGATATCAAGTAGTCACAAAGTAATTGTTTGCTACTGGTTTAAGGCAGAGATAAGTGCAAACAACCCAGATTCACAAAGAAATCCAACAGCGAATTCAGGAGAAACCGCTTTACTCAGAGTAGTAAAAATGTAGAACTTGCTACCGCAGGGGGAGGTTGAAGTGAATAGCATTGATATATTTAAGGGGAAGATGGATAAGCAAGCATATGAGCGTGAAGGAAATAAATGGCTACCATAGTAAATTTTAAATGAGAAAAGATGGGAGAAAGATCAATTGGAGCATAGACACCGTTATCAATGGTTGGATCTAATGTCCTGTTTTTATGCCATATATTCTATATATAATGCTGTTTCTTTTTATTTGTCGGTAATGCAAACCAGAAGCATATTGAAATCATGAATGGGAAGTAGTTTAAATTAACATGCATTTTATTTCATGGTTTGTTGCCAGATAAAGATTGGGAAGACATTAAAAAAATGCCAGAACATTCAACATTGATGAAAGATTTTAGAAGAAATACGTGAGTTTATTCTTAACTTACCTGCTATAATTAATTTATATGCAAAAGTACAGTCACATTATACTATTTTAGAATTACAGAATGATTACACCACAGAAGGAGGCCTATTGGACCTTTTGTCTATGCTGACTCTCAGCAAGAGTAATTCGGCTAACCCCACTCCCCTGCCCTATCCCCATAGTTTTTCAAATTTGTTCTCCTCAGCTGATTGCCTAATTTCCTTTTGAATGTCACAATATAATCTGCCTTTGCCACTCTCGTGTAGTACATTCCAAATCCTAACCACACGCTGCATTTTAAAAAAAAATTCCTCATGTTGCAATTTGTTCTTTTGCCATTTATCTTAAATTGGTGTCTGTTATGTTCCCAATGTACTGCAAAGAGAAAAGGTAAGGAAGTGCCATACACTTGGGTTTCTTCCAAATACGATACAAGGCTTATTCAGGAGATGTTGCTCATACAATACAAAATGAAGACCTAAAGTCCACGCAAGCACTGCTGATGCAACTACAGATCACTTGACGTTCCACCAGCAGGGACGTTTTACTTCAATACATAGCACCCTCCCCCTTTACGTCATTGTTCAAACAACAACTTTTAAAATCATTTATACATTAGGTACATTACTTTGCACCGTTATCCTTTCACATATATATATGCAACTTAATAAGTGAGTCTCTGAGGTGGACATATATTTAATTTGGATTGTACTTGACGTTCTGGAGGCTACTCCATGGGCGGGATTCTCCGGTCTCCAACAACGAAATTGCGTTCAGCGATCAGCCAGAGAATCCCCGTTTGTGCGAAAATCAGGTTGCGCCACTTTTGTGATGCTCTGCCCCCTCCAAAACGGTGTGCTCAGAGTATGCCGCATGCCATATGGACGGCCTCTTGACGTCACCTGAGGCCCTCCCCTGATGTTCCGCCCCCCCCATGGGCTGAGTTCCCAACAGCGTGGGTCACTCGTGGTATTTATTATCGTGAACCCGATGTGGCGGCTGCGGACTGACTCCAGTGCCGTCACAGTTGGATGGGACCCGACTAAAGCTGGGGGCTTTGCGCTGCGTGCCTGCTAGCTCCCTGCCAGACAGAGGGTCGGTACAGCTTTTGCGCCATTTCTTCTGGTGTAAAACGCCACTGTTCCCATGTCGGCGTCAGTACTTAGTCTTCAAATCGGAGAATCCAGCCCCATACCTTTGAAGTGGCCTTGGAAATAGTGGATGCTATGGTGGTCATCTTACGGGATTCTATAGACTCTGGAACAGTCCTTGCAGATTAGAGGGTAGCTAATGTCACTCCAATATTCATAAAGGGAGGTAGAGAGAAAACAGGGAATTATAGACCAGTAAGCCTAACATCGGTAGTGGGGAAAATTCTTGAATCCATTATCAAGGACTTTATTGCGGAACATTTAGAAAGTATTGGCAGGATCAGTCAGAGTCAGCATGGAGTTATGAAGGGAAAATCATGCTTGATAAATCTGTTGGAATTCTTTGAAGATGTAACCAGTACAGTTGTCAAGGGGGAGCCAGTTGATGTGGTGTATTTGGACTTTCAGAAGGCATTTGACAAAGTCCCGCATAAGAGACTATTGTGCAAGATTAAAGCGCATGGGATTGGGGGAAGTGTATTAAGGTGGATAGAAAACTGGTTGGCAGAGAGGAAACAAACAGTAGGGATTAATGAGGGATTAACCTTTCTCCTCTTTGCTTCCCCCTCCCCCCACATCTACAGTTCATCCTCTGATGTTAGTTTCTCTGCTGTTTGACCTTTCACATCTTTTGTTCTCTCTGGGGACTGCCATTAGCGCTCTTTCCCCTTGGTTTCTGTGGCCATTAGCACCCGGTTTCCTTGGGTTTCTGTGGCTATGACTCATCTTTCATTCTCACTCCACAGTATAAATATTTCCCACTTTCTCTGCCTGTTAGCTTTGACAAAGAGTCATCAGACTCAAAACGTTAGCTCTTTTCTCTCCCAACAAATGCTGCCAGACCTGCTGAGATTTTCCAGCATTTTCTCTTTCGAGTAGGGATTAATGGGTCATTTTCAAATTGGCAGGCAGTAACTAGTGGGGTGCCACAGTGATCGGTGCTAGGACTCCAGCTATTCACAACATATAATAATGATTTGGATTAGGGAACAAAATATAACATCACAAAGTTTGCAGACGATACCAAGTTGGGTGGAAGGGTGAACTGTGACGAGGATGCAGAGATCCTACAGCATGGTCTCGACAGGTTGGGCAAGTGGGCAAATCAATGGCAGATGCAGTATAATTTGGATAAGTGTGAGGTTATTCACTTTGGAAGCAAAAACAGGAAGGCAGATTACTACCTTAACGGTTGTAAATTGGGCGAGGGGAGTGAGCTGCGGGACCTGGGTGTCCTTGTGCACCAGTTGCTGAAGGTAAGCATGCAGGTGCAGCAGGGGGTAAAGAAGGCTAATGGTATGTTTGCCTTCATTGCGAGAGGTTTCGAGTACAGGGGCAGGGATGTGTTGTTGCAATTATACAGGGCCTTGGTGAGGCAGTTTTGGTCTCCTTTTCTAAGGAAGGATGTTCTTGCTCTCGAGGGAATGCAGCGAAGGTTTGCCAGACTGATTCCAGCAATGGCGGAATGTCATATGAGGCGAGATTGACAAGGTTAGGACTGTTCTCACTAGAGTTCAGAAGAATGAGGGGGGATCTCATAGAGGGTGGGTGGGTCCAAAACCAAGGGTCACAGTCTGAGGATTCAGGGTATACCATTTTGGACAGAGATGAGGAGACATTTCTTCACCCGAAGAGTGATGAGCCTGAGGAATTCATTACCAAATGAAGTAGTTGATGCTAAAACATTGAATATATTCAAGAGGCGGCTAGATATAGCACTTGGGCGAATGGGATCAAAGGTTATGGGGAGAAAGCAGGATTAGACTATTGAGTTGGATGTTCAACCATGATCGTGATAAATGGCGGAGCAGGCTCAAAGGGCCAAAAGACCTCCTTCTGCTCCTATCTTCTATGTATGTATCTATGTGACCTATTTTGGGAGTACTTCAGTGTCCATCCTCAGAAACAGAATCTGAATGTGTCTGCCTTTGGTCTCTATACAGAAGTATCACTGCTTAGATTTTCAGATGAAAATACTTCTTGGGAAGTTTCAACAATTTCACTTTATGAAGTTATTAGTTGGTCAGTATGATGTCGCCAAATTCTCATAATCCACCTGCATGATATCGGACCTGTTTTTGCAAGGATAACTGGAGGTAGCCATTTCTCATTTGGAGTGTAACTTCCTGCTCGCACTTGCTCTCCTTGAGTGAATACTCTCTTTTTAGAGTTCTGTTATCTCCTAGAAATTTATGGTTTTTGTTGTTGTTATTTGACAATCCCTGCAGTATCAGGTTGTATCAATAGATCAAACTGCGGTTTCTATTTTGTTTTAATGAAATTAAAATGTGTTTCCTCAATTGCTTACATTTCAAATATTACAATGATCCAGTCAGAAGTTTGGTACCATAACATAATCCTACAACACATTCCATTCTGATATACACCTCTCTTCCTCAGTTAGTAAGCCTGATCAAAGATTGTGTTCCAGGATTTACCGTTGTTGAAATAACATTAAGCACATGAAATTAGCGTTGCGAATGAACTTTGTGTCATTGTGTGTGTGTGGTGTTTGTTATCATAGAATTTGCAGTGCAGAAGGAGGCCTTTCAGCCATCGAGTCTGCACTGGCCCTTGGAAAAAACACCCTATTTAAGCCCACACCTCCACCCTATCCCCATAACCCAGCAACCCCACCTAATCTTTGGCCACCAAGGGGCAATTTAGCATAGCCAATCTACCTAACCTGCACATTTTTGGACTGAGAGGAAACCGGAGCACCCGGAGAAAACCCACGCAGACACTGGGAGAAAGTGCAAACTTCACACCGACAGCCACCTGAGGCCGGGAATTGAATCCGGGGCCCTGATGCAGTGAGGCAGCAGTGCTAACCACTGTGACAGTGTGCCGCCCCTGAAGAGGTTATTCACTCATCTTGATAATGTGCCTTGGACCTTTGATGCCTTGATTGAGTATTTAAGTGACTATACGAATCACTCGGCCAATCCATTTGTTGGAGAATGGTACAGATCTGACTTTTGTGTGCCGCATACTATTCCCTTTCAAGACTTCCAGCTCCTTGGAAGTGAACTGAGTTCCATTGTCGCTTACGACCTGCTCCGGTCTACCAAAACTTACAAATGTTTCTCAGTCGTACGTTCGGCTATCGTAGATCTCATAATCACTACTTCCAGCCATTTGGAATGTGCATCCACAATCACAAGGAACATGTGACCCATGGACCATTGTAGTCTGTGTATTCTCTGCCATGGCTGCGTTGGCCATTCCCACCGATGCAAGGGTTGCAGCAGTGGAGTGTTTCTTAGTTTTATACAGGACTGACAATTACCCCACTTTCTCTTCGCTTTGAGCATATAATCTTGGCCGCCAAAAATAATTGCTTGCCAGTTCTTTCATCTTCACCACACCAGGATATCCCTTGTGTAGTTGGGCAAGGGTTTTATTACACAAACACTGAGGAATAATCACTCTTGATTCCCCATTAATATAACCGCCCTGGATTGTAAACTCAAGTCTTCTTTGATGTAGGGATTGAGGTCTGGATTTCTACAATGTACATCTGCCATCATTCCTTTTCGGACCATGTCCATAACCTTCCCCATCAGTAGATCGGTTCTTCTGTATCGCTGTACTTGAGATCAAGTCACATTATCTGCTTGCGCGAAATATAGGATGTTGATGAAATTTTCTTCAGGTTCTTGCTTGATTTGTAACCGGGATCTTGACAAAGTGTCAGTATTTGCATGTTGCTCCAATTTATGATATTGAATATCATAAGCATGTGCCGATAATATCAAAGACAATCTGTATGACCTGCTAACTGCTAAAGAAGGAATATCTTTATACAGCCCGAAGATTGTCTTCAAGGGGCGGTGATCTGTCAAGAGAGTAAAATGACATCCATAAAGGTGTAGTGAAACCCTACTCCAAATATGATGCTCAAAGCTTCTTTTTCTAGCTGAGCATAATTTGTTTCTGCACTGATAAGAGTTCGTGAAGCGAATGCTTATCGGTCCTTCCACTCCTGAAGGTATATGCAAGACGACTGCACCAACCCCATAGGATGACACATCATAAGCAAGTTATAGCATCAGCTTGGGATTGTAGTGAACCAATAGCTCTGACTTATTTAAGACTTATTTTTCCTCTTTAAATGGACTTTTGCATTATTTTGTCCAGTTCCATACTTGTTTGGCACATGATAAAGTGTGTAACGGCTAAAATCATGTGGCTAAATTATCGGCAAATTTACCATAACAATTTATGAATCCCAGAAACTACCTCAGTTGTGTCACATTTTGAGAACGTGGTGTTTATAAGATTTCTATCATATTTTTCGATTTCTTCTGCAAGCCATCTTTAACAATGATATGGCCCAGGTAGTTTATGGACGTCTTGAAACAGTCACATTTTTCCTTTTTAACTCTGAGATTAAAGTTTTATAGACATTTCAGTGTAGCTTCCAAGTTCTTCAGGTGATCTTGGTCACTTGAGAAAGTCATCTAGAGAACATTGCATCCTATTCAACCCATTCAGAATTTGATCCATGCATCTCTCAAAAAGAGCAGGAGCAGATGTTATCCCAAATGGAAGTCTCCTGCAAAAGAACAGATCTTTGTGTGTCACAATAGTGAGTAGAGGCTGTGATTTGAAGCCAAATTTATTTGTTAATATGCCTGCTCGGTCTATTTTACTGAATTTCTGACCTCCAGAAAGTCCAGCAAATAAGTCTTCAGTAGGCATCAATGAATAATGATCTTTGCACAATACTGGGTTTATTATCTTAAAATCTCCACCTATCCTTACTGAGCCATCTCTTAGTACAGGAGCCCAATCACTTGTAGTAGCTGGTTCAATAACTCCTGTTTGAACTAGTCTTTCTAGTTGTTCAGTTATTGACCTGATAGCCTCTGGTACATTTCTGCCTTCCAGACATTTTGATGTACTGTTTGGCTTAATTTTAATTTTCAATTCCTACCATTAAGCCCAGTAAGTCTTCGCATTTTTATACTATCCATAAGTTGCTGTGGGCCATGCTTTGATTCAATCAGTTGATTGACATCTCTCCTAGTCGGCTGAGATGTTTTATTCCTCTTATGCATCTTTGATGTTGGTGAAGTTTGCCGTGACCAGCATGCTTCGGCAGTATGGCCCTTTTGTCACAGTTCTTGCACTTATTTTCTCTACTTCAAATTCCCCCATTGTATGTCCAACTTGTGCATATCAATGACATGATTGTACTCTTGCAGACTTGATTTTGGCAGTCTCCATCTTGTGAATCTTCGCTCCAGCTTCTGTCTGTGAAGCCTCACTTGCTGCTAGCTCCTTTGTTGTAGCCATTTCTAAAGCTGATTTAAGCGTTATGTCGCTTCCAATAAGCAGCTTTGTCTGAATAGCTTCATTGTGGAATCCAGGTACCAGCCTATCACGAAGGGTGTCATCTTGTGTTGCACCAAACTCACAGTATTTTGCTAACCATCTTAAGGTCGCCATAAACTAATTGTAAGATACTTTCACATGCTTCCTGACTACGTGGTCCAAGTCTCACTGTCGTCATCAACTACATCGATGTAGTTGTCCTTTGTCTTTTGTCCTACACCTTTGTCCGCCATTTTGAATACCGGCTTCCAGGTTCTAGACTACTTTCAACCGATGATTTTTACAGGATTGGAACTCCCCTGGCTGAGCCAGCATTTGTTGCCCATCCCTAATTGCCTTCGAGAAAGTGATGGTGCGTTGCCTTCTTGAGCTGCTGCAATCCACGTGGTGTAGTAACACCCACTGTTCTATTCGGGAGGGAGTTCCAGGATTTTGGCTCAGTGACAGTGATGGAAGCACGATTATACTTCCAAGTCAGGATGCTGAGTGACTTTGGGGGGCAGCTTCCTGATGGTAATGTTCCCATGTATCTGCTACCCGTGTCTTTCTCGATGGCAGTGGTCATGGGTTTCAATAGTGCTGTCTAGAGAGCCTTGGTGAGTTCCTGCAGTGCATCTTGTATATAGTACACACTTCTGCAACTGTGCATCGGTAGTGGAAGGAGTTAATGTTTGTGCAAGGGGTGCCAATCAAACGGGCTGCATTGTCCTGGATGGCGGTGAGCTTCTTGAGTGTTGCTGGCACTGCACTCATCCAGGCAAGTGAGGAGTATTTCATTACTCTCCTGACTTGTGCCTTGTAGATGTGGACAGGCTTTGGGGAGTCGAGAGGTGAGTTACTTGCCACAGGATTGCTAGCCTCTGACCTGCTCTTGCAACCACTGTATTTATATGTCCAGTCCAGTTCAGTTTATGGTCAATGGTAACTCCCAGGATGTTGATGGTGACGGATTCAGTGATGGTAATGCCATTGAATAACGAGGGGCAATGATTTGATTCTCTCTTATTGGAGATGGTTACTGCCTGATACTTATGTGGCACGAATTTTACTTGCCAAATGTCAGCCCAAGCCTGGATATTGTCCAGGTCTTTCAGCATTTGGACGTGGACTGCTTCAGTGTCTGAGGACTCACGAATGGTGCTGAACATTGCACAATCATCAGTGAACATCCCCACCTCTGACCTTATGATGGAAGCCACGCCAGTGATGAAGCAGCTGAAGATGGTTGGGCCTTAGACACTATCCTGAGTAACTCCTGCAGTGATGCCCTGGGACTTGGATGACTGACCTCCAACAACCACAATCATCTTCCTTTGTGCCACATATGACTCAACCAGTGGAGTGTTATTTTCGCAATTTGTAATAACTCCATGGTGTAAATTTAACAGCCCCTGGCCGGCATATTTGAAGGTCATGGGCTTGTAATAATATAGGGGCCTGCCCATTGCCTACCCAACCACCCCCGCATATTACGATAGGTGGGCAAGCAGCCTACCTGCCCTGATGCCTATCGTGACCCTTAGGTGGCCAATTAAAAGCCACCTAACGGTGTAATTATGCCTCCGCCACAATTTGTCATCCAACTGAGGAAGGCGGGGGCAAGGTGAGCAGCCAGTAGCCTTCACTCCATGGGCTACCATGGGTAGGAAGGAGGGGTATCTATTTTTGGGGGCTTCATGTGACCATTTGGGCAGGCACACACCACGCCATGCCCCCACCCCAAAGGTATCATAACCCAACCTTTTCCCTTCCCTACTGGTCTCTAAAACAAGTTCTCACATCAGCTTTATGACCTTTCTAAGGGAGATTATTAATTCAATAAGTGAAATCCCATTCTTCCAATGGCCTTTCAAGTGAACAGTTATCTCTACACCATGCAGCAGGGTAGCATGGTGGTTAGCATAAATGCTTCACAGCTCCAGGGTCCCAGGTTCGATTCCCGGCTGGGTCACTGTCTGTGTGGAGTCTGCACGTCCTCCCCCTGTGTGCGTGGGTTTCCTCCGGGTGCTCCGGTTTCCTCTCACAGTCCAAAGATGTGCGGGTTAGGTGGATTGGCCATGCTAAATTGCCCGTAGTGTCCTAATAAAAGTAGGGTTAAGGGGGAGGTTGTTGGGTTACGGGTATAGGGTGGATACGTGGGTTTGAGTAGGGTGATCATGGCTCGGCACAACATTGAGGGCCGAAGGGCCTGTTCTGTGCTGTACTGTTCTATGTTCTATGTTCTACTTCTTAATAGGCAATGTCAGCTTTTAGTCAAAGTAGCCATCCCCGGCCCCAAGAGTAGACTTCACCTGCCTAATTCAGCAGTCATGATGTGGAGATTCCAGCGCTGGACTGGGGTGAGCACAGTAAGAAGTCTCAGAACACCAGGTTAAAGTCCAACAGGTTTATTTGAAATCGCAAGCTTTCGGAGCACTGCTCCTTCATCAGGTGAATGGAGGCTGGTTCGCAATCACAGCACATATAGGAGAGACACAATTGCAAGATAATTACAGATTGTAATGTGAAGAATGGGTGGAATGTGGATCTTTAATTCGGCAGTGACATGGGAAGGGAAAGAGTGCAAGTAATTATCGACTAACAAGTTATCTTTCATGGTCTCCAGGGTACTGGTCCAGAAGCTGAATCTGAAATCCAATTGACACCTGTCAATTCTGTGACATTTACTCTGGGACCTACATGTGCTCTTTTATATTATACCAGGATTCTCTATGGTAGCGTAATCTGAAATCCTGACACATGGAAATGGCTGTTCTGAACATAAGAGAAGCATTTAATGAGCTCAGTACAAATCTCAACAGGTACAATAAAGCTATATGTTGTCTTACTGACGAGAGAAAGGTAGCCCTCTTTGCCACACCTATCATGGAATCTCACACGGAGCTCTTAAGAACAAATTTCAGAAGTCATCATTGCTTGGAGAAGAATGCCCAAAGCTGGGGAGAGTGGCTGTACACTTTTTAAATTAGGATTAAATCATACCAGATTTATTCAAAGATGAGTTGCAGTAATCAGTATCCCAGCTAACTGTGTGTTACCAGGTGTAGCTATTTTGCCTTGGAAAACAGACTGCTGAATTATTCGAGCATTCTTCCATTAGCATCTGAGGAAAAGGGGCAGAGCTTGCAACTGGGGAATACTATTTTGTATGTTTCCCTAGCTGAGAACTTCAGGTTTCCCTTATTACCTGCAGCTTGAATTGCCAGTAGTTATTTTTGCAGAGAGATTTATTTGGATAACGGATAGTAATTGAAACTTTCAAGGAATCAATCCTGAAATTTCTTGGAGCTGCTGCCAGTCACTTCCATAACTCCAACAGTAAATCAGTGAAAACCCTACCGAAATGGTGTCAACAGCAGTTGTAACCATCTATGTAGTTTTTCGGAGGGTTCCATTCAAGTTGCAGTGGGAAATCAGGAGAATTTTCTACATAATCCTTTTACGGCAGAGCAAATACAGCCAGTTTGTTGAAGGCAGATCACGTAACAATCATTTTACATCAGTTATTTAATCACACATATATAGGCAAGCTAATTATTTATGTTCCTTTGAGGTTTTTTTTTTAGTTAACAATTGGGTAGATTCTTAGTATAGTTAATCACCTTAATCTTCACTGGTGTAATCATTGGTGTTTTCAACCAATGGAATTTGTACATTGCAATTAACGGGAGGATTTTTAGTTGCATTCTTTGAAATGGAGGTTTGCCTTTTGAAACTCCAATCTGCTAGTGTAGTAGATGGCAAGTACATGCACTTGTACATAAAAAATAGTGATTAGCACTATGGCTACATAGTGCCAGGGTCCCAGGTTCGATTCCCGCTTGGGTCACTATCTGTACAGAGTCTACACACGCCCACCTGCCCCGGTGTCTGCGTGGGTTTCCTCTGGGTGCTCTGTTTTCCTCCCACAAGTCCCGAAAGACCTGCTTGTTAGGTAATTTGGACATTCTGATTTCTCCCTCAGTGTACCCGAACAGGCGACGGAAAAGGTGACTAGGAGATTTTGACAGTAACTTCATTGCAGTGCTAATGTAAGCCTACTTGAGACAGTAAAAACATTTTTAAAAATTATTTATTATGTAACACACAAGAGGCCTGGTGAAAAACACTTGGGGCTGGATTCTCCGATCTGGTGACTAAGTGCTGACGCCGTGGCAAAAGTGTGGACTTTTACGCTGGCAAAAACGGCGTGACAGGTGCAACAATTCACCAACTCTAAATGGGCTAGCACAGGCGTCACGTGAAATGCTACTGTTTGCAAGTGAAACGGTGCCAGATTCGCCAGTTCCGTGATTGCGGCACACCCTCATTTAAGCGATTCATCGCCCCACACACACACCGTTGCAGCCAACATGGCTGGAAGGATAGCAGCGCTGCGGTTCCAGGACACACAGCTGGACACAGAGCTTGAGACACTCCTGGACGCCGTGGAGGAGAGACGGATGACCCTGCACCCCGGCCCGGGAGGAAGGTCGTCAGGTGTTCCCATTCGGTGTGCCTGGGTGCAGGTGGAAGATGTGATCAGTGCCATTGGCGAAGTTGCCCAGACTGCCACCCAGCGCAGAAAGAAACTGCATGATGTCAGGGTGAGTAGGCAGCACTGTACACCTGGCACCCCCCCCCCCCTCTCCCCAGGACGGCCGTACCCACAGCCTGCACCCAAGCCAGCCACAACGGCTGGGTACCCTGGCCACTGATGCCATCATCTACCCAACCTCTGGGCTGCATATGCCGGACTGTCTAAGAGTGTCATTGTGTTTGCTCCTCCCCCCCCCCCCCCCCCCCCCCCCCACACACACACACACACACACACACACACACACACACAACAGGACAAAGCCGTACACAACCGCCAGGAGCGGGAGAAGACCGGAGGGGACCACCAGATCTGCGGCCTCTCACCATCCCCGAGCAGAAGGCACTAGATGTGGCTGGCGGCCTGCAGGACAGGGAGGTCGCCAACATGGACTTCGGCGGCGGGCAAGGAAGTGAGACCAGCTGCCTAGTCGTGGATCCTCATGACAGATGTGTGCCCACCACCAACACTGTGACCCTCACACCTCACCCCCGGCCCGCTGTCTAACCATACTTGTCTTGTGTCTTACAGGACTTGCTGGAGATGGGCCCAGTCCATCCAGAGCCCCCCTGCCAGAGCTGGTGCCACCCCCTGGACGGCAGAGCACTGACAGGGAGACCAGCCTGAACACCAGCCCTCTTCCCGAGACCGAGGAGACCCCAGAGTTTGAGTCGGAGGAGGACACAGACTTCCCGTTACAGCTGAATCCTAAACCCTGAATGATAGGCTAATCACCTCGGTTGGGCAAACTAGTGAAGAGGCACCTGGGACACTTTATGGTGTGCACTACACAGTCGATCCGGTACAGCAGGTGGAGGTAGGAGCAGCCGAGGGGCTGGATGGTCGGAGAGCAGCCCGGCCCCAGGAACCAGCTGCCGACCAGAGGGGTCACTGGAACATCCAGTCCCATCCACAGTGGAGATGCAGGCAAGGACACGGGGACTACGGGAGGGGGTGACGGCAGGCGCCCAGCACCTCCGGGTGCAGGTGGAGGAGTCCATCCGCGTGCCACCCAGGCCGAAACCGTACGGGTGGTCCAAGAAGCAGCCTACTCACTGGCTGATGTGGCACAGACCCTCAGGTGGCACAGGCGCAGAGTGATGTGGTGCAGTCCCAGAAAGGGAGCACTCCCTGTGCTCCACGGCTGCGAACGTGCAGACCCTTGTTGAGACCAGAGTGGGCCTCCAGGACTGGCAGCGGCAGGTGGCGGGGGGGCCTCAGGAGATGGCTCCGCTCGCACCCCCATCCCATGGAGTAGCCCGTGGGCCATTGGGCACCCAGAGGGAGGAGAAGGTGCTGAGACCTGTGCCGGTGACCCCCACAGGGGAGGTGATTGAACACCACAGCACCTCGGACTCCCTCTTCCCTTCCTGTCCCTGGTGCATCCTGTGGGCAGTGGGAGAACAGGGCGGCACCACACCACCCAGGAGACCCGAGCAGCAGCTGGGCCCATCGAGGCCGGGCCGTCCCAGATGATGTCCGCTAATGGGGACCCTCGACGCAGGGCAGGAGTGACAGCAGTCGGCCTCCACGCCTGCTGTACCGTCTGGGGAAACACTAGGTGTAGTGTTGGGGCCCGTAAGGCCAGAAAGTTAGACACCAGTTAAGTTGGCACGGGTGCAGACTGTATATACCTCTTCACATTAAACACCTGTTGACACTGCTGAAACCTGCCTCTGTGCTCTGTCTGGTTGGGATGGGGCAGTGAGTGCTGGCCAGTGGGAGTGGGGAGTGGGGAACGAGTGTAGGCCCAGTGGGTGGACCGTGTTCCCCTCCCCGCTCTGACCGTTCCCAGCACCCCCTTCCCAGTGATTCAACAGGACTGTGTGAAGGACTGGCCAGCTCACATGCAGGTATTGCCCAGGTGGAAGGTGGTACTGTGGGCGTGAGTTAGACATTGTCAAACGTTGTGGAGCACCAGAGCTAATCGCAGAGCGGGTTGTCATCATCCTCCAGCCCATGGGCCAGACCCGCTGTCACTGCAAACCCAGTGCTCCCAGCTTGTAGCGCCGCAGGTATGTGTAATGGAGGGGGTGTGCATGCGGGTAGTTTGGTGGTGAGGGGGTGTGGGATGGTGGTGTCCGTGCCCCTGGCCAGCGACCCCCCTCCCCCCTAGTCTGTGAAATATGTCGCGATGAGGGCGCCTCGTGCGAGCTGGCCGTGGTGGTAGCGTTTTGCGGCCTCCAATGCCTGGCCAGGCCCCATGTCCCGCTCATTGTCACCCTCCCCCTCATCCTCCTCCCCCTCATCCTCCTCCCCCTCATCCTCCTCGTCTGAGCAGTCCTGCCCTTCCTCCTCATCCTTCTCCAGCACATCGTCCCTCTGCTGCACGGTGTCGTGGAGGATGCAGCAGACCACTACGATGCGGGCGACCCTCCTCGCCTTGCACTGGAGGGCCCATCCAGAGCCGTCCAGGCACCTGAAACGCATCTTCAGGACCCCGAAGCACCTCTCGACCACACCCCTAGTCGCCATGTGGGATAATTGCAGCAGGTCTCCACGTCGTTCTGTATTTCTAATATTAGATAGAACAGTTTTCCCTCTTGCATTGATCTGTGGATAGTAAATAGGCATTAAAATTTGTAGAAATTAAAATTTTTCTTTCCTTTGTAAGAAACAGAGCATTTCAAAGTGTTAACAGCTTGGAATTTATCTCTTCCAGTTATACCAACTGCAGCCTTATCAAGTATATGGAGAAACATAAAGTAAAACCAGATAGTAAAGCTTTCCATTTGGTAAGTCTCAGCTTTGATATCATATGTTTGTGGGTTGTGTGCATAGCTTTAGAAACAAGTCAGAATTATTAATTAAAGCATCACAGATCAAAGAAACACTTGCCAGCACACTCATGACTTTTATATAGTGGAAAGGCTTTAGGAAGTGAGGTGATTCTAGTGTAGTCAGTCTGTAACCTGCTCTTGCAGCCACATGATTTAAATTTCTGATCAGTAGTGATTCACAGCATGTTGATTTGGGGGTTTCAGTGATGGTAATCCTGTTGAATATAATGCAGAGGTGGCTAGATTCTCTCTTTTTGCAGACAGTCATTACCATGCATGTGTGTCGTTCAAATGTAATTTGCCATCTACCTGCTTGAGTCGGAATGTTGTCCAGGTCTTGTTCCATGCAGAGATGAACTGATCAATATTTGGGAGATGAAAATGGAACTGAACAATCGGCATTCAGCAGCAAACATCCCCATTTCTGACATTCTGTGGAGGGAATGTCACTAATGAAACAGCTGAAGTTGGTTGAGCCTAAGACATTGCCCTCAAGAACTCCTACAGTGATATCCTGCAACTGAGATGATTGGGTTCCATCTGGAAACATCCATCTTCCTTTGTGTAGGCATGACTCCAGCCAGTGGAGAGCTCCCCTAATTCACATAAACTTCTATTTTACTCTGACTATATTTGGTCAAATGCTGCCTTGATGTCAGTGGCGATCACTCTCACCTCCTCTCAGCTATTCAGCTCTTTTGTCCATGTTTGAACCAACATTGTCTTGTGGCCAAAGTCATGATGTTCCTGGCAGAACCCAACAATGACCTGGTTGTTGCTGAATAAGTGCCACTTTAGTAGCACTGTTGATGTCACTTTCTGTCACTTTAATGATGATTGAGAGTGAACTGATGGCCACATTGAGTTTGTCCTGCTTTTCAAGCACTGGACAAGCCTGGAAAATTTTGCATTTTGTTGGATAAGTGTTGTAGCTGTACTGGGACACTTGGCTCGGGGCACAGATAGTTCTGGTGCACAAATCTTCAGCAGTACAGCATAAATGTTGTTGGGTCCCAGAGCCTTTGATGAGCTGAGAATGTGCACCTGTGGGACTTCAGGAGGAGGCAAAGATGCATCATTCACTCAGCACTTCTGGCTGAAGAGGTTGCAAACTCTTGAGCCTTGTATTTTACACTGATATGCTTGGATCCACTATCATTGAGGATAGATGCGTTCATGGACCCTCTGCCCTTTATTTGCTTAATTGTCCACTCCTCGCAGACCGCGCTGAAGCGAGAATCGAACCTGGGACACTGGTGTTGTGAAGCAACAGTGCTAACCACTGTGCAACCGCACCGCCCCAAAGAGGATGTCCTCAGACTTTGGCAGTATAGGACTGTGTGATGGTCATGTCTACCAATGCTAACATGGATAGATGCAATGGGGACCGGTGGATTGGTGAGGACAAGGTTAAGCAGATATTTGTCCCTTTTGTTTCTCTCACCACCTGCTGCAGGTCCAGTCTTGCAGTCTTTCAAGGCTTGGCTGGGTCAGTCAGTACTGGTGCTACCAAGCCACCCTTGGTGATGAAACGTTGAAGTGTTCCACCCAGATTACATTCTCTGCCCTTGCCGCCTTCAGTTTTTCTTCCAATTGGAAGTCCAACATGGAAGTTGGAAGAGAACTATAGGTGGTAATCAGCAGGAGATTTCCTTGTTTATGTTTGACCAGATGGTGTGAGACTTCATGGGGTCTGGAGTCAATGTTGAGGACTCCCAGGGCCATTCTTACTGACTATGTAGCATTGCGCTCCCACCTCTGTTTGGTTTGTCCTGCCACTGAGACGGTACGTAACCAGGGATGGTGATGGAGGTGTCTAGGTCATTGGTTATAAGGTATGATTCGATGAATATGAATGTGTGAGGCTGTGGCTTGACCTTTGGGTCAGCTCTTTGAATTTTGGCATAGACCCCCAGATGTTACTGAAGATGATTTTGCAAGGTCAATTTTGCCTGGGTCTATCTTTATCATCTCCAGTGCCCAGGTGGATACTGGGTCATGGAATCATAGAATTTACAGTGCAGAAGGAGGCCATATGGCCCATTAAGTCTGTGCCGGCCCTTGGAAAGAGCACACTAATTAAGCTGTGTTCTGTCTGGTATACTTATTGGACTTTACTGTAGCAGCTTTGATGCAACTCAGTGGCTTGCTAGGCCACTTCTGAGGACAGTAAGAATCAACTACATTGCTGTGTACCTGGAGTCGCATGTAGGCTAGACTGTAAGAACAGATTTTTTTCTCTGAAGGATATTGGTGGACCCAGTTAGATTTTCTAACAGTCTGGTAGTTTGATCACTATGGTGACACAAGGCAATACTAGGGAGACTTCCAGTATAACAGAACCAGGATTTATCGGTAACAAGTGAAGGTAAACTATATGCAATCACTAAACGAGTCTTCACTCTTTGGTTCCAGGGTCCACTCTGCCTGGGACCCTGCTCCCCGTGCCTGCATAATTTCCCCATTGATTGGGATTCACGTGCTCCTTGGTGTTAGGCCCCATGGGGCTGCACTACCACAATCATGTTGCTGATAATTAAATTAATCTGGAATTAAAAGTTAACTGAGTGCAAATTCCACAACTGCCTTGGTAGAATTTGAACTCGCGTCTCTAGATTAAGATTACAGGACTAGCAACTGTAATGAACTCCAATTGGCTTTATTGGTTGGCCAATTGGAGTATGAGCTCCCTCAATGATAGCTCATTGAGGGGGCCCATGTAATCACCTGTGTAGGCTTTGTGAGCCAGTCTTAAGTTGACTGGACTGCTAGCAGCACTGTTTGTAGCTGCTCCTGTAATATCGTTATTGTAAATAAATATTGGTGTGATGACGGAACTCCTGCCTCCCGTGGATTACTACAGTGGCGACGAGGTAAACTACAAATTTTGCGGAGACCAGCTGCCGCACTCAGAGGGTAAGCCTTGCCATTTTAAAAATGCCGTTTTTTTGGAGGTTAGAGGCATTCGACCCGGCTGAGGACTGGTCCTAGTATGTGGAGAGAATGTGTTACTTATTCCGGGCAAATGATATACTAACGGACGAAAGGAGACGGCTTATCCTGCTGTCGGCGTGCGGACCCTCCGCTTTCGCCATTATACATAGTCTGACTTATCCCGATGCGCCGGACACGAAAATTTTCCAAGAAGTAACGGAATTGGTGAAAGAGCACTACGACCCAAAACCACCCCTCATTTTGCGTAGGTACAGATTCTACACAGCGAAGCGGGAAGACAGGGAGTCAGTCACAAATTTCTTGACCCGCCTGAGAAGGCTGGCGGAAAAATGTGAGTTCTGCCCGACGCTAAATGAAATGCTTCGGGACCGGTTAGTGTGTGGTATAAACAACCTCACAATACAGAAACGCCTGTTGCCGGAAACGGAGCTAGACTGCAGGCAGGCGTTACAGCTCGCACTGTCCCTAGAAAAGGCAGCAAGTGGGACGCAGGAACTACAGGGCACGCCAATGGAGGTAGATACCTGTGAGAGGGACTACCTACCACAACGGGTTCTGCTACCAGATTGCCGCTCTCAGGAAAAACCTGAGGAATAGAGGGAAATAGGAAAACCCCAGAACTGCCCCCAAGTCGGCCAGGACTAACTGGAGACAGAGGGAAGTACCGGCTGAGGCTCCCCCAACAGAGAAGGACCGTTTCTGGCACCAGGCAGAGTGGGGTAACAACGACAGAAACCCTAGAAGGAGGTGGTAAAAGAGGAATAGCAGGTGGGGACGCAGGGAAGTACACAACCTAGACGCCCCATCCTCCTCCGAAGGGGAACAATTATATAATATTACAACGAAGAAAGTAGAACCCATTAGGATTACCCCACGGGTGAACGGGCGGCCGACAATAATGGAAATAGACACGGTGCGGCCGTATCAGTAATGGGAGGGGCAGCATTTAGAAAAATCAAAGATGGACTCCAGCCACTAACCCTAACAAAAACATCGATGAAACTTAAAACCTACACGGGGGAACCCCTGGAAGTTCTAGGCACGACTAATGTACCCGTGGAATATGAGAAACAATTGCTCAGATTACCATTAACGATAGTAGAGGGCTCCGGACCGAGCTTAATTGGATGGAACTGGCTGAAAGACCTAAAATTAGATTGGATGAAGATTTTCAAGAGTGGAAGCGGCAGTCGAGTGGAGTACTCCAAAAATACCCGGAGGTCTTCCAGGAAGGTTTGGGGGAAATCATAGGCGCCAAAGTAACTTTGCACGTGGACCCAGAAGCCCTTCCGAAATTTTGTAAGGCCAGGCCGGTACCTTTTGCATTAAGGAAGAAAGTAGATGACGAAATAGAAAGGTTACGGCGCGACGGCATTATCAGACCAGTACAGTTCTCGGAATGGGCAGCACCGGTGGTACCAATTTTGAAGCCAGACGGCTCAATACGTCTCTGTGGAGATTTCAAACAGACAGTAAACAAATACGCACTGCTGGACAAATACCCAATCCCGCAAATAGACGACCTATATGCCAAATTGGCAGGTGGGCTTTTGTTCACGAAACTAGACATGAGCCACGCCTACCTGCAGTTAAAACTCCCAGAAGTTCGCTACGATCAACACCCTGAAGGACCTTTTTCGTTATACTAGGCTACCTTTACGAGTGTCATCAGCCTGCGCTATATTCCAGCGTACGATGGAAAATATTCTGCAGGGACTACCGCAGGTGGTGATTTATTTGGACGATGTCTTAATCACGGGTAGGACAAACAGGGAACACTTGAGGAACCTGGAGGAAGTGCTCAGGCATTTCGCAAAGGCAGGCGTACGGCTAAAAAGGGAAAAATGTGTTTTTCTGGCCCCACAAGTGACGTACCTGGGATATAAAGTAGACGAGTCAGGCTTACATCCATTAGAAGACAGAGTAAGGGCAATAAAAGAAGCTCCAGCTCCCACCGCGGTCCAGGAGTTACGATCATTTCTAGGGTTGGTAACCTATTATGGAAAATTTATTGAAAATAGGGCGTCCATCCTAGAACCCCTCCACCAGCTACTAAAAAAGGGGCAAGAATGGAAATGGTCCATCCGCCAAAACCGAGCATTTAGGGACATTAAGGAACAGCTGTCATCCGAAAATGTCCTAGAGCATAATGACCCAAGGAAGGAATTGGTCGTCACTTGTGATGCATCCCCCTACGGGGTAGGAGCCGTCTTAGCCCATAGAGGAAGGAATGGGGAAGAACGGCCAATAGCCTACGCTTCGAGGACCTTGGCGATGGCTGAGAGGAAGTATGCCCAAATCGAGAAGGAAGGATTGGTGGTGATATTCGCAGTAAAAAAATTTCACCAGTATCTGTACGGGCGGAAATTCACCATAGTAATGGACCATAAGCCGTTATTAGAGTTATTAAAAGAAGACAAGTCAATACCCCCGATTGCATCAGCTAGAATCCAACGCTGGCCGTTGCTACTGGCGGCATATAGATACGTTCTGGAGCACAGACCGGGAACACGAGTAGCACATGCAGATGCTTTGCGCAGACTTCCCCTCCCGGACACTCCGCTGCAAATACCAAAAGTAGAGGAGACAGTAATGACTCTAAATTTTTTGGACACCCTACCAGTAGACTCACAGCATATTCGGTTGTGGACGCAAAAAGACCCAGTTTTAGCCAAGATGAAGCATTTACTGCTAACAGGGGAACTGGAAAGACCAGTGGAGCCCCAGATGCATCTATACTGGAGCAGAAGGGACCAAATAACCGTAGAAGACGGTAGCCTATTATGGAGAGCCCGGGTAATCGTCCCAACTCGGGGCCGTCAGGCAATCTTAACTGAGTTACATCACGGACACCCAGGGGTATCTAAAATGAAGATGCTAGCTTGAAGCTACATTTGGTGGCCAGGTTTGGACACAGACATAGCAGCCTTGGTACGTCGGTGCCAGGAGTGCCAACAGGGGCAAAGACTGCCACCAGCGGCGCCATTGCACCCGTGGGAATGGCCAGGCAGACCGTGGACCCGCCTGCATATTGACCACGCCGGCCCTTTCATGGGCTCAATGTTTTTGGTGATAGTGGACGCCCACTCCAAATGGTTGGACGTCCACCGGGTAAACACGGCAAGCACAGCATCGACAATTGAAAAGCTCAGGGCCTCGTTTGCAACACATGGAATTCCGGAGGTATTGGTGTCGGACAACGGAACGGCATTCGCAAGTGGGGAATTTGAAAAATTCCTGAAGGAAAACGGAGTCCGTCACATCAAAACGGCCCCTTACCATCCAGTGACCAACGGCCTGGCAGAGAGAGCGGTCCAGACACTTAAAGCAGGACTCAAGAAGCAGCCGGCAGCGTCAATAGACACAAAGCTCTCCCGCTGGCTGTTTGATTACAGGACCACACCGCATTCCACAACGGGCATACCGCCAGCTGAACTCTTAATGGGAAGGCGGCTGCGAACGAGGCTGAGTCTCCTTTTCCCAAATTTAATGGGGAAAGTGGAGAAACAACAGGATGCCCAACGCGGGGGGGCATGATAATAGTCGGCAGCAGAGACATTTCCAGGTGGGGGTACCGGTTTGGGTCAAGAATTATGGGAATGGACCAACGTGGGTCAAAGGCACAGTGGAGTCCCAAACAGGGCCCATATCCTATGAGGTTTCAACAGGAGGTAAGGTGCTGAAGAAACACTTAGACCAAATAAGGGCAGCGGAACCACACCTGGAGGCAGGCGAAGCAGGACTGCCTCAAGCTGGGATAGCCCAGACGGAAAGGATACCCACACCCCAGCCCCGAGTAATTTCTCCAGACCCCGTCATCCAGTCATCAGAGTCGGAGATGGACACACTCGACGAGGCCGCCGCGACACCTCTCCCCGAGGAGGAGGAAGAACAACTTCCAAGGAGGTCGTCAAGGAAAAGACGGGCACCTATAAGGTACACCCCGCCCACTTCGGAGAACGACCCGGCGGACGACACAGAGGTGACAGACCCAGACATGAGGAGCAGGAAGAAGCTCAGAGGAATGCCAGCTGGCAGGAATTCCTCGGACCTTGGGGGGGAGGGGTGTAATGAACTCCAATTGGCTTTATTGGTTGGCCAGTTGGAGTATGAGCTCCCTCAATGATAGCTCATTGAGGGGGCCCATATAATCACCTGTGTAGGCTTTGTGAGCCAGTCTTAAGTTGACTGGACTGCTAGCAGCACTGTTTGTAGCTGCTCCTGTAATATCGTTATTGTAAATAAATATTGGTGTGGTGACAGAACTCCTGCCTCCCGTGGATTACTACAGTAACATAACTGGTATTGAATAACCCATTATAAGTACAACTATTCAGTGCATAAGTTAAAAGCTTGCTCATGTTCTTGTCAATCTGTGAATGTAATGATTAAGAATGGAAGGGCTAATCGAGCCAGGAAGATGCTTTATGCTTCTAAAATGTTGAAAAACCTTCGATAGGAGTGTATATTGTACATCAAAGAAAAGTTAAATAAAAGTCAAGATGTAGCATGACCTCAGCCAAACCTGGAGAGGTGCCATGTGAGATAAGGAAAAGATGAAAGTCAGTAAGAATACAAATAAATTGGAAAGCAAGGTCAGAAATTGAACTCAGCAGGGTCTATTTAATTAAAATGGGAATGTTTATCCTCAAAATCTGTTCGACTAAAGCAAAAACAAAATCTGATGTATAAAAAAGGAAATAAATCTCTTGGTACAGTACTATTATTGAAGAGATTCACAGATATTGAACATGCACTGCGGTGTAGTCAAAAGGTTAAAATTAGAACCTACCTCCCCATAAATTTATCCTCTAAATTGATTTTGAGCCATGTTTCTAATATACTATAAATGCCACACTGAACTTGAAATTAGTTTTCGTAGCATTGTGGCGCAGTTTGGCAGTCTGTTTAACGTGGAAATTTGTTCATACTGAAGGTAAACGGAGTTCTGCATGACCTCAAACAAAAGCTTTTATTAATGTTATCTGTGAAAGCAGGAACAGGTGACATATCACATCATGTGACAGGATCTGTGATATTTCTAGATCCTTTTGGGTTGATATATATTTTTGAACTTGTGAGCAGAATAGAATCATGGAAATTGAAGTAGAAAAGGTACCCTTTCAGTCCTTCTAGTGATGCTGGCTCTTGCAACTGAATGTGCCTATTTCTAATTCCGAGTCCGTTCTCTGATATTGCAAAAGTGATTTAAATTTGGATTTAAAATGGTTTCAACATTAGTAAACAAGGAATTTGTCCGAAAGAGAATCTTTAGATTTGCAATTATAATTTCATGATATTAAAAGAAGTATTGAGTTCGGAGATAGTGGTGGCGCTGGATGCGGAGAAAGCGTTTGATGGAGTTGAGTGGGGGTACCTGTGGGAGGTGCTGGAGCGGTTCGGATTCGGGGAGGGATTCATCAAATGGGTGCGGCTGCTCTACGCGGCTCCGATGGCACGTGTAGTTACCAATGGAAGGAGATCGGAGTACTTTAGGCTCTACCGTGGGACCAGGCAGGGGTGCCCCCTGTCCCCCTTGCTCTTTGCACTGGCGATTGAACCTTTGGCTATGGCTTTGAGGGAGTCAGGGAGATGGAGGGTCTGGTGCAGGGTGGGGAGGAACATCGTGTATCGCTGTATGCGGACGACCTGCTGTTGTATGTGGCGGATCCAGAAGGGGGAATGCCGGTGGTGATGGAGCTGTTAGCGGAATTTGGGGGCTTCTCGGGCTATAAGTTAAATTTAGGCAAGAGTGAGGTATTTGTAGTACACCCGGGTGATCAGGAGGAGGGAATTGGGAGACTCCCATTTAAGAGGGCAGTGAAGAGTTTCAGATATCTGGGGGTGCAGGTGGCCAGGAGTTGGGGGACTCTCCATAAGTTTAATTTTACCAGGCTGGTGGAGCAGATGGAGGAGGAATTTAAAAGGTGGGACATGGTGCCGCTATCGTTGGCGGGTAGAGTGCAGTCCGTCAAAATGACGGTTCTCCCGAGGTTCTTGTTCCTTTTTCAGTGTTTGCCCATCTTTATCCCTAGGGCCTTTTTTAGAAGGGTGACTAGCAGCATCATGAGCTTTGTTTGGGCGCATGGGACCCCGAGGGTGAAGAGGGTCTTCTTGGAGCGGGGTAGAGATGGGGGGGGGCTGGCGTTACCCAATCTCTCGGGGTATTATTGGGCGGCCAATGTGTCGATGGTGCGCAAGTGGGTAATGGAGGGGGAGGGGGCAGCATGGAAACGGATGGAGAGGGCGTCCTGTGGAGATACAAGCCTGGGGGCCCTGGTAACGGCGCCGTGGCCGTTCCCTCCTATGAGGTATGCCACGAGTCCGGTGGTGGCGGCTACCCTCAAGATTTGGGGGCAGTGGAGGCGACATAGGGGAGAAGTGGGGTGCTCGATGGAGGCTCCGTTAAGGGGGAACCATAGGTTCGTCCCGGGGAACATTGATGGGGGATTTCAGGGTTGGCACAGAGCGGGCATCAGACAGCTGAGGGACCTGTTTATTGATGGGAGGTTTGCGAGCCTGGGGGAGTTGGAGGAGAAATTTGGGCTCCCCCCGGGAAACATGTTCAGGTATCTGCAGGTAAAGGCATTTGCTAGACGGCAGGTGGAGGGATTCCCTTCGCTTCCCGCGAGGGGGGTGAGTGACAGGGTGCTTTCGGGGGTCTGGGTCGGAGAGGGGAAGATATCTGATATCTACAAGGTTATGCAGGAGGCGGAGGAGGCGTCAGTAGAGGAGCTGAAAGCTAAGTGGGAGGGGGAACTGGGGGAACAGATTGAAGACGGAACATGGGCTGATGCCCAGGAGAGGGTTAATTCTTCCTCCTCGTGTGCGCGGCTTAGCCTATTCCAATTCAAGGTGCTGCACCGGGCCCACATGACTGGGACGAGGATGAGTAAGTTCTTTGGGGGTGAAGACAGGTGTGTCAGGTGCTCGGGGAGTCCAGCGAACCATGCCCATATGTTCTGGGCATGCCCGGCACTGGAGGAGTTCTGGAAGGAGGTGGCAAGGACGGTGTCGAGGGTGGTGGGATCCAGGGTCAAGCCAGGATGGGGACTCGCGATTTTTGGGGTTGGGGTGGAGCCGGGAGTGCAGGAGGCAAAAGAGGCTGGTGTGCTGGCCTTTGCGTCCCTAGTAGTCCGGCGAAGGATCTTGCTACAATGGAAGGATGCGAGGCCCCCAAGCGTGGAGACCTGGATCAATGACATGGCGGGTTTCATTAAGCTAGAGAAGGTCAAATTCGCCCTGAGAGGGTCGGTACAAGGGTTCTTTAGGCGGTGGCAACAACTTTCTGGCTCAACGATAGGGTACGGGGACAGTAGCAGCAGCAATCTGGGGGAAAGGGGGGGGGGAGGAGGGAAATGGGGGGGGGGGGGGGGAAAGGGGGGGGGGAGGGAAAAGGGGGGGAGGAGGGAAGGGAAAAGGGGGGGAGGAGGGAAAAGGGGGGGAGGGAAGAGGGAAAAGGGGAGGAGGGAAGGGAAAAGGGGGGGAGGAGGGAAAAGGGGGGGAGGAGGGAAAAGGGGGGAGGGAAAAGGGGGGAGGAGGGAAGGGAAAAGGGGGGAGGAGGGAAAAGGGGGGGAGGAGGGAAAGGGGGGAGGGGAGGAGGGAAAAGGGGGGGGAGGGGAAAGGGGGGAGGGAGGGAAAATGGGGGGAAGGGAAAGTGGGGGGGAGGGAAGAGGGAAAAGGGGGGGAGGGAAAAGGGGGGGGGGAAGGAGGGGGGGAAAGGGGAGGGAAAAGGAGGGGGGAAGGGGGAGGGAAAAGGAAGGGGGAGGGAAAAGGAGGGGGAAGGGGGAGGGAAAAGGAGGGGGGGTGATGACTTTATTTAATTTAAATTTATTTTTAAGTTCTTTTGTTCATTGGGGTTGGGGGGGTGGGGGGATGTGATACATGCATCGATATGGTCTGGGGGGTGTTACAGTTATTATGGGTTATTTTGTTACATTTCATTGTTTGTTATGTTTTATATTTTCTGTAAAAAATTCCAATAAAAATTATTTTTAAAAAAGTATTGAGCAAAAAAGCATTAAAATTATTTGCAAAGCTCTTCCCATTCCCAAAGGTTCTGACTTAACACCCATATTACGGTTCAACAGAATAAAAATCTCATGATGTTTGAATATTGTATGCATTTCAAACAATAGCCTAGTACATGAATATAATCTTGTCAGCATGCTATGCTTGTATCAGCATCATTGCTTTAAATCCAAGCCCTGTTTGACTTGATTATTTAAAAGCACTCCTGAATTCTACTTATTTTGCATGCATCAGTGCTGCCTCATTATATAATTGGTACTTTTTGATTAATCATGGCATGCTTGATCTCAGTTGTTTATGGTGTCGTGTTCCTATGTAATCCTTAAATCTTGGGCTACCAATTGCTTTACTAGATTCAATTGCATTGCGGTTGCATATTTCCTCATGTATTTATAAGCATAAGAAAAAGATTGAGCAAAACACCTTTTTTCATGTTGTGATTCCAGTTTAGACTTCTTGTACTGATAAAGGGTCATTCTGTGAAAAATGGTGCCATAGCCATCAGTTAATTTTAGTGATTACCAGCACAGTTGATCATTTTTTTCTTCAATCCCCACTCAATTTCAGCTTCAGAAGTTACTCACAATGGACCCAACCAAGAGAATAACCTCCGAACAGGCAATGCAGGACCCCTACTTCCTTGAAGACCCACTCCCTACATCTGAGTATGTTGATTTCAAAATAACTATTACTTGCATTATGCCTTTTATCGTAGTATAACTTTCCACAGTGTTTGAGGTATAATTAGAAATAAATGAATGCGGAACCAAAGAAATAGCTGGTCAGAGGATTGACCAAAGTTTTTTTTTTAAAAGAGGAAGAAGCGTAAGCAGGAGAAACTGGAGAATGTAACCAGTGAAGGCCAGTGGGGAGGGGGGTGTAAAGTTGGGAGTCAGGATGTCTTGAAAGCAAAGGAACAGAGAGATTTGAGGACTTGTTGGGTGGAGGAGGTTACAGAAAAAGGAACAGTGAAGGCCACGAGGTAATTTATTCAATTGGACGAGAATTTTAAATTGTGAGAATAAGAACCAATGGATATCAATAAAGACTGATAGCTGAGTAGGACTTTGTGCAGGATGGGATATGTGCGACTGAGTTTTGAATAAGCTGAAGTTTACAATGTTGGGAGGATAGTGGGTCAGGCAGGAGAGCAAGAGATATGGAAATGACAAAGGCGTAGATCAGGATTATGACAGCCGATTCTCAAAATACATTAAAGTCCTGCCATTCATGGGGGTTATGTCCCCGCAAAACATCACAAACGGGGAAATTAAGAATGATCAATCCTTGTCAATGGGAGTCAATTAGATTGGTTTCAGCAGTCAATTAGATAGATTTCAGCAATGTAAGGGCAGTGTTAGTTTGTGCAACAAATTGTGGGACATTGAGATGACAGATGGGTGGAGTCTTTGAGTAATACGGCGGCACGGTAGCGCAGTGGTTAGCATTGTTGATTCACAGTGCCAGGGTCCCAGATTCGATTCCCGGCTTGGGTCACAGTCTGTGCGCAGTCTGCACATTCTCCCCGTGTCTGCGTTGGTTTCCTCCGGGTGCTCCAATTTCCTCCCACAGTCCAACGATATGCAGGTTCGGTGGATTGGCCATTCTAAAATGCCCCTTTGTGTCCAAAAGCTTAGGTTGAGTTACTGGGTTATGTGGATAGGATGAAGGTATGGGCTGAAGTTGAGTGCTCTTTCCAAGGGCCGATGCAGACTCGAGTGTGGGCCGAGTGGCCTCCTTCTGCACTGTACATTCTATGAAATACAAGACATTATGATTTATTGAAAATTTTAAAAAGAGACTATCCTCATTTGAGAAAAAATGAATCTTCTCAAAACTAGCAGACAAGATCTATGAACATTTCAAAATGGAATCAAGCAGCAGAGCTGTTGTAGTTTGGGACCAAGAGATTCGGACATTTCCAGGTTAATCTTTCTGCTCAGGCTGCACACCATTCCAGACACCGCTTCTCACCCCGTCGGAAAGGTGCTTAAAGAAAGGTAATTAAATGGCCAAGGCAAGTCCTCTTCCTGAAACTTCAACAGCACCTCCATGTTAAAACGTGTTTAGGTCTCCACTCCGTTATGGTTGCCATCTCCTCAGGAAAAGCAGAGAGAGGGGAAAGCATGGATAATCAAATGTTGCTCATACGATGGGTGTACAAAGTGCGGATAAGCAAATACGTGAGCAAGGAAATCGTTAAAACTGGGATTTTATTGTTTTTAAATATTTATTCCGTTCCAACAGTGCTTTTAATGGCATTTCATGAAGTAAATGGCTCTGTTTGAGTTGTACATATTTTCAGTTATATAATAAATAAAGTACCATCTGGAGTGGTGACATATATGCTATTTTGCATATGATTCACAAATAAAATAAGAGTTTTCAAGATTAATTGAGGGAGATTTTGAGTTGGATATCTAACTTTCACAGCATGTACTAATATAACAGTAGCTTTATGTCCCTTTGCCAACAGAAAATTACTGTACTTGAATTTTGCTGAAGTGAGAGACATGTTGCTGAAGCTGCATCCCATGCTCAAATTCACTTTTTGAGATGGAACAGTCTGATGTGCTCCATTTCCTTGATATGCCAGTTGAGAAACCTGCTAATGGATTCTCCACTGCTGTCTACCAAGCCTACTCTCATTGCATAGTATACACGGTGTATCTAAAAATGTACATACGCTATAAAAATGGCCTCATCTGCAATCTTAAAAATAGAACCCTAACAATTTTCTCACTTTGCGAGCTTGATGCAGAAATAGAGGCCGTCAAAGCTATCCTGTGGGGCAATGACTATCCTGATCAGATCATTATTAGTGCGCAAACTCTCAATTAGGCCAAATGCTGTCACTTTCAGACCTTAAAAGTGTCTGGTCAACCTCGAATTATCCTGGAACGGCAAAGTATCACAAAAGGTTGGATCTGTGTGATATCGCTCCAGGGTGATGCGACTGCATTGCGGGTCATTGTCGAAGACCGCAGGATGATGATAACCCATTGAGAGCATGACACTGGTGCTACTCAATCTATGCCATAGTCTGACTCTTGCCTGTCTGCTGAGTTTGCTCACACTCATCGTCTGCACATGGTGTGCCTGGGCAAGGTGTGAAAGAGGCATCCAGGACCTCCATGTTCAGGGAGCTGGGACAGGAGATTGGTATTCGACCCACGTTGTGGAAGAAAGTGCCAGAGACGTCCTATTTCTCGAAAACGACTTTTTAAATGCTGTGTCCCCAACTGCCCCAAACCCCGATGGTGCGGCCCCACATTGCCCCCCCCCCATTCCCTCCCGTGCCTTCTCAGTGATCCTAGACCTGCTTAGCCTTCCGTCCTCTACAGCTGCAACTAGGTGTGTCCCCAGGATGCACATCAGAGGTGGAGGCAGGTGTCCTCTGGGGACCCTGGGGCTGGAGGGCCCCAGCCCATTTGCTGGCGGCACATGCCCGTCATGCCACCCTGGAGTGCCGACTCCAGGATGCGCCGTTGTCAGGAGGGTGTGGGTATCGGGGGGAGCTGGTGGCCGCCATCACCACTCCGTAAGGCGGCTCCAGGTTGAAGCCTAGCACCCCCTCCTCCTGGTCCTGGGGTTCACCTGGAGACGAAGGGGCAGCTGGATCAAGCCCCGGCTGCTCCTGCGTCATATGGCTTTACCAACCCTACTGGCTCCCCAATGTCTGCAACATCATTGAATTTGCAGTGCAAAAAGGAGGCCATTCGGCCCATCAAGTCTCCACCGGCTCTTGGAAAGAGCACCCTACCCAAGGTCAATACCTCCACCCTATCCCCATAACCCAGTAATCCCACCCAACACTAAGGGCAATTTTGGACACTAAGGGCAATTTATCATGGCCAATCTACCTAACCTGCACATCTTTGGACTGTGGGAGGAAACCGGAGCACCCGGAGGAAACCCACGCAAACATTGGGAGGATGTGCAGTCTCCACGCAGACAGTGACCCAAACCGGAATCGAACCTGGGACCCTGGAGCTGTGAAGCAATTGTGCTATCCACAATGCTACTGTGCTGTCACACATGGTGTCAACGCCCATGCCGATGCTCCACCGTGACTGGGACATGCTCTGGAGTGCCCCAGCAAAGCTCACCTGCGACTGGGACATGCTTCGCAGCGCCTCATAAAGGTCCACCTGAAACTGGGTCACATCCCCCAGCGACTGGGACATGCTGCTGAGGCACTCAGTCATGGCCGTCACCGACTTAGCCGCACATTGGACACCTCCACTCATGCTCCTGACATCGTGCACCAGGCTATGCACTGTGGTGCTCCTGACATCGTGCACCAGGCTATCCATTGTGGTTGCCACCTTAGCAGTGTTGGCCTCTGTGCCACGCATTTCCGGCGCCATCTCCTGTGTCCATAGCCTCTGGGACTCCTCCAATTGGCTGTGGACCTGCTGGAGTGTCACTGGCATCCCCATCATGGCTGCACCCTGGCGTCTGCATCAGCTACGGGTCCAGAGGCTCAGCATCTGACTAGGACCCAGCTGTATGGCGCTCACCAGAATGTTACCCAGAAGCCTGTCGCCCACCGAGGTGTATGCTCTGTACTGTTGGAGGGTAGGGATGTCAGCTGATCCTAGAAAATGGTGCTCTCCTTGGAGCTCCCCTCAGAGGTGTTCTCATGAGAGGCGGGGTGGACGGGATGTGGGGGGAGAGACCCCGCCCCAGATGGGTCGGCACCATCGGATGAGGATCCTGCGGGAGAATATACATGTGGTCCGTGGGAGGGATGGGTCATTCTGCATGGCACTAACAACGCGCGTGACAGGTCATCTGGGTGGGGACCGGTGGATCCTCACCACTGCGTCGTACGCCAACTTCTGTGTCGGTAACAGACTTTCCTCGGCCACCCCTGCGAACTCCAGGGCTCGTTCCTCGTAGGGGATGAGGACTCTGATGTCTGGCACCCCGTCATCCATCTGGTCCCTCTCCCGTCTGTTATGGACAAACTTCTTCTACAGGGAAACAGAGGGGGCATCGTGAGCTGCACGTGTCGTTCATTGCGGGGAGGGGGAGGTTTCTCTAGGGGGCAGGGATGGAGAGTATGGGGGGCTGATGAGTTTTAGGGGATGGGGGCGAACGTGGATAGCACAGCTGGACATGGGTGTGCTGGGGCATGGTGCATCCCGATGGAGGTCATTGACCTTCTTACGGCACTGGGTGCCGATCCTCCTGGTGACCCCCCCCCCGAGCTGGCGGCTGCTGTCACTTCCTCCCAGGTGGCACTGTCTGGCCTGTGGCTGACCCTCTGAGGAGCTGGGCATCCCATCTGATTTCGACCACCTCCAACAGTCTGGTCAGGTCAGCATCCCCAAATCGTGCGGCTGATCTCCTCGGCGGCACGGCTGCGAGCTGTGCGGTGGTTGATGTGCTGCTCTCCCTCGTTAGGGGGGAGCTGGTGAGCGCTGTCCCAGTGAATTAACTGCAGGACAGTCGTTTGCGGCATGAAGCCTGTGGTGCTTCGTTAAGTGGATAAATTAATGTTTTATAGCAGTGACGGCCTCGCTGGGCTGAGTGTCGGGAAGCTCGCAGCAGTTCCCGCTGGCTACCACACTTGGAAACGTTTCCATTAAATTACGTCCCGCCTGTTACCTGTGACTCAGCGATTGGGCCATACTTGCTGAACAATCCTGAGTGTGCTAAGCTGTAAATTAACAACCAATTTAAGATGATCAGTCAAACTCGTAGCATGTTCATTTACGGTTGCTAGAAGCGACATCACATTCATATCCCGTTCTCTGCAAACAAAATAAATATGTTCAAGCCATGTGCCTTTTCAAAAAAATTACTTGTGTTTGGGGAACCGACTGTTCCCTGTTGATTTCTCCATAGCAATGCCGTAGCCAATCAGAGTTGACTTGCCAACAGGTCAGCTCGCTTTTCTCCTGCAGCATAAATTGTTACGATCATTTGAAATTTGACGTTCTTGCAATGTCTGGTTGACCAGCTTCGGTAACATTTCTCTTTTCAACAATATTCAAACTTATATTTTGAACTATTCCATTGCATCATTATTAATTAGATTTCCAGGTGGCATGGCGGCGCAGTGGTTAGCACTGCTGCCTCATGGCTCCAAGGACCCAGGTTTGACCCCGGACCCGGGTCACTGTCTGTGTGGTGTTTGCACATACTCCTCGTGTCTGCGTGGGTCTCGCCCCCACAACCCAAAGGTGTGCAGGATAGGTGGATTGGCCGCGCTAAATTGCCCCTTAATTGGAAAGAAATTATTTAAATTAGATTTCTACTGCGTATAGTAACAATTAACACTAACTTTTAATTTCTCTGGAAGGGGATGGTAGCTTTCATAAGAATACTGTACTTAATTTTCTTTAGTAAATGTCAAAGTCAAGACTTCGATATGTAGCTGGCTTGGATTGTGACTTTCAATATACTCTTATTTAAAATTTTGCAGTGTTTTTGCCGGTTGTCAGATTCCATATCCAAAACGAGAATTTCTTACAGAAGATGAACCTGATGATAAAGGGGACAAGGTAAGTATAGAGAACAGGACACATAGAAAAGTGACTTTTATTATGCACTGCCAGAAATGAAACAAAAATTAGACTTGTATAATCAGTTGCAATTCAACAATGGATGTGGTGTATATGGATTTTAGCAAGTCATTTGACAAAGGAGATTTGTCAAGAAAGTGAAAGCCTATGAGATACAGGGCAATTTGACAAGCTGGATAAAAAAGTTAGCTTAATAATAGAAAACAAAGGGTAATGGTCGATGGTTGCCCTTGTAATTGGAAATGTATTTCAAGTGGGCTTCCACAGGGCTCGGTGTTGGGACCCTTACTGTTTGTGTTATATATTAACGATTTGGATGTGAACGTAGGGAACATGATTGGGAAATTTGCAGATGATGCAAAAATTGGCCGAGTAGTGGACAGTGTAAAGGATAGCTATAATCTTCGAAACAATATGGATGGATTGGTGGAGTGGGCGAAAAAGTGGCAGATGGAATTTAAAACAAAGAAGTGTGAGGTCATGCATTTAGGGAGGTCAAACAGTTGTAGGGAGTATAAATGGGAATATACTGAGAGGAGTAGATGAAGTGAGTGATCTTGGCATACACAGGTCCCTAAATGCAGCAGTTCAAGTAGACACGGTTGCTAAGAAAGCATAGGAATGCTCTCCTTCATTGGCAGAGGTATAGAATATAAAAGTAAGGGCATAATGTTAGAATTGTATAAAATACGGGAATATTGTGTCCAGTTCTGGTTGCCACATACAGGAAGGACGTTATTGCTCTGGAGAGACTGTGGAGGAGGTTTACAAGAATGTTGCCAGGGCTAGATAAGTATGACTATGAGGAGAGAGTGGATAGGTTGGGATTATTTTCCTTGGAACAAAGAAGGCTGAGGGGTCACTTAATTGACGTGTACAAAATTAAGAGGGGAAGAGATCGGTTGGACAGGATAAAATTGTGTCTCTTGGTGGAGAATTCTAGAATCAGGGGACATAGATTCAGGATAAATGGCAGAAAGTGTAAAGGGGACATGAGGAAAACCTTTCTTACGCAGAAGGTAATGGGAGTCTGGAATTCACTGCTCGAGTTGGTGGTGGAGGCAGAGACCCTAAATTATTTTTTTTAAAGTACCTGTATCTGCACCTTCAGTGCTCTAAGCTGCAGGGCTATGGACCCGGTGCAGAAGGTGGGTTTAGAAAGGGCACCTGGGTGTCCTCGGGATGGCATGGACAAGATGGGCTGAATGGCTTCCTGTGATGTAACTTTTTCTATTATTCTATAACATGCTGGATAAAATTACATTGTGACAGCAGATACAGCATTCTGGGTGTACCTGAACCATGCGGACTGCAGCAATCCACCTTCTCAAGAGTAAATGCGGATGGGAAATAACTGCTGCCTGGCCAGCAATGCCCACATCTCATGATTAGTTTTTAAAAATGGCAAGATAGTTTTTGGTTGAGGGATATTGTGCTTAAATTAGTTGACTGATTTTTATCCAACTGCATCTGCAGTCTATCACTTATGCTAATTAGTGAACATGCTAATTTATAAAAAGAATAACTATTTAAATTGTAGATTTTTGTACACCAAACTCAGTAATGTTTCTAGATGGTGGAATATGCTGGTTCAGATTTCTCTCTCTCTCCATTTTTGATAAATTGAGAAGAACCAACAGCAACAGCAAGGCAATAATCACACTAATGGAGGTGGCCATCCAGGGAACCAAGACAACAGTCACACGCAAGGACCCCCTCTCAAGAAAGTCAGAGTTGTTCCCCCTACCACTACCTCAGGTGGACTTATCATGACCTCAGATTATCAGGTACAGAGCTCTTAATTAAGAGTAACATGCTTTTTAGAGGTTTGCGGTGGTCGGAGTAATTGTTTTCCCCTGAAATCAATTTTTTCCTTCATTTGTTTCTCAAAGGGAACTTGATTACTCTAGCGGAATGTTGTATTAACCACATTTTACTGTTAAACATGCATTGATATTATACATGCTTTAAACAAGCCACAGATATCAAACAAATCTTGAAAGTCCATTGAGCAATGAAATTCAGTAAAGAATATCGGGCAGAATGTGATGCTCCTTGCAAGAGTGGGCTTGAAAGTGGGAGAGCATATGTGGGATTGAGATCCTGTTTTCTCAATGACTTCCCACCAATTAAGTCCAGAGCTGGGGGGAGGGGGGTGGGTGGGGAGGAATCTCTCCTACTTAGACAGCTTGTGCACAAGAGAGAGACTCATGGTGGCAAGGGCTGCCTTTGCAGGAAGATCCCTACCTGCTCTTTAAACCTACTTGGGTAGGGACATCCTCACTGACCTCTGTGATCCTGCCTCACCTACTTGCTCCAGAGTGCCAGCAATAAGCCTGCTCCTCTGCCCTACTGCAGTACTGGCAATGGCCACTGCTCTCAGTGACACTGCTGGTACTGAAGAGCTGCTGAATTCTGTTTGGCCAGCAACTCCCAGAAGTGGGATATCTGCGCTGAAGATGTTGCCACCAACCAAGTGAGTGCCCCCCCCCCCCAAAACCATGATGTGTTCATTTATGATTACAACATAAACTGGCTTTCAAAACAGAATATAGGTCACTATAATTCTAGATTTTAAGTTGGGTAAAAGAAAATAATAAATATTATCTTTTTTTTTCTTTTGTAGCGTTCCAACCCACATGCTGCCTATCAGAATCCTGGACCAAGCACATCACAACCACAAAGCAGTATGGGATATTCAACTACCTCCCAGCAGCCCCCACAGTACTCACACCAGGCACACCGGTACTGACCTGTAGCTATTTCCCAAGCTTAATGCACTCACTGAGACCACCGACTGAGCATATGGCTGGCAGCCTGGGTCTCGCTCAGTTCCCAAGAATGTACTGTATAACCACATTAGCCAAGTTCTTCTCTTTCCACAGATGGAGCAGTGTCTTCATAATGTAAAGTACTTGGTTTAGACTTGAAAAGAAAGCTCTAGCACAGTTTGTTTATTGACATGCTGCTTCCATAGTTTACTTGACCTACTTCTTCAGACCAATTATTCTTTTTTCCCCTTTATGGTTACAGATTGTAGCAGTTGAAGCTGTGAATGTGCTAGAGCAACCATTTCTAATTTTTGGTGATGAATGTTCTTGCTGTATAACAATGTTTTACTAGTCAAGAAAATATCTTCTAATCTGGTACTTGAAGAACAGTTATGTTTAAAGGTCAAGGTATCCATGATGTGGACTATACATTATTTGGTACAAATTTCAAGTTTAGGTGCATTTTGTCGTAGGTTACTTCTTGTCTCAGTGTTTTATGTCAAATGTATTTGCAGCACAAGATTTTATTGTATGTAAGCTTCATAATTTATCAACTGATTGTAACCTCCCAAAGACTCCAGCTAGGCAGTTTGAACTTTGTATCCACACTGTTCAAACTCACCTTAAGCCAACCCCATCCCATTCTTTACAATTGACCTGACATACAACAGCTGCTATGTTTAATTTTACCAGCAGTAGATGAACTGTAATGAGTATTGTATCTATGATCTTTATCCAGCCTGTCAAAGGGCATTTACTTTGGGCAGTGTTTATTTTTTTCTATTGGTGTTGATGATTTGTGAGCATGCTTTGGGGGTGGCAAACAAAAGGCACGTGATGTGTCTCCATGTTTGTAGCTTCAGCTGAGATATTTTGTCATGAATTTGCAAAGCTGACATTGTGTAGTAGATTTCCTTTATGTTGAATCAAGTTTTTTCTTAAATGAAAATGTATGTGCTTTTATTGAGCGCCCTCAACATGAGTGTGAGATGTAGGAGAGCCATAGATTCATTTAAAAATGTAACGTATGCTGTACCATTTTACATGAACGAAGCAAGTATTCTGACAATAAATTTGAAAACTTATAGTGTTAACTTTACTACTGTTAAATTTTATCAAGTATTGGGATGACTATAATGTGTTGAGTGAACACCCTTGATTCCAATTTTTGCTGAGTTAAAGACGACATGGATAGCTGGAGCCATAAGCAATCTTTCCTAAACTAGTTGTTCTGTACGTTCTCTTTTATTTAGTTTCCACGCCTAATTGTTTTCTTAATTCTTTAAAAGCTTGCAATCTATGCAATGGTCACTTTAACACATGCGTGTCTGCGCAAATATTTCTTCAGTTATTTTCTGGATGCTTTCATCTGTTGGGCAGTGTCATCTTTAGTTCCAATGCACAAACTGGTTCCTGACACCCTCTTATGGCCAGTAAAGTATTTACAGCAAAGAAAAATTTGCTCGGCCACTGCATTAATTGTTGTCAAATGCTTGCAACTAGTTCTTTTAAATAACTTGTCAAGCGTGCTTCATTTTTCTTATTCTAAATTAGAACTTTCCAGCATGATTATATAGCCAGAAAACCTATATGTGCTAAATTAAAAGTAAAATTTACACATTTTCTGCAATTTTATTCATTGGCAATTTATTTATGCCACAATACCAAAAATTATTTTTGAAGGTATATTGATTGAAATGTAATTGATGAAATACAGGAAGCCCATTTATCACAAAACTTAAATTTTCAGTCTTAGAATGCGTCTTAGTGGGTCAGTCAAGAAACAGCATTGATAGTATCTGTGGATTGAAGGCAGCATGGATGTGGGAATAAAAAGTAATATTTTAAGTATTTGTAAAATAAAATGCAATGCACAGAATAAAATAATATTAATTGCATTTTTAATTTTTGTTTACATTTTTTCCTCTTGTCTTGCCACCTCACCCACCCTTAAAGTGTGAACTTTACTTGTGCATCAGTAATTGGGTGGGGATAATGGATCAGATGCTCCTTTGAAGCTAGTTCAAGACTAGCATCGAAGCATGTCAAAAGTTCACACGTACACAAACACAAAAACTTTCAGAACATCAGTTCAGTGAAGGCCTCTGCGTGAGGACAAATGTTGAATAGCCACCACTTAACAAGGTTCCAGAATCTACATTGTTGTGTCTCATCACGAAGGTTTACGGCCTCTGTCTACAAAACATTTGTGCAGCCACGACTAATTGAATTTTGAAAGATATTTTGTCTCGTCACAGGAGTTTCCATGGTCAGTTCAAAGTTTAACTGTACCTGCGTACAAGACTGAATTTCACCCACTTCATTTTTCAACTTCATGCTGTTTGCAAGTTGAATTGGTGTATAAATAATGAAAGACCAAGTGAGAGATGAGGAGAATTTCCTTTACACAGCCCACTGTTATTAACTTAGATGCATTGTCTGAAAGGTGAAAGAAGCCAATTGAATCATAACTTTCAAAAGGGAATTGGATAAATATTTGAAACGGAAACATTTGGAGAGCAATGGGGAAAGAGATGGAGAGGGGGACTCATTTGATAACTCGTTCAAAGAACTGGCACAGGCATGATGGGACGAATAGCCTATTTCCGTGCCAAATAATTTCTTGATTTCAAATTAATGCAATTTGATGTTTGAATACATTTTGGAAAATATTTTATTGATGCTTTTATTGCTTTTATATATTCACACTAACAAACATAGTCACAAAATCAAAACAAACCAACAGGGCTGCAAATAACGAAGTCAACAAGATATCACCCCCCCCCCCCCCCCCCCTCCCCCCCCCCCCCCCCCCCACTTCTGACATCTTAACTTTTCTTGAAGAAGTTGATAAACGGCTGGCACCTCCAGGCGAACCCATCCACAGAACCCCTCAAGGCAAACTTTATTTTTTTCTATCCCCAGAAACTGCCAGGTCACTCACCCATACCCCCGATTTCGGGGGCCCTGAGTTCCTGCATTCCAACAATATGCAACTCCGGGCTAACTCTCTCAGCGCCATTGTTAGTGGCTCTGTAAGTCAAGGCAAAGCGCAGTGGGGATGGTAGACATCCCTGCCTCACCCCCCAGTGCAGCCGGAAATATTCCGAGCCACCCAGTTTGTCCGCACACTCGCTACCGGTGCCTGGTACAGTAACCGGACTCAGCACACAGACCCCTGTCAAAACCCAAACCACCCCAGCACCTCCCACAAATAGGGGGGCATTGTTGGAGCACTCCACCCAATTGAAGGCATTTTCTGCATCCATAGTGACCACCATCTCCGCACTTTGTCCCTCCCGGGGCATCATTATAACATTTAGTAACCTCCTGATGTTGGCCGACAGTTGCCTCCGCTTAATGAACCCTGTCTTGTCCACCCCTATCACCCCCGCACACAGGCCTCGATCCTTGAGGCCAGATTCTTGGCCAGTAACTTGCCATCCACATTTAACAATGAAATTGGACTGTAAGATCCACACTGCTCCAGATCCTTGTCTCTCTTTAAAATTAAGGAGATCGATGCCTGCGATAACGTTGAAGAAGCACCCCCTGCTCCCTCGCCTCATTAAACACCCTCATCATATGCCCCAAGTCCCCCGAAAACTTTGAAGAATTCCACTGGGAACCTGAACGGGCAAGGGGCCTTCCCCGCCTGCATCGCCCCAAGCCTCTCCACCACCACTGCCATGTCCTCCTCCACCCTCGGGAACTCCAACCCCTCCAAAAAATGCCTTAGTGTGTGTCGTCTCCCCCCCCCGGCCCGAGGGTCTGACTCATACAGTCTCTTATAAAGGTCCCCATTCACCCCATCGGATCTAAGACCATGTTCCCACCCCTATCCTTCACTTTTCAAAACTCCCTCACTGCCTCCTGCTTCCTCAGTTGATGTGCCAACATCTTACTCGCCTTTTCCCCATATTCATAGACTGCCCCTTTCGCCTTTCTCAACTGCTCTTACCCGTAGATAATAATCCAAACTCCATCTGCAGTTACTGCTGCTCGCTCAACAAACCCGCCTTTGAATACCTCCTATCCACCTGCAAAATCGCCTCCACTAACCTCGCCATCTCCACCCGCTCCATCTTATCCCTGTGTGCCCGTGTTGAAATAAACTCCTCCCTTACTACTGCCTTCAATGCCTCCCACAACGTGGCGGCCGAAACCTCACCCGTGTCATTCAGCTCCACATATCCCCGAATGGCAGCCCTCACCCGCTCACAGACCTCCTCATCTGCCAACAGTCCCATGCCCAACCTCCACCCTGCACTGCGGGTGCTGCTACAACCCCCCCCCCCCCCCCCCCCCCCCCCCCCCCCCCGGCGCCATTTACTAGCAAGTCCACCGAATACGGCACATGGTCTGATACTACAATTGCCGAGTACTCCGAACCGACCACCCTGCCAACAAAGTCTTATCCAACACAAAATAGGGAGTACAGACCACATATGCACGTGGGAGAAAAATGAAAATTCCTTCGTCCTTGGCCTCCAAAACCTCCACAGATCCACCAACCCTCGCCGTGCACTCCATAAACCTCCTCCATTCCTTCGCCGCCACCGATACTCTCCCTGACCTCAGACTCGAACCTTTGGATCCGAAACTGTTAAAATCCTCCTCGCCTGCCATTAGCAACCGGTGCAAGTCCAGGTCCAGGATCTTCCTCCACACCCGTCTCATGAACTTTACATCGTCCCAGTTCGGGGCATAAACATTCCCCAATACCATCCCTTCCAATTTCCCACTCACCATAACATACCTCCCGCCAGAGTCTGTCCCTATCCTCCCCAGCTCCCTCGAGTCTGCCACTATGCTCCCCACTTCAAATGTTACCCGTTTATTTGTCAATATCGCTACCCCCCCCTCGTCTTTAAGTCTAATCCAGGATGAAATACCTGCCCTACCCACCCTTTCTTAAGACTAGTTTGATCCCCAATCTTCAGGTGCGTTTGTTGCAGAAATGCCATGTCCGCCTTTGGACTCCTCAGATGTGCGAACACGCGGGCCCTCTTGACCCGACCATTCAACCCTCTCACATTCCATGTTATCAGCCTGGTCGGGGGAACCCCGCCCCTGCCAATCAACCATATGCCCTCCTGGGCCAGCTACAAGCTCGCATCCAGCACCCCCTCAGGCCCACTTGGATGTCCACCGTCATCGACCCTCCCCATACCACATTTCAAAAGCTCCATGTCAGCAGATTCCCCCCCCCCCCCCCCCCCCCACCCACCCACAACATAACAATCCCAACCCCCATCAACACTCTGACCACATGCCCATCCCCCACTGCTTCTGTTAACCAGCCCATCCAGCTAGCCTGGCAGGCCCACCCATGACACTTAGCATCATACGCCTCCCCCACTCAAACATTATCCCGGTGCAAACAACAACAACACCATTTTAAACCCAAAAGCAAAGAAAAGAGCATCCCCCACTACAGAACGCAGAACAAAGGCCCCCAAAGAAAAAGCAAAAAGGAACACCTCCTCCAATGTTCAATGTCCTCCTTCTCCAGTCCAATGTCCCTCACAAACTCCATCGCTTCCGCCGACGTCCCAAATTAAAGTTCCCGTCCATTGTAGGTCACCTAGAGGCGAGCCGGGTACAGCATTCCAAACTTCGCTCCCTTCTGAAAGAGGGCAGCTTATTGAACCCCGCTCTCCTCTTGGCCAGATCCTGGTACACTCGAAGTTCACTGCCCTCCCAGGTACATCGCCTCGTAGTCGTGGCACATCTCAGGATCTGTTGATCTGTTCCTCATATAGCACGGTAGCATAGTGGTTAGCACAAATGCTTCACAGCTCCAGGGTCCCAGGTTTGAATCCCGGCTTGGGTTACTGTCTGTGTGGAGTCTGCACGTTCTCCCAGTGTGTGCGTGGGTTTCCTCCGGGTGCTCCGGTTTCCTCCCACAGTCCAAAGATGTGCAGGTTAGGTGGATTGGCCATGCAAAAATTGCCCTTAAGGTCCAAATTGCCCTTAGTGTTAGGTGGGGTTATGGGAATAGGGTGGAGGTATGGGCTTGGGTGGGGTGCTCTTTCCAAGAGCCGGTGCAGACTCGATGGGCCGAATGGCCTCCTGCACTGTAAATTCTATGTAAAAACCAATGCAGCCGAACCACTATCGCCCTCAGCGGCTCATTACCCTGTGGCTTCCTCATCAGCACCCTGTCCACCTCTAAGGGCCGTTCAAAGGCCCCCTCACCCAATGCAGCAACCTCTCGAACATCCGAGCCATACACTAGTCAGGTTCCGCTCCCTCACTGCCCTCCGACAGCCCCGCGATCCTCAAGCCCTCCAAAGGCTTCTCCCTCTGCTGGGTGAACTTCTCATTCAAGAAGTCCATCAGCTGCTCCATTGACCACTGAGACGTTAGGGCCAGTCCCTTACCCTCTGCCATCGTCCTCTGTGTCGCAGGTACAGCTTCTTGCAACTGCTCTTTCCTTTTGAAACCACTCCTGGTCCACGAATCCATTCATCAGTGGGACACCCTCTCCTTCCACCACTGCTGCATCTTTTTTCATCAACAAATCCACCCATTAGCCGGGGAAAAGGTCCAAAAACACCGCCATGTGTGGGAGCCACCAAATGCGCGACCACTCACACCATGGCCGCTACCGGGAAGTCTCGTTTAAATACATTTTGAAGGGAACGAGTATGCAAATATATTTTAATGCTAATTGACAAATTCCGTGAGCACCTTACTGCCAAGAAGGAATACAGGACTCAATCAAAGCTGCTGCCACAATTTATTTTTTTGTTTACTGATTTGGTGTTGCTTTGTTGTCCATCCCTAATCGTCATTGAGAAGGTGATGGTGAGCCAGCAGTATATCAGCACCAAATAATTTGGTTCCTATTAGTGAACAAAATGGATATCACCATTATTAACCTTAAATTGTGAAAATAAAGATAAACATTTTACAATTGTTTTGTTTTAATAATGTCAGGCCACCATTGTAGTATAAAGACAATTTGTTTTATTATTTCACAGGATATGGTTGTCACTGGCTGGGTCAGCATTTATTGCCCATCCTTCATGATTTTTACAGCAGATTCCATCTCTGAAATATACCAGTTTTCTAAAGGAAAAATTGGGACAATTTATTTGATGTCTTCGAATAAAAGTGCCAAATGAAAAGTTATAAAATGTCTAGCCTGAATTAGACTTTTGTTTTCTTTCCTTTAGGCTAAATAATGTATATCCAGTTTGAATAGACAGGGTTATTATAGGACAGGACATATTTCATCCTTTTGAACAAATACTTTGCTGGCTTAAACCTAATCCATTATAGTAGGTGCTGGGCTAGTGCAGCTAGCTGTTTGGATGTATTCAGAAATCCCATTTGATTAACAGCCTCCTATAACCTCAGTTGATTACTTGATTAAAGCACTTTATTTTCCCTTTAAAGTTTTTTTAAGGGTCAAAGTCATGAAGATTTAATTATATTAATCAGAATTCAAATGGTATAAATATTCATTTTTATTTTAGAAATTACTTTATGCCTGTAAGTTATTTGACAGTTTCTAAGAAATAATGTATTCATCTAAATATGTGATTACTTTAATTGTTCAGCTAACTCACCTGTAATTAACCAGACTATCTGTGTCCTTTTATTTTTATAAATGTGTACTACATGAGCTACTCTCCACTCTGCCACAGCCACACTCAACACAACCATGAATTATAAATTCTCCATTAATATTTTGGGGCATTTAGTTTGAATTTACATTTTTGATTTTTAATTGGAACCGTTAAATTTTGAAGAAGCTATTCTTTAGCATATGGGATTACAAAATCCTGGATTTTCATCTTCTGAGTCCAGCAATTTCCCGACTTGATAAACCCACTTTGGAAAAAGGTGCCCTGTCTGACCCAGTTTTCACTCCTGGGAATGCAAATGCAGGATGAAGTTTGTCCTGCCACTCCCGGGGGAAGCAGATCAGAGGCAACCACAAGAGTGGCCAAGTGCGGCAGTTCTCTGGGACTTTGTCCAAGATTCTGTACAAGTCACACCATAACTTTACAATTCTATCCCTCTAGAAATGTACCCCAATGCTTTGTTCACTTTTTTCATGGATTTGATTAATCTAAATTATGATAGGTAATTCTGAATATTAATAAATGCACAATGACTATAAAGGCAGATGTTGCAGGCTATATTACTATTGAGTGATTTATACTGTTTATCATTGAGAAGTTTAAATACTATTTTTCCATTTTGGGAGACATAAAGAAGTGAAGAGGCTGGAAATGAAATTTATTAATACCATAGATTTATGCATCACAGCCAGGCTTTCCCAGCATAACCGATTTACACAGTAGAGCTGATATGCATAGCATCATTGCTATACGCAAAGGATCTCTGGAATCTAAGATAACAAGGAAGGCATTCCGAGTTTTGGTTGTAGTGCTGCATTGTTATATACAGCCCTCGTTAAGATTTATCATTAACCATTTCTGATGATTTTCTGTAGTTTTCCTATCTAAAAATGAGTGCAAGAGCAGTATAGAATACAAATTAAGATTAAACAAATACTTCCCTTATGCATGGATAAAATTAGTGTAGTAAATTTACATGATGTGTAGGGAAACTAGGTGGTTGGCTCAATTGCTAGAATTGATTCAGAATGAAAGGTTTCAGTAAGAAAGTTGAAGCGTGATTTAAGATGGAAAATGTTCTTTTCATTTCCATCAGCAGTTTAAGAAAATAAATTTGAGATAATCAAAATCTGAAAGTTTCAGAAATGGCATTCAATGTCCTGTTTGATTTGCATTTTGCCTGGTTAAAGAACTTCAGCTAACCACAATAATCCACATGTAACAAAGAAATATGTCGACACCCTTCAATTCCACCATACTATGGTAACCACGTGATTGGCTTTATAAATAGCTGCATAAAAGCATTAGGCTGTGACTATCCCTGGTCTTTAAGCTAATCCTATTTTCTAGTATTATCCTTTATATCTCACTTGTTTATTCTTACAGGGCATCTGCCTTTCATATTTGTATTTAATTGTACTTGAATGATGCTTATAATTGCCAAATTGACCTGCTGATAATTAAGAAGAATATTAATTGTTATAGCATTACTAACAGTTCTAGCCATATGATGCAAAATTATTTTTCAGATACAGGTATGTTAAAACTTTCTGTAACTCTGTGATTATTTTTTTCTCTCTTTCTCTCTTTAAATGTCCTAAATAGAGGGACGGGATTCTCCATCCAGCGACGCTGGAATCGCGATTGGGCGGACAGTCATGCGTCGATTGGAAATAGAGGTTGAGTGCTGGATGACTAACCAAACGCCATGCTCCAGGCCCTCGATTGCAGCGAGATTGTGTTCCACTCTGCGGCCGGTGTGGGCATTCAAATTATACAGTAATGTCCATTAGCATATCATGCCCGGCCCGGTATTCTATGGCCTCCACCGATCCTCCGCCAGCCAGAAGTGGCGATGGTGTGGTTCATTTGTGGTATTTAAAATCTGGAAACGGGTGCCTTGGCTGATGAGGGAGAGAGAGGAGATAAGCCAAGTAACCAAAGGTGCAACGGTGGGCTGCCAGTTGTGCCACTGGCCAGGGGGCATCTGCCAGGCCCGGGAGGAGTGGGGGGTGGGTGACCAGGAGATGGACCATGGGGTCGGGGTGTCCCCCATTAATGATATGCTAACGGCCATTACTGTATAATTTGAATGCCTACGCCGGCCGCAGCGTCGAACATATTCACGCTGCAATCCAGGCACGGACCCGCAATTCAGTGGCCGCATCAGCACTTAGTCTCTCAAATGGAGAATCCAGCCCGAGATGTTGGTTTTCCAAGTCAGAACAGGCAAATACACAACTGCTCTCATATATCTGCCAAAACTGTAATCAGCATCTGGAGGAATCAGTGTAACTTTATTCAGTTTTCCCTCATTATGGAGAACAGATGTCATTCACTGGTCACCCTTAAAGTGGAACAGGTGAAATATAGACAAATCCTCCAGAGTTTGAAGTGCATCATCTTGCAGTTTCAGCATATCTGGCCTTACAATTAAATGTTCCCTGACTAGAGAACTAGAACAAAATATAATTTCTGTCAAATATATCTATCAATAGGACTGATATCAATCTTGTACAACAATTAAAAAGCTAATTTTATAAAGCCCCATTTATTATAAGTTATTTATGTAATCTGACCTAGCTAGTGAAAATTCTCAATTCTATTGCAAATTTTATTCTCAATTAGGCACTCCTTGCTGACCTTAGAGTGCCTGTCATTACGAATTTCAATTACAGTAAACTATTTGAAGTATGGATTAGAAATACGTAAGTCTTTCCTGTCACTGTTAACAAAAATACACCTTGTCTATTCTTTTGTCATATTATCAGCACAAGGCCCCATACTTTGTCCAATATTTCCTACTCAGAGGGGTTGGAAATTGTAATCTAGATTTGAGATCTATTGGTTTCTCAGAACAAGTATTTGAAAACTTGGTCCATCAATTTTTTTACCGAGGCATAAATAATTGGTGCTATTCAAAACAGCTGACCTTCTGGGCACTAAGTAATTTTGATGTAATCTCATGGGCAATTTCATGATCTGTGGAGAAAATGGAAATGTTAGTTTCACTTATTCAGTGTCATCTTTGTATTCTTTAGTTCTGTGAGCACACTTTGTTACCTGTCTAACCTCTACCATTTAGTTTTTAGGGATTCTTCAGTTTTGCCTACACGGTTTTCTTTTTGAAATTTACTTTACTGTATTTCTATGATGATTGATTTGGCTTAAAATTTAAAACCCCACCAATTATGGACTCCTGATAGTTGGCATTGCAACTTGTTATTTTAAACTACACGTGCTAACTATGCTGTGGTCTATCTCTCTAGCACTCTGCTGCCTAGTCACTCCTGGCTCGAAGAGACCCAAGATCCTTTGAGTTCTCATATTTACACATGAATCTAGTGTTGCCACCTAGTGGTTGTGTTACACTAAGATGTAGTCATTAACCCTTTATGTGTCTCTATATATACAAATCACTACATCCCGCTTTTTTAAACATTTCTTTCTTGTGTTTAACAAAAAGGAAAAATGTATAACAATAATATATAACAAAACTTGAAAATGAAATGAAATGAAAATCGCTTATTGTCACGAGTAGGCTTCAATGAAGTTACTGTGAAAAGCCCCTAGTCGCCACATTCCGGCGCCTGTCCGGGGAGGCTGATACAGGAACTTGATATGTATGTCTCTGTACCGGGCAAAACGAATAACAATCATACAATTTACAGTAAATATTTGCAAGTTAAGTCTATTTGGTTTCTTCCTTCTCGTTGATCTTTTAAGTTGACAACGAGTTGATAATGAAGTTTTTGCAGTTTAATCATGTCATCAAAACTTTGAGAGATTGTTAAAGTGTCCTGAAATATTGTTTCATTTGGTTGAATGTCCGGAAAAATTTCTTTGTGTAGCCTAATTTTTTGTACTGCTCGTTGATTTCTACGAAGAATGTTTCCTTCAGCAGGTTTAATAATGTACAAGCGTGGTGCTGCTTGTCTTATGATTCTGGCAGAGCAGACCAACCTCCATTAGGTATCTTAATTCTGACAGGGTCATCGGAAGTTAAGGTTTCCAGCTAAGTTGCATGCATGTCATAGTATGTTTGTTGACGAGTATGCTGTTGTTACATTTTCCTTAGCACTGGCAGATGGTCTGGATTTTGCAGTTGTATGGATGGTAACGTCGTTCTCCGATCGCGGTTCATCAACAGCTGTGCTAGAGGAGTAGCTCTGTAGAATAGAAGCGCAAGATGGATGTGTGACGCAGAATCCAAAGCTTTATTGATGAGTTGCTTTATTATATGTACACCTTTTTCAACTTTAACGTTGGACTGTGGATAATGTGGACTTGATGTCACATGGTTTAAATTGTATTGTTTGGAAAACTCGGCACATTCGTTGCCGTCAAAACATGACCCATTGTGTGACATGACAGTGGTGGGTATCCCATATCTTGCGAATGTTTCTTTGCTGGATTTTATGACCGATTTGGATGTTAGATCTGGTAGCTTCATGACCTCTGGATAATTGGAATAATAATCGATAAGTATTACATAATCATGACCGTTTGCTTGAAATAGGTCTGTACCAACTTTGGCCCAAGGAGAGGTGACTAAGTCATGTTGCTTCAGAGTCTCCTTTCACTGAGCAGGTTGATACTTCTGACACGTCTCACACGCTGGAACCATGTCAGTTATGTCTTGATTTATTCCTGGCCAGTGTACTGTTGTCTTGCCCTTCGCTAGCACTTCTCAATTCCGAGGTGACCCTCATGAATTTGATCAAGTATCATTGGGCTGAGACACCGTGGTATGACTATCCAGTTGAGTCAAAGAAGTTGTCCATCTACGATCGTCAAATCTGCCAGTACTTTTCTAAATTGAGGACACTGCTGTTTCAGCCACCCATTATTGATATGGTGAACGACGTGTTGCAGCATAGCATCCTTCTTTGTCTCTGTTCAGATTAGGTTGATCTTTTCATCTGAGGCAGGTAGATTTTCTGAACAAAGCTTGGCTTCAACATCTTGTATGAACTTGAACTCGGGTGTAGACGTTCTGGAGTATGATAGCACATCCGCTATGATCAGAACTCTTCCTGATGTGTAGGTGAGGTCTAAGTCGTACTTTCTGAGCTTCATCACGATTCTTTGGAGTCGTGGAGTCATGTCGTTGAGATCCTTCTCAATTATATGCACCAACGGTCTGTGATCCATTTCGACTGTGAAAGTGGGGAATCCATAGACATAGTAATGGAATTTCATTATGCCTGTTTGTAGTCCAAGACATTCTTTCTCGATTTGAGCATATCAACATTCTGTTGGTGTCATCGTTCTAGATGCATATGAAACAGGAACCCAAGACGAGCTGTCATCTCCTTGCAACAGTGCTGCTCCTATTCCATCCTGACTTACATCGGTGGGTATTCTTGTCTCCCTTGGATCAAAAAGTTTGGATCAAAAAATGCTAATATACCTGCAGCCGTTAGTTGTGCTTTTAGATCAAGCCACTCTTTGTTATGGTCATATGTCCACTCGAAAGAGGTTGATTTCTTGATCAAGTTTCTAAGAGCTATTGCCCTGGTCGACAAATTAGGTATGAATTTTCTCAAGAAGTTGACAACGCCTAGAAATCGTATTACGGCTTTTTTTATCCTCGGGGACTTTCACGCCCTGAATGGCTGCAATCTTCTCATTGTCTGGTCGCACACCATGTTCGGATATCTGGTCTCCCAGGGACTTGAGCGTTGAAGTGCCAAACGTACGCTTGGATTGGTTTAATTTAAGACCATACTTATGTATGCGATGAAAAACTTATTTCAGTGATTCAATATGTCCTTCTTTTGTTGATGACCATATGATGATGTCATCAACGTAGACACGAACACTCTCTATTCCTTCCATCATCTATTCTATGATGCAGTGGAATATTTCAGATGCTGAGATTATTGCAAAAGGCATTCAATCAATGCAAAATCTTCCAAAAGGTGTATTGAAGCTTTCTGCTTGAGTCATCCAGTTGCATTTGCCTGAAACCTTGCGATGCATCTAATTTTGTGAAGATGTGTGCATTTGCCATCTCACTGGTGATCTCCTCTCATTTTGGAATGGGATAGTGTTCCCTCATGATGCTTTTGTTGAGATCCTTGGGGTCTATACATATGCATAGATTACCTGATGGTTTCTTCACGCAAACCATCAAACTGAGCCAGTCAGCCAGTTTAGTGACTCTTGAAATAATACCTTGGTTCTGTAGTCGCTCTAATTCTAGCTTCAATATTTCTCTCAGCGGAGCAGGAATTCTCCGAGGAGGATGTACCACAGTTTTGGCATCCGTCTTTAACAAGATTTTGGGTGGGATTCTCCAATCCTGGGGCTAAGTGTTGATGCCGTTGAAAATACCGGAGCATTTTACGACGGCGTCATGTAGCCCCGAGGAGCAGTGATCCTGCGCCTCATAGGCGGCCAGCACAGCACTGGAGCGCTTCACGCAGCTCCAGCTGCCGATACGGGTGCCAGCACGGCTGGCGCAGGTCCGCACATGTGTGCCACGGCCAGCACAGGTTCGCGCATGCAGGTGGGTTGCCTTCTCTGCGCTGGCCCCCGGGTAATATGGCGGAGCCCTACAGGGGCCTGGCGCAGAGAAACATAGGCCCTCCCGGGATAAGCCCGATCGCGGGCCTGGCCACTGTGGAGACCCCCACCCCCCAGAGTCGGATCCCCCCTCATCCACACCAGAACAGCTCCCACAGCATGAACGCCGAGGTCCCGCTGGGTAGGACCACAGCGAACGGCGGCGGCGGAACTTGGCGGGCATTCGGCCCGTCGAGCGCGGAGAATTGCCGGGGGGTGGGCTCACATTGAGTGCCCCTCCCCCAGTGATTCTCCAACCCGGCGCAGGGTCGGAGAATCCCGCCTCTTATACTTGAATGGAAGCGTAACCGTGTCTTTAATGACATCTGGATATTGATTTAAAATATTTTGGATATCATCATTCAGTATGGGTTGAGAGAAGTTGCAGTATAAATTTGCTGTATTAGGTGTAACTCCCTGCAGGCTTGTGCACCTAAGAGTGATGATTTATCTGACTTGACAATCTCAAAACCTTAGTGATGTCACAATATTCTTGTTGGAAACCTTTAAATAGCATGATCCAATCGATGAATTTTAATTGCCATTATAGTCTTTCAAACTACAGGCTGCTGGACTATCTCAGGTGCTTGCTTGAGACTGTTGAGATCCAGCTTTGACAGCAAGTTAGCTGAAGCGCCAGTATCCAACTTGGACAGTTGTTAATGTTTAAAACAGAATGTGTTGCTGGAGTGCAGTCATGGGGAGGGTAGGTTGGCGCTGCTGAATTTTTACAATTACTACTGGGCGGGTAATATAGCCATGATATAGCCATGATATAGCCATGATTAGGAAGTGGGTAGTGGGGGAGGGGTTGGTGTGGGAGCGGATGGAGGCGGTGTCATGTAGGGACACAAGTTTGGGAACACTGAGAAGGACACCTCTCCCGTTCTTGCGGGCCCGATACTCCACAGGTCCGGTGGTGGTGGCGGCTCTGAGAATCTGGGGGCAGTGGAGGAGATATAAGAGAGTGGAGGGAGCATCGGCTTGGACCCCGATTTATAATAATCATCGGTTTGTACCGGGTAGGCTGGATGGTGGGTTCCGGAGATGGCAAAGGGCAGGAATTAGGAGGATGGGGGATCTATTTATAGATGGGAGCTTCCGCAGCTTGCAAACCTTGGAGGATAAATTTGAATTGGCAGCAGGGAATGGGTTTAGGTATCTGCAGTTGCAAGACTTCTTGAGAAGGCAGGTTCCGGCCTTCCCGCTGCTGCTGCTACAGGGGATACAGGACAGAGTGGTCTCCAGTACCTGGGTGGGAGAGGGGAAGGTATCAGATATTTACCAGGAACTTTTGGAATCAGAGGAAACTCCGGTGGAGGAGCAAAAGGGCAAGTGGGAAGATGAGCTAGGAGGAGAGATAGAGGCGGCTCTGTGTGCAGATGTCCTAAGCAGGATTAACACAACCTCATCATGTGCCAGGCTTAGCCTGATACAATTCAAGGTAGTCCACCGGGCACACATGACGGTGGCCTGGATGAGCAAGTTTTTTGGGGTAGAGGACAGGTCTGCGAGGTGCGCGGTAAACCCAGAAAAACATGTCCACATGTTTTGGGAATGCCCAAAGCTTAGAGGGTTTTGGCAGGGTTTCGCTAAGGTAATGTCCACAGTACTCAAAACATGAGTGGTGCCGAGTCCGGAGGTGGCGATCTTTGGAGTGTCGGAAGAGCCGGGTGCTCGGGGGCGAAAGAGGCCAACGTCTTGGCCTTTGCCTCCCTGGAAGCCTGGAGCTCATTACTGTGGAGGGACTCGAAGCCCCTGTGTGCAGAGACCTAGGTTAGTGACATGGCTGGGTTTCTCAGTCTCAACAAAATAAGGTTTGCCTTAAGGGGGTCAATGGTAGGGTTCACCCGGAGGTGGCAGCCGTTCGTCAACTTTCTCGGGGAAAATTAAAATGTCAGCAGAAGCAGAATTCCAAAAGTCGGGGGGGGGGGGGGGTCGGGGTCAGACTGTTGTTTTATTGTTCGGGGGTGTGAAGATTGTCATGTGAGAGTACCTTTAAGAAATGGATGTTTAAGCAATGTACCTTTAAGAAATGCAGCAGCTCATATTACTGACGTGATGTCAGAGGGTGGGGGTAGTTGAGTGAGCTCACTTCTGCTTTTTGGGAGTTTTAGTTTCAGTTTTGAGGAAAAGAGCTTGGGTGTGTGTGTTTGCTGTGAGCTGGATCTGCAGTGATCTCTGCCATGAAAGACTATCTCTGAATCATTTGGGTGATTTAAACCCATAATAGTAATGTCTTTAACCTGATGTGTTTCTGTTGTTAAAGGTGTTAAGTCTTTTGGAGGTTTGAAGGAATTATTTAGTGTTGTATTATTTTTGGGATTATCTTTGGAGTAAGGGATGGTAAATGATCCAATGTTTATTTTAAAAGGTTAAGTTGAATTCATGGAATAAACATTGTTTTGTGTTTTAAAAACCCACGTGTCCATAATTATAATACCACACCTGGAGACCAAGCCATGTGCTTCAAAAGCAACAATACATTAAAGGGAGAGGTTGGTCGAACTCCATGATACATTTTGAGGTTCTGAAAACGCCGCTCCCATAACAAGATTGGGATGGGGGTGGAAATGCTTATTGTACCATGTTTACGTCGCTGTTATTGTTATAAAAACTTGCAAATACCCTAATAAGAATATTTTTAAAAAAGTTAATGTTTAAAACAGTGTTCCATTCAGTGTCCAAATTTATAGAATTAATTAGTTGATGATGTGGTGTTACTTCAGTGGACTCTTCACATTTCTCTATTATCCCAACAAAGAACATATTTTTCAGTGAGTAACTATCTGTGTCAGTTGAAAAATTCTCTTTTGATTCTTCTTCTTTGGATTCAACACTGTGTACATTAATCTGTCTTGAAGCCTGTTTAGCAGATTTAAATGCGAGTGAGAATCTGCGCTGTGCAGCAAAATGGTTTAATTTGTTACCTGGTGAGCATTGTTTTCCTCTGGCAGGGCATGTTTTGGGGAGGTTCAACTCCTTGAACACGTCATGACGTTGACGTCATTACGCACAACACTTCTTCGCGTATGTGCAGATCGGTTTCCGTCCGTCTCGCATTTTTTCAGGAAGTGCGCCTGTGTAGGGTTTTAGTGCATGCGTGCAAGATGGCTGCCATCCCGCAAAGATATTGGTGAAGTACACCCGGGTGATCAGGAGGAGGGAATTGGGAGACTCCCATTTAAGAGGGCAGTGAAGAGTTTCAGATACCTGGGGGTGCAGGTGGCCAGGAGTTGGGGGACTCTCCATAAGCTTAATTTTACCAGGCTGGTGGAGCAGATGGAGGAGGAATTTAAAAGGTGGGACATGGTGCCGCTATCGTTGGCGGGTAGAGTGCAGTCCGTCAAAATGACAGATCTCCCGAGGTTCTTGTTCCTTTTTCAGTGTTTGCCCATCTTTATCCCTAGGGCCTTTTTTAGAAGGGTGATTAGCAGCATCATGAGCTTTGTTTGGGCGCATGGGACCCCGAGGGTGAAGAGGGTCTTCTTGGAGTGGGGTAGAGATGGGGGGGGGGGGGGGGGGGGGGGGCTGGCGTTACCCAATCTCTCGGGGTATTATTGGGCGGCCAATGTGTCGATGGTGCGCAAGTGGGTAATGGAGGGGGAGGGGGCAGCATGGAAACGGATGGAGAGGGCGTCCTGTGGAGATACAAGCCTGGGGGCCCTGGTAACGGCGCCGTGGCCGCTCCCTCCTACGAGGTATACCATGAGTCCGGTGGTGGCGGCTACCCTCAAGATTTGGGGGCAGTGGAGGCGACATAGGGGAGAAGTGGGGGGCTTGATGGAGGCTCCGTTAAGGGGGAACCATAGGTTCGTCCCGGGGAACATTGATGGGGGATTTCAGGGTTGGCACAGAGCGGGCATCAGACAGCTGAGGGACCTGTTTATTGATGGGAGGTTTGCGAGCCTGGGGGAGTTGGAGGAGAAATTTGAGCTCCCCCCCGGGGAACATGTTCAGGTATCTGCAGGTAAAGGCATTTGCTAGGCGGCAGGTGGAGGGATTCCCTTCGCTTCCCGCGAGGGGGGTGAGCGACAGGGTGCTTTCGGGGGTCTGGGTCGGAGAGGGGAAGATATCTGATATCTACAAGGTTATGTAGGAGGTGGAGGAGGCGTCAGTAGAGGAGGTGAAAGCTAAGTGGGAGGGGGAACTGGGGGAACAGATCGAAGACGGGACATGGGCTGATGCCCTGGAGAGGGTTAATTCTTCCTCCTCGTGTGCGCGGCTTAGCCTCATCCAATTCAAGGTGCTGCTCTGGGCCCACATGACTGGGACGAGGATGAGTAGGTTCTTTGGGGGTGAAGACAGGTGTGTCAGGTGCTCGGGGAGTCCAGCGAACCATGCCCGTATGTTCTGGGCATGCCCGGCACTGGAGGAGTTCTGGAAGGGGGTGGCGAGGACAGTGTCGAGGGTGGTGGGATCTAGGGTCAAGCCAGGATGGGGACTCGCGATTTGTGGGGTTGGGGTGGAGCCGGGAGTGCAGGAGGCGAACGAGGCCGGTGTGCTGGCCTTTGCGTCCCTAGTAGCCCGGCGAAGGATCTTGCTACAATGGAAGGATGCGAGGCCCCCAAGCGTGGAGACCTGGATCAATGACATGGCGGGTTTCATTAAGCTAGAGAAGGTCAAATTCGCCCTGAGAGGGTCGGTACAAGGGTTCTTTAGGTGGTGGCAACCTTTTCTCGACTTTCTGGCTCAACGATAGGGTACGGGGACAGTAGCAGCAGCGACCCGAGGGGGAGGGGAAAGGTGGGGAGGGAAAAGGGGGGGCGGACAATGACTATGTTTGTCTATTTAATTTAAATTTATTTTTAAGTTCTTTTGTTGTTCATTGGGGTTGGGGGGGTGGGGGATGTGATACATGCGTCGATACGGTCTGGGGTGTTACAGTTATTATGGGTTATTTTGTTGCATTTCATTGTTTGTCGTTATGTTTTATATTTTCTGTAAAAAAATTCCAATAAAAATTATATTAAAAAAAAAAGATATTGGTGAAGATACTGGCAGGTAGGCTAGAGGAGTGCCTCCCGAAGGTGATAGGTGAAGATCAGACGGGGTTTGTGAGAGGGTGGCAGCTCTTTTCGAACATTAGGAGGGTATTGAACGTGGTTATGGTACTGACAGAGGGGAAGGAAACAGAGGTTCCATTGGACGCCGAGAAAGCGTTTGACCGGGTAGAATGGGGGTACTTGATGGCAGTTCTAGAGCAGTTTGGAATTGGACCCAGATTTGTGGACTGGGTAAAGCTGTTATATAAGGAGCCGAGGGCCAGTGTCCGCACAAATAACAGCTCAGAATACTTTCCTCTCCACCGTGGGACTAGGCAGGGATGTCTTATGTCCCCCCGGCTGTTTGCACTCGCGATTGAGCCATTGGCCATCGCTTTAAGAAGTTCGGGGGTATGGAAAGGGATAGTGTGGGGGGGAGGGGTATAGAGCACAGGGTGTCCTTGCATGCCGATGACTTGTTATTGTATGTGTCGAAACCATGTGTGTCAATAAGGGGAATACTGGAGCTGCTTCGGGTGTTTGGGTCTTTCTCAGGGTACAAATTAAATCTAAACAAGTGAATATTTTGTGGTGTCTCGGCCAGGGGTGGGGGGGGGTTGCCATTCCGTAAGGCAGGGAGTCACCTTAGATACCTGGGGGTGCAGGTTGCTTGGGATTGCGGGGGGGGGGGGCTCCGTAGGTACAACATTTCCAGTTTGGTGGGGAGAGTGAAAGCTGATCTGGCAAGGTGGGATGGTCTACCTCTGTCACTGGCGGGTCGGGTACAGGTGGTTAAAATGAATGTGCTGCAGCAATTCCTGTTTATTTTACAATGCCTGCCGATTTTCCTGCTAACGGCATTTTTTTAGAGAGATTGAAGGGATGATTACCTCGTTCATATGGGGAGGGAAGGTGACCAGAATTAAAAAGGTGCTGCTACAGAGGGGAAGACAGGCAGGGTGTCTGGGTCTTCTGAACCTGATGTATTATTACTGGGCGGTGAATGTGGAGAAGGTGCGGAGCTGGGTCAGAGGGGTTGATTCCCAGTGGGTCAGGATGGAGGAGAGTTTGGGTAGGGAGTCTGGATTGAAGGCGCCAGCGACAGCGCCGCTCCCGGTGGCCCCGGGGAGATACTCAGGGAGTCCGGTAGTAATAACTTTGTTGAGAATTTGGAGGCAGTTTTGACAACACTTCAGGTTGGGGGCAGGGTCAAGGGAAATGCCGATTCGGGAGAGCCACAGATTTGAGCCATGGAAATGGGACGAAAATTTTCAGAGATGGGAGGAGAAAGGAATTAGGACACTAAAAGATTTATTTCTTGGGAGTTGTTTTGTGGGATTGAAGGAGCTGGGAGCGAAGTATGGGCTGGAGCAAGGGGAAATATTTAGATACATGACTTTGCAAGACTTTGCCAGAAAGGAGATACAGAGTTTCCCAGTAGAGCCGGCTTCCACATTACTGGAGGAGGTGCTGACGACAGGGGGACTGGAGAAGAGGGTAGTACCGGCGGTTTATGGGGAAATTTTGGAGGAGGAAAAGGCGCTGCTAGAAGGGATAAAGGCAAAGTGGGAGGAAGAGTTGGGACAGGGTATGGAGGAGGGGTTCCGGTGTGAGGTGCTCCGGAGGGTGAACGCCTCCACCTTGTGTGCGCGGTTGGGGCTGATACAGCTGAAGGTGGTGTATAGAGCGCACCTTACAAGGGTGAGAATGAGCCGGCTCTTTGAGGAGGTAGAAGATGTGTGTGAACGTTGCCGGGGGGGGGGGGGGGGGGGGGGGGGGGGGGGGCTGCAAACCACATTCCTATGTTTTGGTCCTGTCCAAAGCAGGAGGATTACTGGAAGGAGGTGTTTAATGTAATCTCTGAAGTGGTGCACGTGAAAGTGGACACGAGCCCTCGGGCGGCCATAGTCGGGGTGTCGGACCAGCCGGGGTTGGAAATGGGCGCGGAGGCAGATGTTGTAGCCTTCGCCTCGTTGATCGCCCAAAGGCAAATCCTGTTAGGGTGGAGTACAACCTCTCCACCCTGTGCCTTGGCGTGGCGGGGGGACCTGCTGGAATTCTTGACACTTGAAAAGGTCAAATTTGAACTGAAGGGAAGGATGCAGGGCTTGTACAATTCATGGGCGTTATTCATTATGCACTTTCAAGAATTGGATCACATAGAACATTATGGGGGTTGGGAGCTGGGAGGTTGCGCCGGGGGGGGGGGGGGGGAGAGGGACTTTATGTGTTAATGGTGACTATTGGTGATTCCTGATTCCTTTTTGTCATTTGTTTATGTTAACATGCGGGCTAATGTCTGGGGTTTGGTGGGAGGATGGGATCGTTGTTATTGATATGGGGATTGACATTACATCCGTTACTGATTATTGTTTATTGTTGGGTCTAAATCTGGGAGAAAATGTGAAAAAGGAGAATAAAAAATGTTTTTTTTAAAAGATGGCTGCCATCCAAAACATGCATCTTCTTCATCTGCGACACTGCCTTAACACACTCAACCTCGTGGTGGATTTTTCATGCCCATTTAACGGAGATAATACTCTTGGTACTGATTCTTAGATTGTTAATGAACAAGGCATTTTTCGATCGTGATTTCTAGAGTTAGATCCTTGTGTCTAAGTAATCTTTCTCTGAGGTGTTCATCATTAATACCAAACACTATTTGGTCTTGAATCATCAAATCATGCAGTGCTGAAAATTTACAGGATTGTGCCCGCAGTCTTAGATCAGTAACAAAGCTGTTAAATGATTCACCCTTGTTTTGTAATCTCTTATGAAATATGAAGTGCTCAAATGTTTCATTAGTCTGCATTTTACAGTGGTCATCGAATTTGTTAAGAATTGTATCAAACTTTGTTTTGTCTTGACCCGCAGCGTACTGAAAAGAATTGTAGATCTCTATTGCATGTTGACCAGCCATAGTTAATAACAAAGCAATTTTGCGAGCATCAGTTGTATTAGTTAAATCAGATGCTTCCAGATTTCTGTTTAAACAGACGCCAGTTTACGTTTAAGTTTCCGGTTATCCTTGGGTGTTGAGGAGCTTGAGCTTTATCCATCGATCCTTTAGTTTTCAAAGGTCTGTTGTTTTCTGATGATGTTTCTCAAGTCGAATAGCTGATTGGATTTTTCTTTCTTTCTGATCTTTCTATATTATACTAGCTAGTTTGCTGAAGCCAATGGCCTGGTACCATGTTATATTACTCTTTGGTAATATATCGTTACTCTTTCCTTTATATATCCAGAATGGGCTGATGGTGTGATTCTCAAGAAACCACCAATCTTCAACTTAAAGCAAAATATTTAATGAATAACAAATTGATTAATATTGAGTTTGCACACTCTACAGAACTAAAACTAGTAATCAAGTAATTAATAAAGTATCAACTATTTTAAACTACACGTGCTAACTATGCTGTGATCTATCTCTCTAACACACTGCTGTCTAGTCACTCCTGGTTCGAAGAGACCCAAGATCCTTTGAGTTCTCATATTTTTACAGGAATCTAGTGTTGCCATCTAGTGGTTGTGTTACACTAAGAGGTAATCATTAACCCTTTATATGTCTCTATATATACATATCACTAGACATGCTTCTCCATTCTGATTAATACTATGCCCCACACTACTTGTTTGGTGCCCAAGAAACAACTCCTACCTTTGGTTGCTCTCCCTTGCTGTTTCTTAGCTCCACTGAAACATATTCCACATTTTGTTCTTCTGACCTGAGATCATCCCTTACTAATGTGCTGATCCCATCCTTTATTATAAGTGCAGTACCACCTCTTTTTTCTCTTTGCCTGCCCTTCCTAAGTGTTGAATAATCCTTGAATAATCAGTTCCCATTCTTTGGAAACCATCTTTCGCTTCCTGTTTTTGTTATTTTAGCATCAGTTATGATGATTAATGACCTGTTTGGTGCTATGAATTGAGTAGAGACAAATTTGATTCTCTTTACACAAGACTCTTTGAGTCAAAGTAGGTCAATGATCAGTGGGATGGATGCAATTTGCTAACAATACAAGTATGAGCACCAGAGTCTTAGATGAACTCAAAGTTATAGGAAATAAGAGACTGACCAAAGGAGAATTGGAATAAACACAGAAATTGCTGGAAAAACTGTAATCTGGCAGCATATTTCATTAATTCATTTATGGGATGTGGAATGGAGATGTTTGGCTTGGCTAATTCTTCTTGCCCATTCCTACCTGCTTGCTTGCTTGAACTGCTGTCGTCCATGTTGTAGGTACACCCACAATGCTGTTAGAGAGGGACTTCCAGGATTTTGACTCTGTAACCTTGAAATATAGCAATATGTTTCAAAGTCAGGATGGTGAGTGGCTTGGAGGGAACTTCAAAGTGTTGATGTTCCCATGAACTGCTGCCCTTGTCCTTCTAGATGGTAGCATTTGTTGATTTGGAAGATGCTGCCTCAGGAACCTTGGTGAGTTCCTATTGTGTATCTTATAGATTTTACACACTGTGTCCACTGTGCTCTGGTGGTTGAGGGAATGAATGTGGATTGGGTGCTAATCAAGTGGTCTACTTTTGTCCTGGATAGTATCAAGCTTCTTGAGTGTTGTTGCATCTGCACTCATTGAGGCAAGTGGAGGGTATTCCATTACACTCTAGACTTGTGTCTTGTAGATGATGGACAGGCTTTGGGGAATCGGGAGGTGAGTTCCCTGCTGCAGGGCTCATAACTTGTGATGTGCTCTTGTAGCCACGGCTACAAGATTCATACGGCTATTCCGGGTCAGTTTCTGGTCAATTGTAAGTCCCCATAAGTTAATAGTGTGGGATCCAGATGTGGGATTGAATGTCAAGGGGCAATGATATTGCCTGGCACTTGTGTGGCATGAATTTAACTTGTGATTTGTCAGCCCTAGCCTGGATATTGTCGAGGTCTTGCTGCATTTGGACATAGAATGTTTCAGTATCTGAGGAGACAAGAATCGTGTTGAACATTGTGCAGAATTCAGTGAGCATTACCACTTCTGACCTTATGATGGAAGGAAGGTCATTGATGAAGCAGCTGAAGGTGGTTGGGCTTAGGACACTACCCTGAAGAATCCCTACAGTGATGTCCTGGAACTGAGATGTTTGACCTCCAACAACCACCACCACCTTCCTTTGTGACAGGTATGACTGCAACCAGCGAGAGTATTCCTCCTGACTCCCATTGGCTCCAGTTTTGCTCGGGTTCCTTGACACTCATTTGATCAAATGCTGCCTTGATGTCAAGGGCAGTCACTCTCACCTCACCTCTGGCTTTCAGCTCTTTTGTCCATGTTTGAACCAAAAATTTAATAAAGTCAGAAGCTGAGTGGCCCTGACAGAGCCCAAGCTGACAATCAGTGAGCAGGTTATGTCTAAGCAAGTGCTGCTTGAAAGCATTACTGATGACTTTTCCCATCACTTTATTGATAATCAAAAATAGGTTGGTGAGGTGGTCACTTGCTGTGTTGGACATGTCCTGCTTTTTGTGTGCAGGACATTCCTGGGACATTTTCCACATTGCCAGGTAGATGCCAATGGTATAACTACACTGGAACAGCATGGTTAGGGGTACAGCAATGTCTGGAGCACATGTCTTCAATGCAAATGTTGGAATATTGTTTGGGCCCATAGGCTTTTCAGTATCCAGTGTCTTCAGCTGTTTCTTGATATCACATGAAGTGAATTGAATTAGCTGAAGACTGGCATCTGTGATGCAGGGGTCCTCCAGAGAAAACTGAGATGTACTCATCTCTTCTTGCTGATGATTTTTGCAAATACTTCAACCTTATCTTTTGCACTGAGCCCCTATCTGCAATACTTGCCTCTTTTTGCCAGCGTTTATGTCATGGGATGGGAAGGGTTTGGAGACCTCTTTGTGGAGTGAAGGTTTTCCAGCTTTAAGGAGCTGTCGGAAAATTTTCAACTCTCTGCTTTCCAATCTGCTTAGATACATTGTTTCCCGATTTTCCCCAGCTTTTCCCTATTTTCCCCCCACACCATCATCCTTTCTGTTGAAGAGGATTTTGTTTTAGGCCGGGCCTAGTGGGGGGATTATTTTGTGCGTGTACGGTCAGATCCTGGTGGCTATTTTTGGGATATCAGATCGCCAGTGCTGCAGATGGGCGTGAAGGCGGATGTCCTCGCCTTTGCCTTGTTAATAGCCCAAAGACGAGTTCTGTTGATTGTAGGTCTCCTACTCTGCCTAACGCCTAGGCTTGGTTGGGTGACCTCACATCATTCTTATATTTAGAGAAAGTCAAGTACACCGTTAGGGGCTTCGTTGAAGGGTTCCATCGAAGATGGCAAGTATTAATTTTCTTTTTTAAAGAACTGGTCACCGTCCGTTAAGGGGTTTGGTTTAATGTTGAGGTATTAAGCTGAATTGTGTTTTTGAGTGTTTGTCATGTTCTCTGTTGTTGCAACTTGAATTAATAGTTTGATATTTTGTTCATCGTGAAAAATTTTCAGTAAACAAATTTTTTTTAACTTTTGCACTGATGCGCTGGGCTCCCCTATCATTAAGGATGGGGATATTTATGGAAACTCCTGCAGCAAGTTGCTCAATTGTCCAGCAATATTCACAATTGGATGGGATAGGACTGCAAAGATTTCATTCCAGGATTGCATTCAACCATTGCCTATGGTATTCTTTAGTTGTGTCTTTTGCATGTTGTTTTCGGTTTTTGCATGCAAGTAGTCCTGAGTTCTAGCTGGACAACTCTTCATTAAACCAGGGTTGATTCCCTGGCTTGGTACTACAAATAATAATTGCTTATTGTCACAAGTAGGCTTCAATGAAGTTACTGTGAAAAGCCCCTAGTCGCCACATTCCGGCGCCTGGTCAGGGAGGCCGGGACGGGAATTGAACCCGCGCTGTTGGCCTTGCTCTGCATAAGCCAGCTGTTTAGCCCACTTTGCTAAACCAGCCCCTTAATGAGCCTGATACAGTTCAACATCGTACACAGGGAACATGTGACGTGGGCAAGAATGAATGGGTTCTTTCAGATGGTGGCAGATGTGTGTGAGAAGTGTGGGCGGGGACCAATGAATCACGCACATATGTTCTGGGCTGTGAAAAGTTGGAGAGATTCTGGGTGGGTGTGTTCGCAGTGCTACCAAAGCTAGCGGGGGAGGAGGTTGAGCCGGACTCTTTGGTGGCGATATTTGGGATATCGGAGAAGCCGAAGCTGATGGAGGGGAGGAAGGCCGATGTGATGGCCTTTGCCTCTCTGATTGCCCGACAACAAATTTTACTGGAGTGGCGGTCAGCAGCGCCACTGGGGGTAGCGACCTGGCTGGGTGACTTATATGACTTTCTTCGGCAGGAAAAGAACAAATACAAGTTAAAGGATCCAGCAGAGGGTTTTGAGGCAACGTGGGGGATGTTCGTGACTGTGTTTGAGAAGTTGTTCGTCACGGGGGCGGGGGTGGGCAAAATGGGGAAAAATTTGTACAAACTGTACAGTTGTGTGTTGGAAAGTTTGTTTCCCGAATTGTTTATATGTTGTAACTTTTCATATATGTTTGGAATAAAATACATTTTTTTTAAAATAAATAAAATCATCCACCAGGACCCTCCCCAGCAAAGACTGGGAGAGGTAGCGGAAAAGATTTGACGACCGACCAGAGATGGAAGGAAGCCGTGTGCGAGACCCACCATTATGGACGAAAGCCCTGAGGAATTGAGACTCAGAGAATCGGACCCACAGCTTGACGAATTCCATTGGCTTGGATAGTATTAAGAATCTTGGGATCATTTAGTATTGTTTTGGGATAGTCTAAGAAGGGTAACTGCTATACTGTTTGATAAATAAATGTAGTTGAATCATCCACTTGTATTTGTCCTTTGGTCATCTCGCAAAGAAAGACACCTAGGTAAAATGCTTGAGTAATAAACTGGTCAAAGTGTCTGAGACAGCAGTTTAATACAACTGAGTAGCTTACCAGGCCATTTGAGGGCATTTAAGAGTCAACCATATTCCTGTCGATCTGGAGTCGCGTGCAAGCTAGACCGGGTAAAGGCGGCAGATTTCCTTCCCTTCAGGGCATAGTGGAACAGATGGGTTTTTAGGACAATTGAGAACGTTTTCGTGATCATCATTAAGCTTTTAATTCCTGATTTTTATTTAATTCAAATTCCGCCATCTGCCATAGTGGGATTAGAACCTGGGTTCCCAGAGCATTACCCTCCGTTTCAGAATTATTACTAGTCCAGTGACAATAGCCCCCCTTATGGAAAGAGGAGCAGCGTTACTGTTTAGGGTCATGAAGCGTCATCAGAACTGGGAAAGGTAATCATTTTTATGTAGGTGAAATAGGGAGAATGGGAAAAGAACAAAAGGGAAGGTCTGTGAAAAGGCAGAAGGTGGGAGACATTAAATAACAAAAGAGTTGGTGGAGCTGAGTCAAAGAGAGTTGTAATGGGACAAGTAAAGAAACAAAAGTTGGGCCTAGAGGAGCTTTAGATGGCAGAAGAATAAATAGCTGTCATTTGATAGAAAAGTGAGAAAAACAAGATTACGGCCGGCACATGCAAAGATAAAGAAAATGGAGAAGCAAAGATTATGGTATTAAATTGTTGAACTTAATGGGAGGTTTGGAATCAGAAACTCGGGAATAGAGTTTAAAGCATGGGTTCAAGACAATGGGATAGATTTTATGGAGCCTGCTGGAGTGGGCACAGATAACTGTAAGGGAGACCATATGTCAGACTCCTGGCAGTGGTAAAACTGTAAGCGATTAAGTCGGTGATGGATTGGATTTGGATTTGATTTATTGTCACATGTACCAAGGTGCAGTGAAAAGTATTATTTTGCATAGAGTCCAGACAGATTGTTCCATACATGAAAAAACATAGGACATACATAAATACACAATGTAAATATATAGACACAGGCATCGGGTGAAGCCATACAGAATGTAGTACTACTAGTAGAGAAGATGTGTTAAGATTTTAGTTCATAAGAGAGCCATTCAGGCGTCTGGTAACATGAGGGAAGAAACTGTTTTTGAACATGTTAGTGCATGCTCTCAGACTTTTGTAACTCCTGCCCGATGGAAGAAGTTGGAAGAGAGAATAACCTGGGTGGGTGGGGTCTCTTATTATGCTGCCTGCTTTCCCAAGACAGCGGGAGGTGTAGACAGAGTCAATGGATGGGAGGTGGGTCACATGATGGACTGGGCTGTGTTCATGACTCTAGTTTCTTACGGTCTTGTGCCGAGCAGTCACCATACCAGATTGTGATGCAGCCAGATACAACGCTTTCTATGGTGCATCTGTAAAAATTGGTAAGAATCAACGTGGAATGCCGAATTTCCTTAGTTTCCTGAGGAAGTAAAGGCGCTTTTGTGCTTTCTTGGGCGTAGCGTTGACCTGGGTGGCCCAGGACAGATTGTTGGTGAGGTGCATACTGAGGAATTTGAAGCTGTCAACCATCTCCACCACGGCACCATTGATGCAGACAGGGGTGTGCATGATACTTTGCTTCCTGAAGTCAATGACCAGCTCCTTAGTTTTGCTGATGTTAAAGGAGAAATTGTTGTTGTTACACCATGCCACTAAATTCTCTATCTCCCTCCTGTGCTCTGACTCATCGTTGCTCGAGATCTGACCCACTATGGTCCTGTCATTCGTGCCATCAACAAACCTGTAGATGGAGTTAGAGCCAAATTTTACCACACAGTCTTTTTTTTTAACAGACAATTTTATTGAGGTATTTTTTGGCATTGTAAACAGTAACAATATACTTGCCTCTCAGAAAAGGGGCTCAGTGCAAAAGATAAGGTTGAAGTCTGCCCCTCCGCCTCCCTCCAACTCCCCCCAAGCTCCTCTTCCCACTTGACTTTCAGTTCCTCGGTCCCTGTATCCTCCGCTCCCATAAGCTCCTTATAAATATCCGAGACTCTCCCCTCTCCTACCTCACCCCTGGAAACTACCCTATCCTGGATCTCCCTTGGTGGAAGGCGTGGGAAGGACGGGACCCGTCTACGTACGAAATCCCGCACCTGCAAGTACCGAAGGTCATTCTCCCTCACCAGCCCGAACTTCTCCTCCAGCGCCCTCATGTTCGCGAAACTCCCTTCCAGGAACAAGTCGCCCATCCTTCCCACCTCCGCCACGCTCGAAACCCGCCGTCCATCTTCCCCAGGACAAATCGGTGGTTGTCACATATTGGGGAGCAGACCAATACTCCTACTTCCCCCGCATGCTTCCTCCATTGGCCCCAAATCCGCAGAGCCGCCACCACTATAGGGCTGATGGAGTACCTGGCCGGCGGGAACGGCAGAGGAGCCGTGACCAGGGCTGCCAAGATGGTGCCCCTGCACGAAGCAGCCTCCACCTGCTCCCAAACTGACCCCGTACCCACCATCCATTTCCTTATCATGGCTATGTTAGCCGTCCAGTAGTAGTTGCTGACGTTCGGCAACGCCAGTCCCCCCTCGCTACGGTTCCGTCCCAGCATCCCCCTCTTTACCCGTGGGGACTTTCCCGCCCAAACAAATCCCAGGATGATTTTATTGATTCTTTTAAAAGAATGAAAATAGGGAGACACTGAAAAATAAACAGGAATCTCAGGAGGATTGTCATCTTCACCGTCTGTACTCTCCCCGCTAGTGACAGCGGGAGCGCATCCCACCTCTGAAACCCGCTCCTCATTTGCTCCACCAGCCTAGACAAGTTCAACTTCTGCATCTTGTCCCAGTCACGTGCCACTTGTATCCCTAAATACCTAAAACTTTCCCCAATCAGCCTGAACGGTAGCTCCCTCAGCCTATTCTCCTGACCCCTCGCCTGCACCACAGACATCTCGCTTTTTGTCATGTTCAACTTGTAGCCCGAAAACCGGCCAAATTCCACTAGGATTTCCACAATCCCGTCCATCCCTGCCGCTGGATCCGACAGGTACAAAAGCAGGTCATACGCGTAGAGTGAGACCTTGTGTTCTATCCCCCCCGACCATTCCCTTCCATCCCCTTGCCGCTCTCAGAGCAATTGCCAGCGGTTCTATGGCCAATGCAAACAGCAATGGAGAGAGGGGGCATCCCTGTCTTGTCCCGCGGTATAGTCTAAAATACTCAGATGTCGTGCTGTTCGTCCTTACACTAGCCTCCGGGGCCTGATTTAGCAGTCTAACCCAGTCCACAAAGCCTTCCCCAAACCCAAACCGTCCCAGCACCTCCCATAAATAGTCCAACTCCACCCGGTCAAAAGCCTTTTCGGCATCCATTCCCATCACTACTTCCACCTCTCTGCCTTCTGGGGGCATCATAATCACATTGAGTAGCCTTCTTAGGTTGGCTACCAGCTGCCTGCCCTTTACAAACCCTTCTGATGCCAGAATCTTGGCCAGCAGTTTAGCGTCCACATTAATCAGGAAGATTGGCCTATAGGACCCACAAGCTTCCGGATCTTTATCCCGTTTTAATATCAGCGAGATGTTGGCTTGCGACATCGTCGGGGGTAGCACCCCTTTGTCCCTCGCCTCGTTAAACACCCTAACAAGCACCGGCCCCACTATACCCGAGAACGTTTTTGTAGAACTCCACTGGATACCCGCCCGGCCCCAGGACTTTACCCGACTGCACGGCCTTCAGGCCCCCCCATTACTTCTTCAGTTTTAATTGGGGCCCCCAGCCCCTCTACCATTCCCCTGTCCACCTTTGGGAAGGTCAGCCCATCTAAGAGGCGCCTCATCTCCTCCAGCCCCTTGGGGGTTCCGAGGTATACAGCTTGCTGTAAAAGTCCCTGAATACCCTGTTCAATCCTGCCGGGTCTCCAACCCGGTTCCCTGCCCCGTCCACTACAGTCCCTATTTCCCTGGCCGCCTCCCCCTTCTTAAGTTGCTGTGCAAGCATTCTGCTCATACTCATACACCGCGCCCCTGGCCTTTCTGAGCTGCTCTACGGCCTTCCCAGTGGATAGTGCCCCCAGCTCCGCCTGCAGTCTCTGTCGTTCCCTAAGTAGCTCTGCCCTCGGGGACTCCGCATATTCCCTATCCGTCCGTATCATCTCCTGCACCAGTCTGTCCATCTCTGCCCTGTCCGTTCTGTCCCTATGGGCTGGGATTGAGATCAGTTCCCCTCTCACCACCGCCTTCGGTGCCTCCCAGAGCACCGCTGCTGAGACTTCCCCTGTATCGTTGACCTGCAGGTAGTCCTGCATGCATTTCCCCACTCTCTCCCATACCCTCTCATCTGCCAACAATCCCACCTCTAACCTCCATTGTGGGCGCTGGTAACTTTCTTTGCAGACCTGCAAGTCGACCCAATGTGGAGCATGGTCCGAAATAGTGGTCGCCGAGTATCCCTCACCCCCTCCAAAAAGTCCCTACTCATAATAAGGAAGGTCAATACGAGAATAAACCTTGTGAACATGTGAATAGAACGAGAACTCCTTCCCCATCGGCCGGCTGATTCTCCAGGTGTCTACCCCCCCCCCCCCCCCCCCCCCCCCCATTTGTTCCATGAACCCTCTCAGTTCCCTTGCCATGGTCGGGACTCTGCCCGGTGGAGCACGACCGGTCCAGGTCGGGATCAAGGACTCTATTAAAGTCCCCACCCATAATCAACTTGTGCGAATCCAAGTCAGGGATTTTCCCCAGCAGCCTTTTGATGAAATCTACATCCCAGTTTGGAGCGTAAACATTCACTAGGACCACCCTCACCCCCTCAAGCTTGTCCCGGACCATGAGAAATTACCAAACCCATCCGCAACGGTGCTGTCTGCCTCAAACTTAACCCGTTTGTTAATCATGATCACGACCCCTCTGGTCTTAGCATCAAGCCCCGAGTGGAAGACCTGGCTAACCCAGCCCTTCCGTAATCTAATCTGGTCCGTCACTTTCAAATATGATGTTTCTTGCAGCAACATTACATCCGCCTTCAGAGCCTTTAAGTATGTGAACACACGTGCCCTCTTGACCGGCCCGTTTAACCTTTGAACATTCCAGGTGATCAGCCTGATTGGAGGGCACCCTGCCCCCCCTCCCCTACGCCGATCAGACATCCCCCTTCTTGGGCCCACCCCCCGCCCATGTGCTGCGCCTCCCCTGGTCCGCCTCTTGGTAGCTCCCACCTCCGACCCCTTCCCTGTTACCTGGTTCAGTTCCCTCCCTCGTCGGCAGATCATCTCTCTTTCCCCCCCCCCCCCCCCCCCCCAGCAACAACCCCCTGTAACCTAACCCCTGCCATATACTGGCTGTATACACACCCCCCACCTCACTCCTGTTGACTAGCTCAAAGCAGCTAGCCTGGTGGCTCTCAACTCCGGCGCCACCATGTCTCCCACCTATTGCCCCCCCTGCTTCCCCCCCCCCCGGACCCCCATCAACACGACCTCCCCAGAACAGCCCTGTTCGAGCAATCGCTCTGGGACCGAAACATGAGAAAACATACAAAGAACAAAGCTCGCCCCCACAATAGTGCAATTCAATCTGTGTAATGAGGTGGGCGCTACCACCCACCCCCTCACAACATTCCCAGAAAAATAGCAAACAGCCCCCCAGCACCCAATAACTTAAACTTTAACTATAACTTTGGCTTTAACTTTAAAACTTTCAAACAGGCAAACACAAACACAAGACAGCCCCAATTTTAAGTAAAAGAGCATGCCGAACGACATCGCTAACACAAAGGGCAATCTACAAACAAATGCAAACATCCCTTAATACACTCTAACTTGAGTCCATGGGTCCTCAGTTCGGCACCAGTCCATGCCTCTTAGCGAAGTCCATCGCTTCCTCCGGGTCGTCAATGTAATGTTGCTGTTCCCAGTATGTGACCCAAGGCCACGCTGGGAAAAGTAGCCTGAATTTGACCTTTTTAAACAGGATCTCTTTGTCTGTAGGCTGGCCTCCTCCTGGCTCAGATCCTGGTAGATGCGCAGGACACTGTTGTTCCATGAGCAGCTCTTCATGCTCTTGGCCCACTGTAGAACCCGCTCCTTGTCCACGAACCTATGGAACCTGCCCCCCACCACCCCCACCCCCCTCGCGGCTGCCTCGCATGCACTCTGTGTGTCCTGTCCAGCTCCAACGGACGCGGGAAGAAATGATCCCCCACCAGCTTCTGCAGCATGTCTGCCACATATGCCGTGGCATCCACTTCCTCGGACCCCTCCGGGAGCCCAACGATTCTCAGATTCTGCCGGCAAGACCTGTTTTCCAGGTCTTCCAGCCTGTCCATCAGCCTTGATTGTTGCTCCTTCAACTTTCTAATTTCCACGTCCGCTACCGTTTGGAAATTCGCCTGCTCTTCCACTGTCTTCTCCAGTGCCTGGACCTTCTTATCCTGAGCGTCCAGCCTCTGGTCCAGTCACTCCACCGCTTTCCGGAGCAGTTCCAAATTATCCCGCTTCAGTGCTGCGAAGCTCTCTTTCATGACCTTCAGCATGTTGTCCAGTGCTGCCTGGACCGTCCTTTCCATGGTCCGTTCGTCGGCAATCTTTCCTCCCACTTGAGCTTCCACACCATCTTTGTTCAGCCCTTTCTTCACCTGTTTTCACTCCCTTCTGCTCCTTAAGTCCATACAACTCTATAGATTGAGATCTAGAGTGCTATTGTTTTTCACTCCAGCTCGAAAAAGTCAGGGAAAAGGTCTAAAAGTCTGACCGGACGAGAGCCACCAAATGCGCGACTTACTCCCTCATAGCTGCCACCGGAAGTCCCTTGCCACATAGTTTTGTGTGTATAGGGAGTATAGTATGGGGCTAAGTATGCAGCCTTGCGGGGCCCCATATTGAGGACTGGTGTGGAGGAGGTGTTGTTTATCCTTATTGATTGTGGCCTATGGGTCAGGAAGTTGAGGATCCAGTTGCAGAGGGAGGAACCAAGTCCAAGGTTCTGGAGTTTTGATAGAAGCTTGGCTGGGATAATGGTGTTAAAGGTGGAACTCCAGTCAATGAATAGGAGTCTGACACTGCAAAACATGCCGCAGGGAGGTGGAGGGGGGCAGAAAACTTGGCCCCTAGTTTCAGAATTAACTGTATTACTTTCAAACTTAATGTCAAATTCTATCATATTATGGTCACTAGTTCCTAATGGCTTCTTTACAGGAAGGTTATTAATTAGCCTTTTTTCATTAGATAACACTAAATCAAAAATGCCCAGTTGGGTCCTTAACATACTGCTTCAGAAACATATCTTGTAAACACTCCAGGAAGTTATTCCCCCCCCCAGTATCAGTGCTAATTAGGTTTACCCAGTCTATATTTACATTGAAATCCCCCATTCATACTGTGTTTCGCATGTTACATGCCTCTCTAATTTTCTGATTTATACCATGCCCAACATTACCACTACAATTTGATGGCCTGTAAACAACTCTTACCAACATTTTCTGTCCCTTGCTGTTTCTTAGTTCCACCGAATCTGATTTTACCTCTCATTCCTTTGATCTAAAATCCCCTCACTAATATCCTGATCTTGTTTCTTATTAACAGTACTACCTCACATTCTTTTCTCCTCCTTCAAAACTTCTGAGAGAAGTATCCCTGAATATTCAGTTCCGAGTCCTAACCACCATGTAACCACGTCTCTGCAATAGTAATTAAATCATACCCATTAATTTCTATTTGTCCCTTCAAATCAACTACCCTGTTACAAATGCTGTATATGACCAGATAGAGTGCCTTTAACTTTGTCTCTTTAACATTATTCCACATTCTGATCTTATTTCATGTTTGCCTTTGTTTTGTCTGCCTTCTAATTTTGTTTATTACTTTCCTACTTCCTATTACCAGTTTTGCTTCCCTCCGGTCTGAGCTCTCTCTCTGTTTCCCATCCCCCGCCAATCTAGTTTCACCCTCCCCAACATGCCTGCAAATCTCCCTGTGAGGATGTCAGTCCTGCTAAGGTGCTACCAGTCCATCTTGTACAGTCCCACCTGCCCCAGAACCCAGACCCATTGTCCATGAAATCTGATGCCCTCTCACCTACTCCAATTCTCCAGCCACATGTTCAAACATTCAAACCTTCTATTCCTATGCTCACCAGTATGTGGCATTGGGAGTAACCCTGGAATTAATGCTTTTGTGGTCCTGCTTTTTAATTTCTTTGCCAACTCCCTCAAATTTGCTTTCTGGACCCCATCCCTCTTATATTCAAAAGTAACTTTCCAAAGCAAATTAGATATACACTTAGGATCAAAAAATTAATTGCAGGGCTTTAGCAATAGAGCAGAAGTTAGACTAATTGAATAGTGCTTTCACAGGCCTGCACAGGCATGCTGTGCTGATATATCTCACATGAAGCAGCACTGCTGAGAAAAGCAGAAATAATGCATAGATATTGTGGAAAACAATAACTAAAATGTCATTTTACAGTATATGAGATCCTGTGCTGTATGATTATAGATTGCAATTTATTATAACATTTTTACAACATAGGAAGCTATACTGTAAAACAGAAATATAGTTGATTTTTCCTTTTTCTATGCACTATTCATGCTTTTTCAACAGTGCTGTTAATAGTGAGAATTACATTCAAATGAAACTGAACTGCAAAATTAATAATTGCGAATGATAATTTATAATTTTAGCAAATTCTAGAATGTTTTTCTCAGAATTGCAAAAATATTTCAACAGACTTGCTCAAGTCACGAGGAGGGATTTCTTTTGATGTTTCCGGTATGCAAATTAACATCGGCCATTTGAATAAGTATTGTCAGTATTCATTGTCATTGTGAGCTTTGTAAATGAATAAACTATTTCAGCTCATATCTTGTACAATAGATATTAGATATAGAGACTATAATAGATCAGTTTGAGAAGGCTGTTCGAAGCAGCAGTTAAGATACGGTGATTGAGAGAATCTGCCAGTTTAATATTGCTATGCCTTGTTCTGTGCAAGTATTTGTCAAACAGGCTTCAGCTACAATGCTATGAAGTACAGAATCAATACTCAATGTCGGTATGTAGAAATATGTTTGGAACAGAAGGCTTTTGAGTAAATGAATAAATAACAAAGTAGAATCCATATAAGAATTTAGAGATTTAAAAAATAACTATTTATTGCTTTGTAACAAAATTGTGCACTGCCAATTGAGAATTACGCATCTGGAAGTTAACAGGTTCCTATAAACTAAGAATGAATCGTAACCATATTTATGGCGATCAGAGCCACATGGATCATAGATCATAGAATTTACAGTGCAGAAGGAGGCCATTCAGCCCATCGACTCTGCACCAGCCCCTGGACAGAGCACCCCACCTAAGCCCACACTTCCAAACTATCCCCGTAACACCACCTACCCTTTTGGGCTCTAAGGGCAATTTAGCATAGCCAATCCACCTAACCTGCACATCTTTAGACTGTGGGAGGAAACCGGAGCATCTGGAGGAAACCCACGAAGGCACAGGGGGAACGTGCAGACTCCGCACAGATGGTGACCCAAGCCGTCTTGGTGGAACAACAATTAGTTACAGGAAAAATATATGCTGTCTGATAAGGAATTTGTACTGCCAAATGACAAGAACACCTGAATGTAAATTCAGCAAAAAGGAATTATTTCCCTTAACATGATACCACATCTTCATATAATAATGTTTATGGAATGCGTGGGAATCAAAGGGAAGTTGCTGTTGGGACAAAATGTTGATTGCAACATAACAATGGTAATGTAAGTTATAAAGCAAGAGGCTGCAGCTAGACGGGCAGCAGCAATGAATTCTCCACAGAAGAAAGGCATCGGCTAACTGGTGATCAGGATAAAAATCAATCTGGTATCTTTCGAGTTAAGGTTGTCCCTTAGACGAGTGTAGTTCAATGTCCTTTTACTGCTACATCAATATTGCTTGCTTTGCTGATGGACAATAGATCAAGCATAAATAAAGGTCACATTGATTTTTAAAAAACAAATGTATGCATCTGGGATCCAAATTATACTCAAAAGCAAACTACTTAATTATCTAACAGTAGTGTATGTTTCAGAGTTAAGGACATAAATCTAGGCTGAATATTTTCCACACACATGTGCTTCCATTTGTTCCCAAATCTTATTCATGGCTTTGAGCTACTCACATGGTCAGGCTAAAGAATTATTCAAGAAGTAATGAAACACAAATGCTCTGGGTTAGTTGAAACATTACTCTGACTATTGTGAGGGCCTTAAACAATTAGAAATGTTAAATTCACTTATAGTGACAGATAAGGACAGCGCATTAGTACTTTAAAAACAATAGTTACAAATCAAAATTGTGCACTGCCAATTGAGAATTACGCATCTGGAAGTGGGGATTAATTGGTGTTTCTCTGGTTGGCAATCGGTAGCTAGTGGTGTCCCTCGGGGATCCGTGTTGGTCCCACAATTGTTCACAATTTACATAGATGATTTGGAGTTGGGGACCAAGGGCAATGTGTCCAAGTTTGCAGATGACACTAAGATGAGTGGTAAAGCGAAAATTGCAGAAGATACTGGAAGTCTGCAGAGGGATTTGGATAGGTTAAGTGAATGGGCTAGGGTCTGGCAGATGGAATACAATGTTGACAAATGTGAGGTTATCCATTTTGGTAGGAATAACAGCAAACGGGATTATTATTTAAATGATAAAATATTAAAGCATGCCGCTGTGCAGAGAGACTTGGGTGTGCTAGTGCATGAGTCACAGAAGGTTGGTTTACAGGTGCAACAGGTGATTAAGAAGGCAAATGGAATTTTGTCCTTCATTGCTAGAGGGATGGAGTTTAAGACTAGGGAGGTTATGTTGCAATTGTATAAGGTGTTAGTGAGGTTACACCTGGAGTATTGTGTTCAGTTTTGGTCTCCTTACTTGAGAAAGAACGTACTGGCACTGGAGGGTGTGCAGAGGAGATTCACTAGGTTAATCCCAGAGCTGAAGGGGTTGGATTATGAGGAGAGGTTGAGTAGACTGGGACTGTTCTCGGAATTTAGAAGGATGAGGGGGGGGATCTTATAAAAACATTTAAAATTATGAAGGGAATAGATAGGATAGATGCGGGCAGGTTGTTTCCACTGGCGGGTGAAAGCAGAACTAGGGGACATAGCCTCAAAATAAGGGGAAGTAGATTTAGGACTGTTTAGGAGGAACTTCTTCACCCAAAGGGTTGTGAATCTATGGAATTCCTTGCCCAGTGAAGCAGTTGAGGCTCCTTCATTACATGTTTTTCAGGTAAAGATAGATAGTTTTTTGAAGAATAAAGGGATTAAGGGTTATGGTGTTCAGGCCGGAAAGTGGAGCTGAGTCCACAAAAGATCAGCCATGATCTCATTGAATGGCGGAGCAGGCTCGAGGGGCCAGATGGCCTACTCCTGCTCCTAGTACTTATAAGAGGGTGAAACTTGCTACTTCAGCAGGTGCCTAAAATGGGCAGGAAGCAGATTGGCTGTCTGTTTTACACTTCTCCCCTGATTTGCCTTTCCACCCATGCATAACAGGTACAAAACAGCAAGCCAAACAACAACATACGTTTCTATAGTGCCTTCACTGTTGTAAAATGTCTCGAGGTTTTTTGCAGGAGTGTTTTTAAAAAAAAATTGGCACTGCCCCATCATGAGATGTAAGGACTCATGACTGAAAGCTTAGTCATAGGTAGATTTTCAGGAGCACCTTAAGAGAGGGAAGTGGAAAAACAGAGGGGCTGAGGGATGGAATTCCAGAACGTAGTGACTTGGCAGCTGAAGATATGAAGTAATTAAAATTGATTCAATGTTCGAGAGACAAGAATTGAAGAGTGTAGGTGGATTGGAGAATGATCAGGCTGGAGTAAGTTCCACGTTGATTTATTATCTCTCTCTACAGCAAAAGATCCATTTCTGCTTGGGATCTATTCCTTCATCCCAAGCCCCTTATTAAATAATTCAAGGTGATGAACTGACTATGTAGGGAATTATGGGAATGGTCCTGCATCCAATCACACTAATGCAACACATAAGGAATGACTATATGAATAAGGCTACTTGGGATAAAGCTAGTTTATGATATTTTTCAACTGACTTATTTAGCAATATGAGTTATCGGGGAAAGTATATTCTGAAATACAAGACTGTGTTTTCTTGCATGAATTTTAAAGTGAGCAGGCAATTTCAAAGCATCCATTAACAGTAATAGAACATCACTCTTTGTATTTAAGTAATAGGTTGGACTGTAACATACATTTGCTTTTTCACTAGAGAATATTACTTTTGCCACATTAGCAAGTAAATCATATCAAATTGACTTATATGTGGCAGTTTTGTGGTCAAGGTTATGCTCAAGGGAGGAGGCATAATGTTCTTGAACACCATAGCTAAGATTTGAAAAAGAAAAATTACATAATATATACAATGGAAGATTTGGTGATAAAACTGCAATACAGTATTTTTTGTTACCATCATGGATATGAGAAAGTAGCAAATCAGTAGAATGAAAGATCTAGCAATGATGCAAACAAGCCTTCCATCATTAGCACAGAACATTAGGTAGCTTGAATTATTAATTTGATCTTTGATATTCACATTAATCTCAGTACAGCTGGTCTCTATCACAGTATTCAGTCAATCACTTTTAGTAAAATAAATTCCCTGGTGAATCCTTAGGCCTTACTGAACATTCATTTTCCAATCTCATATTATTTGCATTACATAATAGATTACACTTTTCAAAATGCACACAAAGTACTCTTCTCAGATGCCTCCCCATTGACCCGAGAAAATATGTGGTAGGCAAACAAAATAAAAAATAAACCCTGCTAGTTGGCCTCTGGAGACCAGTTCAACTCTACTTGAGTGGCCCTCAAAATGATGAGCCGAAGTTGCTGCCTGAGAGAGGCAGGAGCTTTATTTCCATGGTAAATTAGGATCCAACACCGTTTGCAGGACCGCTGCCTAACTGAGGTGGATCAATGGCTGGGGGTGAGCTATGCTGCCTCTTTCTTGCCTACCCTCCTGGACTTGACTGCCTCAATGAAACAGATTGCCAGCTCACTCAGCATTAGAATTGGCCAATTTCCCTGATCTCCCTGACCCGTGAACATGCAGCCAGTGAGGTGGCTCATAAGGTAGGTTGGGCTTTTCACTGGTGCAATTGGATTGTTACATTAATAGAGTAAGATCAATAATGTATAACAAACAGTGAGGAGCTTATTTGGGTGTGATTCAGTGACCCCGTTGTAATTCAATGTGATTCAGAGACCCCGTTGCACCCGGCGTGGATTCAGATACCAAAGGGTGAACCGCCTGCGAGCACCAAATCCGGCTCTGCGTCAGGTGTGAAACCCACATGTCTCACCTGGCGCAATCTGGATCATGCTCTCACTGGGCGAGATCCTAAAATCTGAATATTTAAATGAGCATAATTGCTGCTTTAAATAACTTCAAAAAGAAGTCTTTCGAGTCATGAAGCAAGCATTACAGTTTTCAAACCACTTGGGGCGTTTTGTTTTTGGAAAACCAATCGTGCTGACATGTGATGCATCCCCTTATGGTAGAGATGTTGTTTTATCCCACAAAATGGTAGATGGTTCGGAATGCCCTATTGCCTTTGTCTCACGGACCTTTTCTGAAGACAAAACTATGCCTACATTGAGATGGTAGGCTGAGCAGTTAGACTTGAAATTCCACCAGTATCTGTACAGATTGACATAGTGACTGACCACAAGTCATTACAGGGGGCCGGATTCTCCGTTTCTGTGACCAAGTGCTGCCGTCAATGGAGAATCCGTGGACTTCTACGCCAGGAAAATTGGCGTCGCACCTGCATCGATTCTGCTACCGGTGAGGAGCTAGCTCCGCGCTGCGTGGAATACCATAAAAAAACGATGTGGGATTCGCCGGTTCCGTGATGGATACTCGCAGGGCTGACAAGCTGCAGCAACGCGTAAACAATACACTCCCCACACACACACTGATTGAGGCCGAAAAGATGGGACAGGTTGTGCTGGAGCTCCCATACAGCTGATGGGTCGGCTGGAGTCAGAGGGCACCCAGGGGGGTGCCTGGGGGGTCACCTATACGACCCAGGGCACCAGGTTTAAAGCGGGCTGCCAAGGGCATGGCAGCTGCATGGCTGCCTTGCTGGCTGTGGTAATGGTGTTCCACCCCAACCCCACAGCCCACCTTCTGACTACCCATCACTACTCTCCGCGGCCCTGGCAGTAGCTGCCCGTCTAGCGGCACGACTGTCGGTGAAGTATGGCGATGCTGGACACTGTCCGTTCGCCCCTCTCTCTCAGCAGCCACCACGCCAGGTTCACAATGTTTGAGAGCACATGTGGACCATGCCATCAGGAACTTAGCCCATCAGAGGCGGACAATTGCGGGTGGGCCCACTCATGATATGCAAACGGTGTTTAAATTACACATGGCATGCGTTGCAATGACGCCATTTTTGAGGAGATGGAGCATCGCGATTTGACGTCAAACCCTGGTCTGCCGCGAATTAGCACCGGGAGCTATTCTCCGCCCAATCGCACTCCCGATTTTGGCGTTGGCTAACAGAGAATCTCGCCCAGGATTTCTTAAGTGAAGATATGCCCATACTGCCCATATGTTTGACGTGAGTGCAACGTTGAGCCTTGATTTTGCCGGCTTACGGCTATGCTTTTTGGCAACGGCCTGGGATGCAAATTGCATTAAGTCGCCTGCCCCGACCCGAGAGCATTCTGCCATCACCAGTACCCCAGGAGATCATTTTAGCACTAAACATTCTAGAAATCTTGACAGTGTCCGCAGGGCACATTGCAGCTGGAGACCCTATTATTTCTTTTTTTTTTTAAATAATTTTTATTGGAAGATTTTACAGAAAATATAAAATATAACAACAAACAATGAAATGCAATAAAATAACCCATAACAACTGTAACACCCCCCAGACCGTATCAACGCATGTATCATATCCCCCCCACCCCTCCAACCCCAACAAGAGAACTTAAAAATAAATTAAAATTAAATAAACAAACATAGTCATCGTCCCCCCTTCCCTCCCCTTCACTCCCCCCCTTTTCCCTCACCCTTCCCCCCTTTCCCTCCCCCTTTCCCCCCCTTTCCCTCCCCCTTCCCCCCCTTCCCTCCCCATTCCCCCCCCTCTTTCCCTCCCCATTCCCCCCCCTCTTTCCCTCCCCATTCCCCCCCCCCTTCCCCCCCCCCCCCCTTCCCTCCCTTTTTCCCTCCCCCTTCCCCCCCGGGTTGCTGCTGCTACTGTCCCAGTACCCTATCGTTGAGCCAGAAAGTCGAGGAAAGGTTCCCACTGCCTAAAGAACCCTTGTACTGATCCTCTCAGGATGAATTTGGCCTTCTCTAGCTTAATAAAACCTGCCATGTCATTGATCCAGGTCTCCACGCTTGGGGGCCTCGCATCCTTCCATTGTAGCAAAATCCTTCGCCGGGCTACTAGGGACGCAAAGGCCAGAACATGGGCCTCTTTCGCCTCCTGCACTCCCGGCTCCACCCAACCCCAAACATTGCGAGTCCCCATCCTGGCTTGACCCTGGATCCCACCACCCTTGACACCGTCCTCGCCACCCCTTTCCAGAACTCCTCCAGTGCCGGGCATGCCCAGAACATATGGGCATGGTTCGCTGGACTCCCCGAGCACCTGACACACCTGTCTTCACCCCCAAAGAACCTACTCATCCTCGTCCCAGTCATGTGGGCCCGGTGCAGCACCTTGAATTGGATGAGGCTAAGCTGTGCACACGAGGAGGAAGAATTAACCCTCACCAGGGCATCAGCCCATATCCCGTCTTCGATCTGTTCCCCCAGTTCCCCCTCCCACTTAGTTTTCAGCTCCTCTACTAACGCCTCCTCCACCTCCTGCATTACCTTGTAGATATCAGACATCTTCCCCTCTCCGACCCAGACCCCTGAAAGCACCCTGTCACCCACCCCCCTCGCGGGAAGCGAAGGGAATCCCTCCACCTGCCGTCTAGCAAATGTCTTTACCTGCAGATACCTGAACATGTTTCCCGGAGGAGCCCAAATTTCTCCTCCAACTCCCCCAGGCTCGCAAACCTCCCATCAATAAATAGGTCCCTCAGCTGTCTGATGCCCGCTCTGTGCCAACCCTGAAATCCCCCATCAATGTTCCCCGGGACGAACCTATGGTTCCCCCTTAACGGAGCCTCCATCGAGCCCGCCACTTCTCTCCTATGTCGCCTCCACTGCCCCCAAATCTTGAGGGTAACCGCCACCACCGGACTCATGGTATACCTCGTGGGAGGGAGCGGCCACGGCGCCGTTACCAGGGCCCCCAGGCTTGTATCTCCACAGGACGCCCTCTCCATCCGTTTCCATGCTGCCCCCTCCCCCTCCATCACCCACTTGCGCACCATCGACACATTGGCTGCCCAGTAGTACCCCGAGAGATTGGGTAACGCCAGCTCCCCCCCCCCCCCCCATCTCTACCCCGCTCCAAGAAGACCCTCTTCACCCTCGGGGTCCCATGCGCCCAAACAAAGCTCATGATGCTGCTAGTCACCCTTCTAAAAAAGGCCCTAGGGATAAAGATGGGCAAACACTGGAAGAGGAACAAGAACCTCGGGAGAACCGTCATTTTGACGGACTGCATTCTACCCGCCAACGATAGCGGCACCATGTCCCACCTTATAAATTCCTCCTCCATCTGCTCCACCAGCCTGGTAAAATTAAGCTTATGGAGAGTCCCCCAACTCCTGGCCACCTGCACCCCCAGATATCTGAAACTCTTCACTGCCCTCTTAAACGGGTGCCGCCCAATTCCCTCCTCCTCATCTCCCGGGTGTACTACAAATACCTCACTCTTGCCTAAATTTAACTTTTAGCCCGAGAAGCCCCCAAATTCCGCCAACAGCTCCATCACCCCCGGCATTCCCCCTTCTGGGTCCGCCACATACAACAGCAGGTCGTCCGCATACAGCGAGACCCGATGTTCCTCCCCACCCCGCACCAGACTCCTCCATCTCCCTGACTCCCTCAACGCCATAGCCAGAGGTTCAATCGCCAGTGCAAAGAGCAAGGGGGACAGAGGGCACCCCTGCCTGGTCCCACGGTAGAGCCTAAAGTACTCCGATCTCCTTCCATTTGCTATTGGAGCCGCGTAAAGAGCCTCACCCATTTGATGAATCCCTCCCCGAATCCGAACCGCTCCAGCACCTCCCACAGGTACCCCCACTCAACTCTATCAAAGGCTTTCTCTGCATCCAGCGCCACCACTATCTCCGCCTCCCCCTCCACTGCCGGCATCATGATAACATTTAGCAGTCTCCGCACATTCGTGTTGAGCTGCCGTCCCTTGACAATCCTGTCTGATCTTCGTGTATCACCCCGGCACACAATCCTCTATCCTGATGGCCAGGATCTTCGCCAGCAACTTGGCGTCAACATTGAGGAGCGAGATAGGCCTGTATGATCCACACTGCAAGGGGTCCTTATCCCGCTTTAGGATCAGAGAGATCAGTGCCCGTGACATCGTCGGGAGCAAAGCCCCCCCCTCCCATGCCTCATTGAAGGCTCGCACCAACAGGGGGCCCACCAGATCTGCATACTTTTTATAAAATTCCACCGGGAACCCGTCCGGCCCCGGGGCCTTACCTGACTGCATTTGTCCAATCCCCCTGACTAGCTCCTCCAACTCTATCGGCGCCCCCAGCCCCTCTACCAGCTCCTCTTGAACCCTTGGGAAACATAGCCTGTTCATGAAGCTCTCCATCCCCCCTCTCCCCATCGGAGGTTCCGACCGGTACAGTTCCTCGTAGAAGTCCCTAAAGACCCCATTTACTTCTGTCCCCTTCTGCACTACATTCCCACCCCCATCCGTCACTCCACCAATTTCCCTAGCAGCATCTCGCTTACGGAGCTGATGCGCCAACATCCTGCTCGCCTACTCCCCATACTCATATACCGCGCCCTGCGCCCTCCTCCACTGTGTCTCCGCCTTTCTGGTGGTCAACAAGTCAAATTTGGCCTGCAAACTACGCCGTTCCCCCAGCAACCCCTCCTTCGGTGCCTCCCCGTATCTCCTGTCCACACCCAGGAGCTCCCCCACCAGTCTCTCCCTCTCCTTCCTCTCCCTCCTTTCCCTGTGGGCCCGGATGGAGATCAGCTCCCCCCGGATCACTGCTTTCAGAGCCTCCCAGACTATCCCCACCCGGACCTCCCCCGTGTCATTGGTATCAAGATACCCCTCAATACTTCTCCGGACCCTCCTACACACCTCATCAGCCAGCAGCCCCACATCCAGGCGCCAGAGCGGGCGCTGGTCCCGTGCCTCCCCCATCTCCAGATCAACCCAGTGCGGAGCATGGTCTGAAATCGCTATGGCTAAATACTCGGCATCCTGCACCCTCGAGATCAATCCCCTGCTCAGGACGAAAAAATCTATTCGTGAATAAACCATATGGACATGGGAGAAAAAGGAATACTCTCGGTCTCCCAAACCTCCAGGGATCCACCCCTCCCATCTGGTCCATGAATCCCCTCAGTACTTTGGCCGCCGCCGGTCTCCTACCCGTCCTTGAACTGGACCGGTCCAGTGGGGGATCCAGCACTGTGTTAAAGTCTCCCCCCATGATCAGGCCCCCTGCCACCAGGTCCGGAATGCGGCCCAACAAGCGCCTCATGAAGCCGGCATCATCCCAATTCGGGCCATATACATTAACCAGCACCACCTTCTCTCCCTGCAGCCTACCCTTCACCATAATATATCTGCCTTCCTTTTACGTGTCCGACACCACCTCAGCCGCCTCGAACGCCACCCTCTTCCCCACCAGAATCGCCACCCCCCGGTTCTTCGCGTCCAATCCTGAGTGAAAAACCTGCCCCACCCACCCCTTCCTCAGACGAACCTGGTCTGCCACCTTCAAGTGGGTCTCCTGGAGCATAGCCACGTCCGCCTTCAGCCCCTTCAGATGAGAAAATACCCTAGATCTCTTAACCGGCCCATTCACCCCCCTCACGTTCCAGGTAATCAGCCGGATCAGAGGGCAACCTGCCCCCCTCCCCCGCTGGCTAGCCATAGCTTATCGACTACTCGCCCCAGGCCAGCTCGTCCTGCCCGACCCGTTCCCCATGGCAATAACGCCTCTCCTCTACCACGCCCGGCCCACACCAGCTCCTTCCTGACCATTCCAGTAGCAACCTGGTATCCCCCCCCCCCCCCCCCCCCCCCCAGGCTAGGACCCCTCCTAGCCGCGACGCACCCTCCATGGTACTTCCGTGAGTCAGCTGACTTCTGCTGACCCTGGCAGCTCCCGCCAAAACCCATCCCGTCCCGGCATAGGTCATCCCCCTCTTGCCACACCTCCTTGGCACCGCTTCAGCGCGGGAAAGAAAACCAGTAGAGGCCACGCCCCCACCGCCAGCTCCACCCCCCTGCCCCGCGGCGCGGGAAACCAGAGGAAAGCCCGCGCTTTCACACTGCCACACCCCACCCTTCTGACGCAGCTCCCCAAAATCCAGTTTCACCACAACCCCCAGCCCCGTACGGAAGAGAACATATAAAATACAAACCCCCAACATTCCCCACATACCCCACACCCATACCCAACAGACAGACCCACCTGGAAACAGAGCAAAAAGAAAACCAGCATAAAAAACACACATGTCAAAGTTAAAGAACAGCAACAGCGAAAACAGCAACGGCCATAGTGTGTCCCCAGGCCCTAGTTCGAGTCCAGCTTCTCCGCCTGTACAAAGGCCCACGCCTCCTCCGGGGACTCGAAGTAGTGGTGCCGGTCCTTGTATGTCACCCACAGGTGCGCAGGCTGCAGCATTCCAAATCTGACCTGCTTGGCATGCAGCACCGCCTTCGTCCGGTTGAACTCGGCCCGCCGCTTAGCCACCTCTGCACTCCAGTCCTGGTAGATTCTCACTACCGAATTCTCCCACCTGCTGCTCCTCTCTTTCTTGGCCCAGCGCAGCACACACTCCCGGTCGCTGAATCGATGGAACCGCACCAGCACCGACCTCGGGGGCTCATTTGCCTTAGGCCTCCTGGCCAGCACTCTGTGAGCTCCCTCAAGCTCCAGGGGCAAATGGAAGGACCCCACTCCCATCAACGAGCTCAACATCGTGGTCACATACGCCGGGAGATCCGACCCCTCCAGCCCCTCCGCCAGGCCCAGGATCCTCAAATTCTTTCACCTCGTGCGAACGTCCAGCTCCTCCAAGCGGTCTTGCCACTTTTTGTGAAGTGCTTCGTGCAACTCCACTTTCCCCACGAGGACCACGGCCTCCTCCTCCCTCTCAGCGGCCTGCTGCTGCAACTCCCGAATGGACGCCTCCTGGGCCGCCTGGGTCCCAAGCAGCTTGTTGGTAGTCGCATTCAGGGAGTCCAGCAGCTCAGCCTTCGGCTCCGCAAAACAGCGCAGAAGAGAGGCCTGCTGCTCCTGCGCCCACTTCCTCGGGTGTTCCGCCGGCCGCCATTTTGTCCTTCTTCCCCCGCTTTTCTTGGGGAGCTGCTGCAGCTTTTTCCTTTGCCCCACTCCGGGTGAGCACCATAAATTATGGGGAATGCTCCTCTAGACACCTTCCCCCATCGGGATTCGTCGAAACAGCGCCGTTTGGGGCCCTCAAATCGGCCCAAAAGTCCTTAAGTAGCGGGAGCTGCCGAACGTGCGGCTTAGCTCCGCATAGCCGCAACCGGAAGTCGACCCTATTATTTCAAAGGTTAAACAAATGATAAGTTCAGCTGGCGATACGAGAACTCTGAACAACTGAGGCTCTACTTCCCTCGTCAAGATGACTTGACATGTGAAGTCGGCGTGATTCTCTGGAGATTAGGTGTGGTCATCAAGCTAAAGGGCCCCTCTTTCAAGAGTTACACAGCGCCCACCCAGGGCAGACAAAGATGAAGATGTTGGTGCACAGTTACGTCTGTTGATCAAGCATAGACAAAGCCATTGAAGATCTAGTACATCACTGCCACCCTTGCCAAATGCAGCAATCTTTGCTGCTTCCGGGTCCATGTGGATTAGCAGGTCCGATGTTTTTGGTGCTGGTAGATTCCCACTTGAAGTGGCTATCAGTCCAGGAGAGGGGCAGCACTACTTTGGCGGCCATGGTAGATGCCTTACGCCAAGTATTTGCCATTCATGGGCTTCCTGAGGCAATTCATTTGGACAATAGCACCTGCTTCACATGCAATGATTTCGCTCATTTTGTGACAGAAGATGGCATATGACACATGGGGATGGCTCCCTATCACCCAACATCAAACAGTCTGGCTGAGCAGGCCGTTCAAACTTCAACGAACACCTTGAAATAGCAGTCAAATAAATCATTTCACTAGATGTTTTTTTTTATATAAATTTAGAGTACCCAATTCATTTTTCCAATTAAGGGGCAATTTAGCGTAGCCAATCCACCTAGCCTGCACATCTTTGGGTTGTGGGGGAAAAACCCACGCAAACACGGGGAGAATGTGCAAACTCCACAAGGACAGTGACCCAGAACCGGGATCGAATCTGGGACCTCAGCGTCGTGAGGCAGCAGGGCTAACCCACTGCGCCACCGTGCTGCTCTAATTTCGCTAGAAATTGGCGAATTGTCTGTTATTGTACAACTCAATCCCTCATTCAACTATGGGGCTCACACCAGCTGAGTTGCTCATGGATCATCAGTTGAAACCGATTGGATCTTGAATTTCCAAATTTGGAGGGGAGGATGGAGGCACGTAAAGCCTCCCAGAACAGTCAGTGATCAGAGCAGAGAGGTTATAGGTTGTTCCGGATGAGAAACCCGGTTTTGGTCCATCATTTCGCAGCAGGGTTGATGGGTTGTGGCCCAGTTGGGTTTGGTCGCAGAATGATGGGTTGTGGCCCAGTTGGGTTTGGTGTCTTGCGGTCGATGTTAATGGGAAGACCGTCAAGAGGCACGGTCTGAGGAGTTGAGGGGTGGTGATCCCCAATGACAGGTCTAGCGAGAACCATGAACACTCCTGTAACTCAGTCCAGTCAAGGGGAATCTGCTTCTGTTCAACCAGCTGCATCTATCAAGGGCAGTGAGGCTAGTTCACTTGTCATTGAAGTGGTTCTACTTGAAGTGGCATCAACTGTGGAGCACTCAATTGACCAAAAGAGTGCCGAAGCTGTGGTTGAGCTACGGAGGTCCAATAAGACCCAGATGTTGACTTTTTGATGGACTCTCTTTCCTTGTTTGCCCCTGTTAACAATTGCAACTTTTGGACATAGTTTTTGGGATAGAGTATTAAGGGACTAAAGGGGTGAGGGATGTAATAGCATACCTCTTTAAGGGGGCGAGCTCCGCTGCCCATGTGACCGGCTCACGACCAATTGCACAAGAGCTTGTGAACCCCAGCCAATGGGGAGTTTGCGCAGGGCCCTGGAGCAGAAACCCATGCAGTGTGGACCAGGGAGCTGATGAATCCAGACCTATTGTATAGTTTTCTGTGCCTGTTATCTAACTGCCTTTGTCTTGCCTTTAAAAAAAAAAAATTTTTATTGAGGCATTTATATATTTACACATCAAACACAATCACAAAACAAAACAAGCCAACAGAGCTGCAAATAACCAAATCAACTAAATACCTAACACACCACCATCCCACTCCACAGCCCCCAACCTCCTCATTTTATCCCTCCCCCCACTGTTGACATCTTAACTTTTCTGAAAGAAGTCGATGAATGGCTGCCGGGCTAACCCCTCCACAGACCCTCTCAAGGCAAACTTTATCTTATCCAGCCTAAGAAACACCCCTGGTATCGGTGTTCCTCCATTCTAATAAAATCCATCTCCGGCTACCAGAGAGGCAAAGGTCAAAACATCAGCCTCTCTCGCCCCCACCCTGGACTCCCGGGTCTTCTGATACTCCAAAGAGCGCCACTTCTGGACTCGGGACCACCTTCACCTTCAGGACCTCCGACATAATGTCGGCCAGCCCCTGCCAGAATCCTCCAAGCTTCGGATATGCCCAAAACATTTGGACATGATTTGCGGGCCCACCCATGCAATGCCCACACCTATCTTCCATCCCTCAAAAAACTTTCTCATCCTGGCCACCGTCATGTGTGCCCTGATGACATCCTTAACCTGAATAAGGCTAAGCCTAGCGTACGACAAGGATGCATTCACCCTCCTCCGAGCCTTCTCCAACAACCCAGCCTCCAACTCTCTTCCCAAAACCTCCTCCCACTTGCGCTTCATTATCCCAATCGGGGCTCCCTCCCAATCCATCAACTTCTTGTAAATTTCTGACACTTTACCTTCCCCTACCCCTGTTCTTGCCACCACCCTGTCCTGCAGCCCCTGGGGTGGCAGGTGAGGAAAGGACGGTACCTGCTCTCAGACAAAATCCCTCACCTGCAAATATCGGAACCCATTCCCGGTGGGCAACTCAAACTCCTCCACCAACCCCTCCAAGATCTGAAAGCTGCCCCCAATGAATACTTCCCCAAACAGATCAATCCCCGCCCTCAGCGGTGATTCCCACAGATCGGTGCCCAAACCGAGGCCTCCTCCAACCTCATGTGCTGCCGCCACTGTCCCCACAACCTAAGGGCCGCCTCCACCAACGGGCTTGTGGAGTACCTGGCCGGCAGGAACGGCAGAGGTGCCGTCAACAATGCCACCAAACACATATCTTTACAAGAGACTGCCTCCATCTGCTCCCATACCGACCCCTCCCCCACTACCCACTTCCTATCCATGGCTATATTCACTGCCCAACGGTAGTTCATTAAATTTGGAAGAGCTAACCTGTGCCCCCCTCAACCTGGCTCCAGCCGGCTCCAGCCGACCAGGCGTGGGTGGCATGGTAGCACAGAGGGTTGCACTGTTGCTTCACAGCGCCAGGATCCTAGGTTATATTCCCGCTTGGGTCACTGTCTCACGGAGTCTGCACATTCTCCACGTGTCTGCGTGGGTTTCCTCCGGGTGCCCCGGTTTCATAAGAACATAAGAACATAAGAACTAGGAGCAGGAGTAGGCCATCTGGCCCCTCGAGCCTGCTCCGCCATTCAATTAGATCATGGCTGATCTTTTGTGGACTCAGCTCCACTTTCCGGCCCGAACACCATAACCCTTAATCCCTTTATTCTTCAAAAAACTATCTATCTTTACCTTAAAAACATGTAATGATGGAGCCTCAACTGCTTCACTCGGCAAGGAATTCCATAGATTCACAACCCTTTGGGTAAAGAAGTTCCTCCTAAACTCAGTCCTAAATCTACTTCCCCTTATTTTGAGGCTATGTCCCCTAGTTCTGCTGTCACCCGCCAGTGGAAACAACCTGCCCGCATCTATCCTCCCACAAGTCCCGAAAAACGTGCTTGTTAGATGAATTGGACATTCTGAATTCTCTCTCTGTATACCCGAACAGGTGCTGGAATTTGGTGACTAGGGGCTTTTCACAGTAACTTCATTGCAGTGTTAATGTAAGCCTACTTGCGACAATAATAAAGATAAAGATAACTTCATTGAGGCCTACTTGCGACAATAAGCGATTATTAGATTGTTATTATACCTCCCAACGGGTTCAAAATATAAAGCAGCAAGTCGTCTGTGTACAGCAAAACCCTATGCTCCACCCCTCCCGTACTATCCCCTGCCTGTCCCTTGATGCTCTCAGTACTATTGCCAATGGCTCTTTGGCCAAGGCAAAGAGCAATGGGGAGAAAAGTCATGTCTGACAAATCTGTTCGAGTTCTTCGAGGAAGTAACAAGGAAGTTAGACAAAGGAGAACCAGTGGACGTGATTTATTTAGATTTCCAGAAGGCCTTTGACAAGGTGCCGCATTGGAGCATGTTAAATAAGTTAAGAGCTCATGGTGTTAAGGGTAAGATCCTGGTATGGATAGAGGATTGGCTAACTGGCAGAAGACAGAGAGTAGGGATAAAGGGGTCTTTTTCAGGATGGCAGCCGGTGACTAGTGGTTTACCTCAGAGGTTGGTGCTGAGACCACAACATTTCACAATATATATTAATGATCTGGAGGAAGGAACTGAAGGCACTCTTGCTACGTTTGCAGATGATACAAAAATCTGTAGAGGGGCAGGTAGTATTGAGGAAGCAGGCAGGCTGCAGAAGGACTTGACAGGCTAGGAGAGTGGGCAAAGAAGTGGCAGATGGAATACAATGTGGAAAAGTGTGAGGTTATGCACTTTGGAAGGAGAAATGGAGGCATAGACTATTTTCTAAATGGGAAGATGCTTAGGAAATCAGAAGCACAAAGGGACTTGGGAGTCCTTGTACACGATTCTCTTAAGGTTAACGTGCAGGTTCAGTCGGCAGTTAGGAAGGCAAATGCAATGTTAGCATTCATGTCGAGAGGGCTAGAATACAAATCCAGGGATGCACTTCTGAGGCTATATGTGGCTCTGGTCAGACCCCATTTGGAGTACTGTGAGCAGTTTTGGGCCCTGTATCTAAGGAAGGATGTGCCGGCCTTGGAAAGGTCCAGAGGAGGTTCACAAGAATGATCCCTGGAATTAAGAACTTGTCATATGAGGAACGGTTGAGGGCTCTGGGTCTGTACTCGCTGGAGTTTAGAAGGGTGAGGGGGGTACTGCGTGGCCTGGATAGAGTGTACGTGGAGAGGATGTTTCCACTTGTAGGAAAAACTAGAAGGAGAGGACTCAATCTCAGACTAAAGAGACGATCCTTTAAAACAGAGATGAGGTGGAATTTCTTCAGCCAGAGGGTGGTGAATCTGTGGAACTCTTTGCCGCAGAAGGCTGTGGAGGCCAAATCACTGAGTGCTTTTAAGACAGAGTTAGATAAGTTTTTGATCAATAAGGGGATCAGTGGTTATGGGAAGAAGGCGGGAGAATGGGGATGAGAAAAATAACAGCCATGATTGAATGGCGGAGCAAACTCGATTTGCCAAGTGGCCTAATTCTGCTCCTGTGTCTTATGGTCTTATGGATACTGGCTTAACAAAAGCTCCCTACTTTTCAATTCTATCCCTCTAGAAATAAAGGCTTATGTTTGGTTTGCTTTTTTGCTGTGGTGCAACTTTTCGGATTAATGTGTTTGTACTCCCTTTGTTCTACTTCTTCATCCTTCAATAAGTAACCTCCCTATTCTTTCTACCAACATGCACTACCTCACATTACCTGTGCTGAACTTACTTTGATGGTTATTTTCTCATTCCGCAAGTTTATCAACGCTCTCCTGTAATTTGTTACAACCTTCCTCAGTATTGACTACCCGCCCACTTCAATTTTGGTGTCATCCGCAATTTAGAAATTATGTTTTTGATTCCAAAGTCTAAATTGTTCAAATGTAAATTGTGAACAGCAGTGGTCCCAGCGGTGATCTGTATGGAACACCACTTCCCACATTCTACCACTCTAAATAGCACACCCTCACTCCCATTTTCTGCTTTCTGTCCTGAAGCCAGATAACAATCCCTTTACCCACTTGTTCATGACACCACATTCTCTGACCTTAATAATCTATTTAAAAATATACATTTTTATTCAACTATTTTCATATTATACATAATACAAAATCAAAACAACAGAACCAATCAGAATAAAAGCCACCCCATCTCACCTACTATCCCCCCGACCCTAGCCCCATCCCTCCAAAGACACTTAACCCCACACCCCTCCTTCCCTCCTTTGACAACTAATGGTGGGCAGCTCTTGGAAGTACACAATAAGCGTCTGCCAGCTTTGGTAAAATCCCTCAATTGCTCCCCTCACGGTGTATTTGACTTGACTTTCTCGAGGTACAGGAACTCCATCAGATCTCCCAGCCACACTGAGGCGCTGGGTGGAGAAGCTGACCTCCACCCTATCAGCATTTGCATCCGGGCAATCAGTGAGGTGAAGGCCAAGACATCGGCCCCACGCTGTCTGCAGCTCCCGTGAGTCTGACACCCCAAATATGGCCACCAAGGGACAGAGCTCCAGCTCAATTTTCAGAAACACTGACATTGTGTTGAAGAAGGATACCCAGAAACCCACAAGCTTGAGACATGATCAGAACATATGCACATAGTTGGCCGGACCACCTGCGCAGCACTTGCACTTGTCCTTCACCTCGACAAAGAACCAACTCATCCAGGACCTAGTCAGGTGAGCCCTGTACACCACTTTAAGTTGTATTAAGCCAAGCCTCGCACAAGAAGACATGGAGTTTACCATCTGCAGGGCCTCACTCCACACCTCATCATTCAATACAGGCCCAACACCTCCCCCCACTGATACTACCCCACTCCCTCCTCTGACAAAATCCACACATAGATACCAGAAATGTTCCTTTCCTCTGCGAGCGAAATAATCCTCTCCATTAGCGAGGTTGGCAGCGCCATGGGGAATGCCAGGAAGATCTATCTTGCAAAGCTGCGAACTTGTAAATATCTGAACAAGTCAAATCGTGAGAGTCCAAACCTCTCCGACAGTACCTCTAAACTGGTACACCGCCCCTCCAGGAACAGATCCACCATTCTATCCAACCCCTTCCCCTCCCACCCCCGAACGTGGCATCCAACCGTACAGGTTCAAACATATGATTCACACAAATCAGAACCAGCTTCAATTTATTAGTCTATTATGGGACACCTTAATAAAGGCCTTTGAAAGCCCAGATAAATTACATGAACTGCATCATCATTGTCTACATCCTAAAAAAATTCAACAAGCTTGGTCAACACGATTTTTCCTTTTGAAATCTATGGTGGATGTGGTACCAATCAAACGGACTGCTTTGTCTTCAATCTTGACTGTTGTTGGAGCTGCACTCATCCAATCCACTGGAAAGTATTCCATCACACTCCTCACTTGTGCTTTTTAGATGTTGGATAGGCTTCGGAGAGTCAGGAGGTGAGTTTACTGGCCACATAATTCCCAGCCTCTGACTTGCTCTTTAGCCACTGTATTTATATGACTTGGTGCAGTTAAGTTTATGGTCAATGATGATGCCCCAGGACATGGATAGTGAGGAATTCACCCAATGGTTCTGCTGTTGAAATCAAGGGCAAGTCATTAGATTTTCCATTGTTGTAAATGGTCATTCCCTAGCACTTGTGTGGTGTGTGTGTTATTTGCCACTTATCAACCGGAGCTTGAATATTGTCCAGGTTTAGTTGCATGCGGATATGAATTGTTTCATTGAGGATTTGAAAATAGAGATGAACTACCTTATGGTAGAGGCAAAGTAATTGATGCAACAGTTCAAGATAGTTGATCCCTCAGGAACTCTGTCGTGCAGTAAAGCCTTGAAGCTCAACTGGTTAGCCTCCAACAAGCATAACCATCTTCCTTTGTGCTAGGTATGACTTCAGCTGATGACAGTTCCCCCTACCCTTTGACTTCAATTTTAGTTGGGTCCTTAAGTGCCACACACAATTAAATGCTGCCTTAATGTCAAAGGTAGTCACTATTACCTCATCTCTGCAATTTGGCTCTTTAGTCTATTATTGGGCCAAAGCTGTAGTGATGTTTGGAGCTGAATGGTCTTGGCAGAACCCAGACTGAGCATTGGTGACTAGATTATTGGTCAGTATGGCTTGTTGACACTGGTTGATGACACCTTCCATCACTTTTTTGACAATTGAGAATAGACTGATGGGGTAATAATTCACTGGATTGGGTTTTGCCTTGTCTTTTATGAACAGGATATATCTGGGCAGTTTTTCACATTGTTGGGGAATGCCAATGTTGTGACTGTACTGGAACAGCTTGGCTGAAGGAACGGCTAATTTGGGAGTACAAGTCTTCAGCACCACAGCCAGGATGTTGTCTTATCCAACCCTGTCTCTCTAATCCTCTCCAACTAAGACCCCTGCACCCAAAACTTTGTTCTTGTGACTTTGGTCTCTTGTGCATTCCAGTTTCCTTCACCTGATCTTCAGTCATGTCAGTCTTATTCTTTGGATTTCATTTCTAATTCTCATTGTCTGTCCCCACCTCTTTTAAGATGCTTTTTTGAGTTTGAGTCTTGATCAATAATGTGGACAGTTGTTTATTTCACAGTCTCGCCAAAGAAAAATTCCAAGTGCAGATATAGATGCTGAGACCCGGCTAGAGGATGCCCCTGATGTACTTCAGTTTCAGACTGGATGGCTCTTAAGGCAGTCTCCAATCAATGAGTATTTGTTTCACCCCATGCCACATAATTGGCTCCGTAATGCATTTTTGGCTCATTATAAAATGCTCAATCATTAGTAGGGAAATCAAGCATCAAGAGCATATTTTTATAATAACTACTTACATAATGCTCATCAATAATTCTGAAGGAAATTTACAAATTAAATTAGAAGGGAAATAAGTAATAGCTTGTATTACATAGAACAGTACAGCACAGAACAGGCCCTTCGGCCCTCAATGTTGTGCCGAGCCATGATCACCCTACTCAAATCCACGTATCCACCCTATACCCATAACCCAACAACCCCCCACCTTAACCTTACTTTTATTAGGACACTACGGGCAATTTAGCATGGCCAATCCACCTAACCCACACATCTTTTGGACTGTGGGAGGAAACCGGAGCACCCGGAGGAAACCCACGCACACAGGGGGAGGACGTGCAGACTCCACACAGATAGTGACCCAGCCGGGAATCGAACCTGGGACCCTGGAGCTGTGAAGCATTTATGCTACCCACCATGCTACCCTGCTGCCCCAATTGATATAGCACCTTTAATATTATACAACCCTAAGTGCTTCCACAGAAGGCAATATAGAATAAAATATGACACTAAGCCACATAAGGAGATGTTAGGACAGATGGCCAAAAGCTTCGTCAAGAAGGTATGTTTTAAAGAAGGAAAGCCGGGTAGAGGTGGAGAGGATTAGGGAGGAAAATCCAGACCTTAGGGCCAAAGCAGCTGAAGTCACAGCCAGCGATTGAAATTGGGGATATTCAAGAGGCTGGAATTAGAGGAGCACAAATATTGGAGGATTGTCAGGCTGGGAAAGATTCTAAAGATGGACAAGGGCCAGACCATTGAAAGATTTGAAAACAAGGATGAGAATTTAAAAATTGATTCGTTGCTTAACTGGAGTCACTGTAGCTCAATAGTGAACGGGATTTTATGCAAGTTAGGACACAGGTAGAGTTAAAAAAAATATTTTTATGGGATATGGGCGAAGCTGGGCATCACTGTCTGGGTCAGCATTTATTGCCCATTCCTAATTGTCCTTGAGGGGGCAGATAAGAGTTAATCACATCTCATGCAGGCCAGATCAGGTGAGGATTGCATATTTCCTTCCATAAATTATATTAGTTAAACAGATGAGGTTTTATAGCAATTGACAATTGTTCCATGGTCATCATTAGACTTTTAATTCCACATGTTTATGGAATTCAAATTGCACCATCTGCTGTGGTGGGATTCAAACCCGAGTGCCCAGGGCATTTCCCAGGGTCTCTGGTCTTGGATTACTAGTCCAGTGACAATGCCACTAGGCCACTGCTTCCCCTTGATGTTATTGATGACATTAAGTTTACAAAGGGTGGAATGTGGGAGACCAGCCAGGAAAGCAATAGATTAATCATGTCTGGAGGTAATAAATGCATGGGTGAGGGTTTCAGTAGCTGAACATGGGTGCAGTTGGGCGACATTAGAGTTGGAAATAGGTGGTGCTCGTAATGGCATGGATATGTGGTATGTGAATACCTAGCCATGGTGTTGTCTGTAAAACCTCAGACACTTGGATCCGTTTATTACTCAAAGTTTTACCCATGTGTATTTCTTTGCAAGATGAACAAAAGCCAATGAACAAGTGTATGATTCAGCCATATTTATTTGTCATATAGTAAAAACAATTGCCCTTTTTAAACTATCCCAAAGCAATACTAAATGATCCCAAGATTCTTTTTTTAAAAATAATTTTTATTAAGATTTTCAAAAACATATCAAAAACATAAAATAACAAGAAAACCGTATTACCAACAACAAAAAGAAAAAACACAATAACCCCCAAAAACCAACCCCCCCCCCCCCCCCCCCAGTAACTTCAAAAAGATATAGATAAGCACCCGGCATATTCAATAAACACATATATACATTTCTCCCTTCCCCCGCAACAAACCCCCCCCCCCCCCCCCCCCCCCGGGTTGCTGCTGCTGTCGGCCTATTTTCCTACCGTTCTGCCAGGAAGTCCAGGAAAGGCTGCCACCGCCTAAAGAACCCCTGTACTGATCCCCTCAGGGCAAATTTCACCCTCTCCAATTTGATGAACCCCGCCATATCATTGATCCAGCCCTCCACGCTTGGGAGCCTCGCATCCTTCCATCGAAGCAAAATCCTCCGCCGGGCTACTAGGGACGCAAAGGCCAGAACACCGGCCTCTTTCACCTCCTGCACTTCCGGCTCCACTGCAACCCCTAAGATTGCGAGTCCTCAGCCTGGCTTGACCCTGGATCCTACCACCCTCGACACCGCCCTTGCTACCCCCTTCCAAAGCTCCCCCAGCGCTGGGCATGCCCAAAACATATGGGCATGGTTCACTGGGCTCCCCGAGCACCGAGCACACCTGTCTTCGCCCCCGAAAAACCTACTCATCCTCATCCCGGTCATGTGGGCCCTATGCAGCACCTTGAACTGTATGAGGCCAAGCCTTGCACAGGAAGAGAAGGAATTCACTCTCTCCAGGGCATCCGCCCACGTCCCCTCCTCAATCTCCTCACCCAGCTCCTCTTCCTATTTACCCTTCAGCTCCCCCACCAAGGCCTCATCCACCTCCTGCATGACGTGGTACATGTCCGAAATCCTCCCCCCTCCAACCCACACCCCCGAGAGCACCCTGTCCCGTACCCCACGTGGGGGCAGCAGAGGGAACCCCTCCACCTGCCAAACGCCCTAACCTCCATGTACCTAAACATGTTCCCAAGTGGGAGCCCAAACTTCCCCTCTAACTCACCCAGGCTCTCGCAAACCTCCCATCCACAAACAGGTCCCTCAACCTCCTAATACCTACCCTGTGCCAGCCAAGAAACCCGCCATCGATGCTCCCTGGAACAAACCGGTGGTTCCCCCGTATCGGGGACTCCATTGAGCCCCCCACCTCCCCCCTATGCCGTCTCCATTGCCCCCAAATTTTGAGGGTAGCCGCCACCACCGGGCTCGTGGTATACCTCGTTGGAGGGAGCGGCAATGGCGCCGTTACCAGCGCCTCCAGGCTCGTGTCCACGCAGGACGCCATCTCCATCCTCTTCCATGCTGCCCCTGCCCCGTCCATTACCCACTTACACACCATCGCTGCGTTGGCAGCCCAATAGTACCCACAGAGGTTGGGCAACGCCAGCCCCCCCTATCCCTGCCCCGCTCCAAAAACACCCTTCTCACCCTCGGAGTCCCATGCGCCCATACAAATCCCATAATACTCCTGTTGACCCTCCTAAAAAAGGCCTTCGGGATAAGGATGGGGAGGCACTGGAACAGGAACAAAAACCTCAGGTGCACCGTCATCTTGACGGACTGCACCCTGCCCGCCAGCGACAACATGTCCCATCTTTTAAACTCCTCCTCCATTTGCTCCACCAGCCTAGTGAGGTTAAGTTTGTGGAGGGCCCCCCAGCTCCTAGCCACCTGGACTCCCAGGTACCGAAAGCTCCTCCCTGCCCTTTTCAGTGGGAGCCTACCAATCCCCTCCTCTTGATCCCCCGGGTGCACAACGCACAGCTTACTCTTACCCAAGTTGAGCTTGTACCCAGAAAAGCCCCCAAATTCCCTAAATATCTTCATCACCTCCGGCATTCCCCCCACTGGGTCCGCCACATATAGCAACAAGTCATCTGCGTATAATGACACTCGGTGCTCCTCCCCACCCCGCACCAGACCCCTCCAATTCCTCGACTTCCTCAACGCCATGGCAAGGGGCTCAATTGCCAATGCAAAGAGCAAGGGGGACAGAGGACACCCCGTCTCGTCCCCTGTAACAACTGAAAGTACTCCGATCTCCTCCTATTCGTGGCTACGCTCGCCATCGGGGCCTCATATAACAGCCTCACCCAACTGACAAACCCCTCCCCGAACCCAAACCTTTCCAGCACCTCCCACAAGTACCCCACTCAACCCTATCAAAGGCCTTCTCCGCGTCTAATGCTACCACTATCTCTGCCTCCACTTCTACCGCCGGCATCATGATAACATTCAGAAGCCTACGTATATTGGTGTTCAGCTGCCTTCCCTTCACAAACCCCGTCTGGTCCACATGAATGGCCCCCGGCACACAGTCCTCTATCCTTGTGGCCAAGATCTTCGCCAACAGCTTGGCATCCACATTTAACGACGAGATCGGCCCATATGATCCACACTGCAGGGGGTCCTTGTCCCGTTTAGGATCATGACATAGTCGGGGGCAAAGCCCCCCCCCCCTCCCTTGCCTCGTTAAAGGTCCTAACCAACAGGGGGCCCAGCAGGTCTGCATACATTTTGTAAAATTCGACCGGAAACCCATCCGGCCCCGGCGCCTTCCCCGACTGCATGCTACCTATCCCTTTGACCAGCTCCTCCAGCTCAATTGGCGCCCCCAGCCCCTCCACCTGTCCCTCCTCCACCTTAGGAAATCTCAGCCTGTCCAAAAAGCGCCCGATTCCCCCCCCCCTCCACTGGGGGCTCGGACCGGTACAATTCCCCATAAAAGTCCCTGAAGACCCCATTAATGTCCACCCCCCTTCGCACCACATTGCCTCCCCTATCCATCACTCCACCAATCTCCCTGGCCGTGTCGCGCTTACGAAGCTGATGCGCCAGCATCCTACTCGCATTCTCTCCATATTCGTACACCGCTCCCTGTGCCTTCCTCCACTGAGCTTCCGCCTTTCCGGTGGTCAGCAAGTCGAACTTGGCCTGAAGGTTACGTCACTCCCTCAACAGTCCCTTCTCCGGAACCTCCGCGTATCTCCTGTCCATCCTCACCATCTCCCCCACCAACCTCTCCCTCTCTCTTTGTTCTCCCCTCTCCTCATGGGCTCGGATGGAAATCAACTCCCCTCTAATCACCGCCTTCAATGCTTCCCAAACCGTCCCCACCCGGACCTACCCATTATCATTGGCCTCTAAGTACCTCTTGATACAACCCCGAACCCGCCCGCCCACCTTCTCATCCGCCAACAGTCCCACCTCCAGGTGCCAGAGCGGGCGCTGGTCCCTCTCCTCCCCCAGCTCAAGGTCTACCCAGTGCGGGGCATGGTCCGAAATGACTATGGCCGAATACTTGGCATCCTCCACCCTCGAGATCAGCCCCCTGCTCAGGACAAAAAAATTGATCTGGGAATAGGCTTTATGCACGTGGGAAAAAAATGAATACTCCCTGGCCCTCGCGAACCTCCACGGATCCACCCCTCCCATCTGGTCCATAAACCCCCTCAACACCTTAGCCGCCGCGGGCCTCCTGCCCGTCCTGGACATGGATCGATCCAATGGGGGATCCAGCACCGTGTTAAAGTCCCCCCGCAGTATCAAGCCCCCCGTCTCTAGATCCGGAATGTGGCCCAGCATGCGCCGCATAAAACCAGCATCGTCCCAATTTGGCGCATAGACATTCACCAGAACCACCCGCTCCCCTTGCAACTTGCCGCTCACCATCACATACCTCCCTCCACTGTCAGCCACCACCTTTGATGCCTCAAACGACACCCTTTTTCCCACCAGAATCGCCACCCCCCGATTTTTTGCATCCAGCCCTAAATGAAACACCTGGCCTACCCAGCCCTTCCTCAGTCTAACCTCGTCCGCCACCTTCAGGTGCGTCTCCTGGAGCATAGCCACGTCCGCCTTCAGCCCCTTCAAGTGCGTAAACACCCGGGCCCGTTTGACCGGCCCATTCAGCCCCCTCACATTCCAAGTTATCAGAGGGCTCCCTGCCCCTCTCCCCTGCCGACTAGCCATAACCCGTCCCCTGCCTGCCCCAGACCAGCGCCCCTCGCTCGGCCCGTTCCCCACAGCGGCAAACCCCCACCCCGGCCCCCCCTGCATACTCCAGCTCCTTCCTGGCCATTTCAGCAGCAACCCGGTACCCCCTCCATTCCCCCCTGGCAATTCCCGCCACACCTCCGACCCCTCCCAATGTGGGCCAACCCTTCCTCCTCCCCCTCTTGCATGGGGAAAAAGCCCGCGCTTCTCAGCTCCGACGGGAAACAGCACGGGAAACAGAAGAAAAGCCCGCGCTTTCCCTCTGCCCGACCCCGCCCCCGCAAAAAAAGACAGCACCCCACCCGCCCTAGAAACAACACACAACCAGCTTAAAACAGCATGAAACAGAGACCCTTCCCACCAAAAGTTAACACAGTTATTTACAAACCCCCGACCCTCAGTCAGAGTCCAACTTCTCGGCCCGCACAAAGGCCCACGCCTCCTCCGGGGACTCAAAATAAAAGTGCCGGTCCTTGTAGGTGACCCACAGACGTGCCGGCTGTAACATGCCAAACTTCACACTCTTTCTGTGGTGCACTGCCTTCGTCCGGTTGTACCCGGCCCTCCGCTTGGCCACCTCCGCGCTCCAGTCCTGGTAGATCCGCACTACCGTGTTCTCACACTTGCTGCTCCGCTCCTTCTTGGCCCACCTAAGCACGCACTCTCGGTCAACGAACCGGTGGAACCGCACCAGCACCGCCCGTGGCGGCTCATCCGGCTTGGGCCTCCTGGCTAGTATTCTGTGGGCCCCCTCCAGCTCCAGGGGCCCCTGGAAGGACCCAGCTTCCATCAGCGAGTTCAACAAAACGACTACATAGGCCCCCTGGTCTGACCCTTCCAGCCCCTCCGTGAGGCCCAGGATCCGCAAATTTTTCCGCCTCGACCGATTCTCCATCTCCTCGAACCGCTCTTGCCACTTCTTGTGGAGTGCCTTGTGCATCTCCACCTTTACCGCGAGGGCCACGGCCTCATCCTCTCTTTCGGAGGCTTGTTGTCGGAGCTCCCGGATCTCCACCCCCTGGGCTGTCTGCGTCGCCAGCAGCCTGTCCGTATTCGCCTTCAGCGAGTCCAGCAGCTCCACTTTTAGCTCTTGAAAACAGCACTGGAGAGTCTCCTGCTGCTCTTGTGCCCACTTACTCCATTCCTCGAGGCCTCCATCTTGATTCTCTTCCCCCGCTTTTTCTTAGGCGCTGCCACCGCTATTCTGCTGGCCCCGCTCCTGGTCAAGATGATAGACCACTGGGGATCCGCTGCAGACACCTTCCCATGTCGGGAACCGTCGAGCAAGTACCGCTGGGAGCCCTTAAAAGAGCCCAAAAGTCCGTTCCTGGCGGGAGCTGCCGAACATGCGGCTTAGCTCCGCATAGCCACAACCGGAAGTCGATCCCAAGATTCTTAATACTACCCGAGCTGCGGATCCGATTCTGAGTCAATTTTTCATCTGCAAGGTGGGTCTTGCAGCTGCTTCTTTCGGTCTCTGGTCCATTGCCCAATATTCTCTACTACCTCTGTGGGTCTTTGCTGGGGAGGATGCTGGTGATTGATCTTTATACCCCTCTTCTTGCCTTGCCAGAAAGTTCTCTGGCCCTCAGCCAATGAGGTCTCAGGGTGGGGGCTGCAATACCCAATGGTGTTGCTGATTGCAACTCTGAAGGACACCAGGAACCCAAATCCAGGGGTCTATTCCTCAGTGTATTGTGTGCACGTAACCTCTCTCCATATGTGGTAACGGTGGAAAACTGGGTGCCAGATCATCTAGCTTTATCTGGGCAACCCAAAATAATTGATCCGTATGAATAGGACCGATTGTCTTCTGATGGGTGATTGACAAGGCAGGTACAGGTCCAGACATGTCCTGGCGGTATGCCTGTGTTCAGTTTATTCAAACTTGGCCAAGTTCGAATTCCATCAGGCCAGTCCTGGATCTGACTGTGATTTGATTTAAAATGTCCAATTTCTAATTTAAAGTGTTCAATTATATCATAGAACATACTTTTAAGTACAAACTCCCTGAAGTGGACACTGAGCCACTAAACTGTCCACTGGAAAGGACAACTGTCAAGGACATTGTTTATTTCTCAAATATTTTAGGACATTGCTGACAATATACCACAGCTCGTTATTTCCCAAAATATGCTTTACTTATAAACTTTGTAAAGCACAAAACAAAACTGCTCAAATTTGACATTATACAAAGTGCAATATAGATCAATTTATTTCAATACAGTATGAGGCCCCTCATTTTTACATTGTACTTACATTTCATGCCAAGCATTCTCTGGTGCATACAGACCTAAATGTTTTTTTTTACTTTAAAAAAAAAATTTAGAGTACTCAATTCATTTTTTCCAATTAAGGGGCAATTTAGCGTGGCCAATCCACTTAGCTTGCACATTTTTGAGTTGTGGGGGCGAAACCCATGCAAACACGGGGAGAATGTGCAAACTCCACACAGACAGTGACCCAGAGCCGGGATCGAACCTGGGACCTTGGCGCCGTGAGGCCACAGTGCTAACCCACTGCGCCACCGTGCTGCCCAGACCAAAGTGTTATATGGTTTCCAGTCCCTCAATGTATTATGGCAGGAAGGCCTTAGATATTGGCCTTTCCCCATTGAGCCTTTGCATAAAGCCTGCTTAAGTGTATCTCTCATCTTTGGGCAAACCAAAGAGCATCTTTTAGCAACTTGATGGTCCTCAAGCAGCAGTTGAAGTTTATCTTAATGTGCATCCACGTGCCTGTGGAGCACAGGGTCCTGTATTATGAAGTTGCTTGGCATCGACCTTGACAAAAACCACTGCATTTCTCTCTTCTTTGGAAAGGCACATTCCAGAAAGAGTAAGCAATAGTCTATTCCCAACTGCAACCACCTCGACGGCAGCATGAGTTGACGCTAAGACTCCAGGCATTCAGGAAGCATCTTGGGGGGAGGGTCCTTTGCACCACCAACCAAGCTACATCTTGGGGTGCTTGTATGAAATTTGTGGCCGGGAGACAATCTGTCAAATAAGTTTGACAGCGTTCGGGGAACCTGGCAATAAAGCACAGAATGTCATTATACCAACAGTCTGAAATTATTCTCCCAACAGTCTTGAACATCCTCCGAGGCCTGTGGAGACCTTTTGACCCGACCCACCCTGACCTCCACGACCTGGAAGTGGATCGTGCCCAAACCGGAAGTGAAGCCCCGACCTCGATTTGGAGCCGGCCAGGACCTCGGAGCTCCCAACCCGGCCTAACAAGCGACGCCAGCCCCCGGATCGCCCAGCCTAGTCCCCGGAGCTCCCGAGCCGACCCCCGATGACGAGACCCGACCCAACTTGACCCCGAGAAACCTGCCCAGCGACCCGACCCAGAGAGACCCGCCCAGAAACCCGACCTACCTGGAGATGGAAGAAACAAAAATCCACATGGAGGCCCAACCGGGCCTACTTCAAGACCCGACCCCAGGGAGGGAACAGACCACGGGACTCAGCCCAACCTGCCTCAGGAAGCCCTTGCCCACGACCCAGGACCCCGAAATGGCGAAGACCCTGCACGAGGACCCGAACGCGCGGCAAGGTATTCACGTGCCCGCAGAACGCCGGGACCCATCCGGATAGCAAACGTGCCCCCCTGTCAACCCCTCTACCTCAACCAGCCCCTGGGACCCTGCCAGACGCAACTCCGGAAACGTAACCAGCGCCCTGGACTCCGCCAGGCGCAACCATTTACCTTCCACAAGGTCAGACTTCTCTCATCAGATCCCAGAATCATCCAGCCGCAGCCACCGACTGAGGAAGCGAGGGAAACTCGGCGGTCTGCAGGTTAGACTGAAGCAATGTGGTTTCAAGACCCCTCTCCACAGCATACTCCTGGCAAACGTCCAAGCGATCGAAAACAAGCTGGATGAACTTAACGCCAGACTTACCTCTCAGAGGGAAGTAAGAGACTGCTGTGTGCTCTGTTTCACAGAGACATGGCTCACCCCCGCCTCACCGGACTGTGCCATACAACCTGAAGGTTTCTCAATTCACCGAGCCAACAACACCGCGTCATCAGGCAAAGCGAAGGATGGAGGGGTTTGCCCCCTCATCAACTCCTCCTGGTGTTTGGATGTGGCGACCCTGGCGACCTACTGCTCCCCGGACCTGGAATACCTGACCGTGAAGTGCCGCCCATACTTTCTTCCACGTGACTTCACTTCAGCCATTATCACAGCGGTCTGCATCCCACCCCAGGCAGAAGTGAGGAGGGCCCTGGACGAACTGTACACAGTTATAAACAACTATGAAACAGAACATCCGGAGGCCTTGTTCATCATGGCCGGAGACTTCAACAAGGCCAACCTCAAGAACGTACTGCCAAAATTCCAGCAGCACATCTCCTGTCCCACCAGGGGCGACAACACTCTTGACCACTGGTACTCAAAAATCAAGAGCACCTACCGTTCCATCCCCCAACCGCACTTTGGGAAATCAGACCATATGAGGGTGCTCCTTCTCCTGGCATACAAGCAGAAACTCAAGCAGGAGAATCCAGCTAAGAAGGTTGTGCAGTGCTGGTCCGAGGAAACAGAAGAGCTATTACGTGACTGCTTAGACACAGTGGACTGGTCCATATTTAAGAACTCAGCGACCAGCTTACCACCATCACAGACTTCATCAGGAAATGTGTGGATGACTGCGTGCCAAAGAAAGCAGTACGTACGTTCCCCAACTGGAAACCATGGCTCAATCACGAGATTGACTCCCTACCGAAGGACAAATCTGAGGTAAGTCAGACGACCCTGACCTATACAAGAAATCCAGGTACGACCTCGGCAAAGTTATCCGAGATGCCAAAAGAGAATACAGTAGTCCCCCGTTATACCGCGCTCCGCAATACCGCGGTTCGCGATATACCGCGGGGTGGCTTATGGACCCCAACTGTCAGTTGTGTCAATTTCAGCGGCCGGCTCACTTTGATCCGGAGAGGGAAGCTGCTCTCTCACTGAAACAATCAGCCGGCCGCTGAAATTGACACTGCCGGCTGCTCTCTCCCTCCAATCCAACTTTTAAGTTTTAATGTTTCTGATTGGAGGGAGAGAGCAGCCGGCAGTGTCAATTTCAGCGGCCGGCTGATTGTTTCAGTGAGAGAGCAGCTTCCCTCTCCGGATCAAAGTGAGCCGGCCGCTGAAATTGACACTGCCCGCTGCTCTCTCCCTCCAATCCAACTTTTAAGTTTTAATGTTTCTGATTGGAGGGAGAGAGCAGCCGGCAGTGTCAATTTCAGCGGCCAGCTCACTTTGATCCGGAGAGGGAAGTTGCTCTCTCACTGAAGCAATCAGCCGGCCGCTGAAATTGACACTGCCGGCTGCTCTCTCCCTCCAATCAGAAACATTAAAACTTAAAAGTTGGATTGGAGGGAGAGAGCAGCCGGCAGTGTCAATTTCAGCGGCCGGCTGATTGCTTCAGTGAGAGAGCAGCTTCCCTCTCCGGATCAAAGTGAGCCGGCCGCTGAAATTGACACTGTTTTAATTAGATCCACGATGGGGGTTTTTAATTTATTTTAAAATCTATGCTAGCGCTTCCCATTGTGAGTCTACGGGGGTCTGACCTCTCCCCCCGCCCCCCGTAGACTCTCAATGGGAAGCGCTAGCATAGATTTTTAAATAAATTTAAAACCCCCATCGTGGATATCCGCGGCTCGGATGCAACGCGGGTGGCTGTCTTGGACCCCAACACCCGCGTTATAAAGGGGGACTACTGTATCAAACCAAGCTAGAGTCACAGACAGACTCTCAGCGTTGTGGTAAGGATTAAATAACATAACGGGCTACAAAGCGAAGCCGAGCAGTGTCTCCGGCAGCAGCGCACCTCTCCCCGATGAACTCAATGCATTCTATGCTCGGTTCGAGCAGGTAACCAATAATCCGCTGTCGAGTGCCCCAGCAGCCCATAACTTACCCATACCCACCATCACAGCTTCCGAAGTCAGATCGGCCTACCTGAAGTGAGCCCTCGGAAGGCGACGGGCCCAGACGGGATCCCTGGTTGAGCACTCAGAGCCTGTGCGGACCAGCTGGCAGAGGTATTCGTGGACATCTTTAACCTGTCCGTACTCCACTCCAAGGTCCCCACCTGCTTCAAGAAGACCACCATTATACTGGTGCCAAAGAAGAACCAGGCAACGTGCCTCAATGACTACCGTCCGGTGGCCCTGACTTCAGTCGTAATGAAGTGCTTCGAGAGGTTGATCATGAAGCGCATCACCTCCATAATCCCAGAATACCTTGATCCATTGCAATTCGTATAACTTCGCAACTGGTCCACAGCAGACGCCATTTCCCTGGCCCTACACTCATCCCTAGAGCATCTCGACAACAAGGACGCCTACATCAGACTCCTATTTATTGACTACAGCTCCGCCTTCAACACCATAATCCCAGCCAAGCTCATATCAAAGCTCCAAAACCTAGGTCTTGGCTCCCCACTCTGCAACTGGATCCTCGATTTTCTGACCAACAGACCACAATCAATAAGAATGAACAACACCTCCTCCACAATAGTCCTCAATACCGAGGCCCTGCAAGGCTGCATACTTGGTGCCCTACTCTACTCCCTGAACACACACGACTGCTTGGCAAAATTTGGTTCCAACTCCATCTACAAGTTTGCTGACGATACAACCATAGTGCGCCGGATCTCGAATAACGACGATTCAGAATACAGGAGGGAGATAGAGAACCTAGTGGAGTAGTGCAGCGACAACAATCTCTCCCTCAAAGCCAGCAAAACTAACGAGCTGGTCAGGAAGCAAAGTACTGTACATCAATTTGACCCTGTCAGCATCAACGGGGCCGGGATGGAGATGGTTAGCAGTTTCAAATTCCTTGGGGTGCACATCTCCAAAAATCTGTCCTGGTCCACCCACGTCGACGCTACCACCAAGAAAGCACAACAACACCTATACTTCCTCGGGAAACTAAGGAAATTCGGCATGTCAACATTAACCTTTACCAACTTTTACAGATGCACCATAGAAAGCATCTTATCTGGCTGCATCACAGCCTGGTATGGCAACTGCTCGACCCAGGACTGCAAGAAACTTCAGAGGGTCGTGAACACCGCCCAGTCCATCACACGAACCTGCCTCCCATCCATTGATTCCATTTACACCTCCCATCGCCTGGGGAAAGCAGGCGGCATAATCAAAGACCCCTCCCACCCGGCTTACTCACTCTTCCAACTTCTTCCATCGGGCAGGGGATACAGAAGTCTGAGAACACGCACGAACAGGCTCAAAAACAGCTTCTTCCCCGCTGTTACTAGACTCCAAAAATTACCCTCTTATGGACTGACCTCATTAACACTACACCCTGTATGCTTCATCCGATGCCGGTGCTTATGTAGTTACATTGTATACCTTGTGTTGCCCTATTATGTATTTTCCTTTATTCCCTTTTCTTCCCATGTACTTAATGATCTGTTGAGCTGCTCGCAGAAAAATACTTTTCACTGTACCTCGGTGCACGTGACAATAAACAAATCCAATCCAATCCAATTAGCACAGACCTAATTCAGCAGCTCTGTTCAGCCACATATATGCCCCCCCCCCCAATTTATTCTGAAACAAAAGTTGGCAAATTATTACATCTCCCAGCGTTACTTTAGATCAACATCCAGCTAAAGGCAAGTGATGTCTGAATGCCATGGTCCTGTTCAATCAAATGATTTAGACAACCAAATGATGCATGCCTTTGAAATTCACACCTTGAGGAATTCGTGTGAATCCACACTGAGTTGATTATTTTCTTGTACAGTAAGAAGTCTTACAACACCAGGTCGAAGTCCAATAGATTTGTTTCAAATCACTAGCTTTCAGAGCACAGCTCCTTCCTCAGATGAATGAAGAGGTATGTTTTCTTGTAGAGGAATACTTCGTGTAACGCTACTTGCCGTACAAAAGGCACGTTTGCAAGAAAAATCAGACGAAAACTTCAAAATTAAATCCAGTATTGTCATAGATTTTGACGCCATGAATCAATTGGAAAGGTCACATTATTCTAACTTGATAAATGCATAGAATATTGCAACACAGAAACAGTAACCTTGCTACAGATTCTGCCAAAGGTAGTCTGATGTTTCTGCATATTTTCCAAATAGCCCGAAGGATCGCGGAATTTTAGGCGAATCCTGGCCATGACTACACTCCGTCCCAATACCGAGACTTGCCCCGTTGCAATATTCAAAGGTAAATCTCAGCCCGCCACATAATTTGACAAAATAACACTGCTCAAGCAACGTAATATTAACATTCCGCCGATCTTGACGATATACGTGGGCTATTTTAACGAAGTCGCTTCTCGATCGTTAAATGCAGAGGTGCCCGTTCAGCAGTGCGTTTTTCCGTTAATTGGGTCGAACATTCAGCAAGTACAGAAAAGTAATGTTTTTGACTGAAACCTATCACGAATACATATAATGTTTTGAGAACGTTCCGACATCATCATTAAAGTGAAGATTTGCCTCACGAAAACGGAGAGAGATGCTGAACACAAATTGCTTCTTGACGAGAGCCGGCTGAGGGAAAAGGGGACGCGCGCGCCGCCCAGACGGTTGGACACCGCGCGTGTGCGCCCATCGGTCACACCGAGCCCGATGGCGGGCACCAGCCTCAGCCGCTCCTCCTATTGGCCGTCAGGGGCGTTGCCATGTCAGAGGCGAGCGCTCCGAGCGGTTGGCGCGCAGGTCAATCAGAGCGAGCCGGCGAACAGGCTCAACTGGGGGAGGAGGGGCTGGTGACGGCCGCTCGAGCGTCTTAACGGCGCTGCAACCGCCGGAGGGGAAGAGAGAGAGAGAGGATTGTCATTTTGACCAATAATCTCCGCTCGGTGGGCACCCGAGGTAAGAGCGGTGTGAGAGCGAGAGCCTGGCGGATGTGCTGACGCTTCTGGTGGTCGGTGTTTGACGGTCATCAGTCGGATTGGGGGGGGTGGGTGGAGAAGAGCCGCTACTTGGATTTTTAATTAATACATATAATGCAGAGGTAGTCCGGTGAAACTCATAGGTTAACAGTGAAATAAAGGGCGCTCTGGAATATAAGCTGCTTATTGGTGGCGGTGCGAGGTAACAGCTCTTGTCCCCTGCCCTTTTTCACCGACGTTGCGGCTTTTTGGGTCATTGTTATGCGGGGTGAATGAGGCTATCGGCGGATGGGGGGGCATCCCCTCCCTGCCCCGGCAGGACAGCTCTTCCAGGGGAAATGAAACCAGAGGGGGCTTTAATTTGAGTGCGTTTGTTTAACTGTCAACATGTTGCTTTATAACCCGGCGATGCTCAATTTGTTGCATTGATTTTAAAACGCTGTTGTAAATACGAATCTAGTGTTCGAGAGATATCAACGTGCACCGTTACCCGATTGTGATCTTTACATTAGTGCACATTTTGAAAGTTGTCGATAACTTTTTTTAAACCTAAACTTTTAGAGATGTCTGCGGTGTCAATCATTGAATAAATAGCAGTTTGCCTGCACTGATAAAGATTAATCGGTGCTGAGACGTCTTTACGGATTGAATGGTAAACCAAAGCAATATAAAGCCTGGCTAAAATACATAAAACAATTGTGATTTTCAAGCTGTTTTATGTGGAAGACTCGTATCAATATGGACAACGCTGATTAATGCCCATATGACCATGTTATCATCTACTTGAGGGTAAACGGTGCCAAAACTGCAGAAGAAATATTTTTATTGCTCTACAGTGACAAATAATGGGGTTGTAAGTCAACAAATACAGAAGTCTGACCGCAGATGGATAGAAATTCTAAAATCTTAAGGACTTAATAGAGACAAGGGACCTTAGTTTGAAACAACGATATATTAATTTCCGAGGACGCAGTTCGAAGGAGAAGTTGTAACGCTCTTCCACACTTTGGGGCACATTAGGAACTTGATCAGTTTTATATAACCGCTACTGTGAGATTTATAACTTGGCTAACAATTTGTGCTAGTTAATAACATTACGGTCCCAGACCAGACCCCAAACGGTGTCTGGGTCGGAATCCTAATATTTTATATCATTTTAAGATTGTGCAGAAAGAATGATTTGCTCCAGGAGCGATTGCATGAAAAATAGGTCTTGGGTATTTTTAAAACAAAACTTTTTTTATTATGAACACAATATTAAACGTTTAGCTTCACGCCTAGAAAGAAAACCTTACAATGTAATTACCCCTTAACACAACTAGACACTTTCCCATTAAACAACAAGAAAAGAAACATGCAGCTCTTAATCCAGTTTAAAATTAGCAGAGCATAAAGTAAAACTTGCTTATAAAACAAATTTGGCTTTAATTCAAACCCCCTTCAGACTCTGGCTGAATACCTTCAAATAGATGCTTCCACTAGGTTGTTTCAGCCTCTTCCTTGCCTTCAAACAAGACTACTCTGCTGTAAAATATCATTACTCTTTTGTTTTAACCTATCCTACTTGAATAATTATGGACTCAAAGAATCAAGCAGATTAGAACTCAGCTCCTCGCCCTAAGCTTCTCCAAATTTACTGCCTTTCTGACATCCACCGAGCAATCACCTCACCTCTCCAAGGTGGAAAACACATTGGGCGGGATTCTCCATCCCGCTGGTGCGGCGCACCCCTGGGATTCTCTGTCTCGCCAGCCGGCCAATGGGGTTTCCCATTGTGGGCAGTCCATATTGTCGGGAAACACCCGGCCTGCAGCAAAATAGCGAATCCCGATAGAGGAGAATCCAGCCCATTATCTCTGCAGGCTGCAAAAGCAAATTAGCTCCCCAGGGACCTCCCCAGTTAATGTACTGTGCATCAGCCCAGACTGATAAACACGTTCCTGGGTCAATTTCACTTGCTGGCTGCTAAAACCAGCCAGACTCTGCAAACCTAATACATTTTAAACAACCACGTTCGAACCCCAGGCTTTAAACCCTTAAATTTTCCAATTTTCCGAACAGCTTCTAATCGTCACACCCCCCCCCCCCTTAAAAAACAGCAATTTAACAGATGGCTTAATTTTACTAAAACCCTTTTAACGTTAAACATTTCTTAAAGATTATACACAACTTGTACTCTATATGATACATCGTTTTACATTTTTCTCCTGGAAAACATCCACATGAATATAGTCCATTTTAGTCTTCTCACATGTTTTAGTTATGATAAAGCATCAGCAATTACGTTTTCTTTCAGACAGACTCTCGCATAACATCTGTCTTGAGCATTACGGTAGCATGGTAGCATGGTGGTTAGCATCAATGCTTCACAGCTCCAGTGGTCCCAGGTTCGATTCCCGGCTGGGTCACTGTCTGTGTGGAGTCTGCACGTCCTCCCCGTTTGTGCGTGGGTTTCCTCCGGGTGCTCCGGTTTCCTCCCACAGTCCAAAGATGTGCGGGGTAGGTGGATTGGCCATGCTAAATTGCCCGTAGTGTAAGGTTAATGGGGGGATTGTTGGGTTACCGGGTATACGGGTTACGTGGGTTTAAGTGGGGTGATCATTGCTCGGCACAACATCGAGGGCCGAAGGGCCTGTTCTGTGCTGTACTGTTCTATGTTCTATTACTGGCATTATAAGCAGATAGGTTCTAGAAATTTTTCTAAAGATGCGTGAAGACTGGTTCCCATATTTTGTACGAGCTATTCAGTCTCCGGATTCAGTATTCCGCCACAGAAGATGCTCTCTCTGAAATGGTGCGACAGCTCCAGTCATTCATCTGTCCCTCCTGATCATCACCTCCTTTGTCACTACCATGTCAGGAATCTGACTGCTCTTGGAGCTTCGCAGTTCCTGCATTTCTTTCATTGCAACCTGTTGGCTTTTGTGATTAGTTTCCTCTCTTGTTGAAATTATTGTCGCTCCTCTTCTAGTTCATGCTGGAGTTTGCGCAATTTCATGCTGGATCTGAGTTTACATTCAAATCTACCTTTCCAAGCTAGCTTTCTCTTTTGTGCAACCATCCCTGACGCCTTTTGTTTGACGAGGCTCCAATGACAGCTGCTTTAGAGCCTTCAGCTCTTTATTAACTCTGTCTAGGAGTTCTGTTTGGTGTTTAGATAAATCAATCATCTCCATTTGTACCTGTGCTAACATTAGTGAATTGAATCTGTATGGCGGTTGTTTAATGGGAATAGTATTTCCTATATCTACATCATACATAATTATTTGTACTTCCCAATTTATTCCCACATACAGATCTATGTAACTGTTATGGGCCAGGGTTTAGAAAACTCCAAAGTATATCATGGAGTTCACCTGACCTACAACTATTTATAGATTTTGGTTATGAGGAGCATAAGGGCTTACCTTTTCGGGCGTTATTCAACAGAGGCCTTAAGCACCATTAATCAAAAACAAAGTTTATTCTACAAATTCAGTTAACATTGTTATAAATACACACAGTAAGCATTTTTATCAACTACAAACATAAATACCCCACACAGCTACAGTACTCTATATATAACCCTTAATGAATTCCTCAAAGTTGTTTCAATTTAATAACAACATCCCATAAACCAGTACCCCCTTTCAAAGGTGTGGCCCAGCACACAGCACTCAAAACATTGTATAGAGGCTCTTGTTTTCTTTTCAAAACAGAAGGGTTGAATTCCTTCCAGAATGCAGTTATTTCTTTTTAAGTGATCTGGAAACACCTTTTTAACATGCAGAGAGAGAGAGGAATGACAAGACATCTCTGTCTGAATCCAACATCCAAATGTGAAAACAAAAGCAAAAAACTCAGAGCCACAAAACAGCCCAAACCAAAACAAAAGTAAAACCCAGAGTCACAGCCCAGCTCCACCCACACAGTGACATCACTCAAGCCATTTGATAAGACAAAACATTTCTTACAGGGACACTCGCATGACAACTCTCCCCAAGGAAAGAAAACCCCATCAACTTCAAAGATGGTTTCATTTTTCACCTTTTCACTTTCCTTTCAGAAAAATTGACAATAAATATACTTTTTTAAACAGAAACAAAACATGCAATCATAATAACACAGCCCATTTTACTTCTTCTTCTTCCACCATCAAACCTGCTTCTCTTCATCACATTCGTGACAAAGCATCGGCCATCACATCCGGCCACATGTATAATTTTTAAATGAAATGGCTGTAACAATAAACTCCATCGAAACAGTCTGGCATTGTTATTCCTGAATCGCTCCAAAAATGTCAATGGATTATGATCAGTATATGTCATTGTTTCAAACGAATTCCTGATAACATAAATATGAAAATGTTGCAAACCAAGCTCAGAGTCTCCTTCTCAATCGTTGAATACTTCCTCTGGTGATCATTCAATTTCTTGGGAAAATATCCAATAGGCCGCTCTATTCCTTCGTCGTATTCTTGCAAGAGCACATCACTCGCATCGACAGCCGCTTTGAATAGTTTTGTGTAATTTGGGGTGGCCAACACAGGAGCAGTGGTTAGGACAGCCTTCAGGCAGTCAAATGCCTGTTGACATTCTGCCGCCCACTGAAATTTGCTACACTTCTTCAGCAAGTGCATCAGTGGAGCAACAACGCTGCTACAATTCGGCACAAAGTTTCGGTAAAATCCACTCATGCCAAGAAATGGTATTTCCCTTCTTGTTGAGGGTATTGGAAACTCCCCAGTAACTTCATATCCCGTGGGACCATTCGACCCTGTCCAATTGTATGCCAAGAAACGTAATGTGGGCTTTTCCAAATTCACTTTTGCCTAGGTTCACCACCAAACCTGCCTCCTGAAGTTGATCGAAATAACTTCATCAGTTGCTTCAAATGTTCTTTCCTTGTCTGACTAAAAATCACCAGGTCGTCGATGTATACCGCACAATTGGGTAATCCTGAAACAACTTTGTTAGTTAACCGTTGAAATGTGGCTGGTGCATTTTTCAAGCCAAATGGCATAACCTTGAATTGGTATATACCATCTGGAGTCACAAAAGCTGATATCTCCTTCGCCCTTTCGGAAAGGTACTTGCCAGTAACCTTTAAGTAAATCCAGTTTGGAACTAAAAACGTATTGTCCCACCTTCTCAATGCAGTCCTCCAAGTGTGAGATAGGCTAAGAGTCCGTTCTTGTAACTGCATTAACCTTTCTATAGTCCAGACAAAATCATTAGGTACCGTCCGGTTTCGGTACCATCACTATGGTGAGCTCCATTGGCTGCAACCCACTTCAATTATGCCATTTTTAAGCATACTTTCAATTTCTTAACCTGTGCCAATTTTTACGGGTTAAGTCCATATGGATGTTGTTTAATTGGAACAGCGTTTCCCACATCTATGTCGTGTATAGCCATTTTAGGACTACCCAACACAGCTCTACAAATCTGCCCATACAATATTAATAACTTTCAGGTCAGTTTGTTTTTCCTCTGGAAGGTAACTCAACAATTTATCCCGATTTTTAAGAACATCCTCGTTATCCAATTTTTTAGAGGAATGTCAAATTCCGAGTCATCTAGATTTGGTTCTTCACTTTGAGTTAGAGTCACTAAAACCTCCTCCTTTTGCTCTCCTTCCCTTTCAAAATACCTTCTAAGCATATTCCCATGACACACTCGGTGAGTTTTCCTTCCATCTGGCGTTCCTACCACATAATTCACCTCACTTAATTTCCTTTCAATCTGATAAGGTCCACAAAGCCTTGCTTTTAAAGGTTCATCTACCACTGGTTACAATACTAAAACTTTAATCTCCACTGGCAAAACTACAAACTTTTGCTTTCTTGTCCGCTACCCGTTTCATCACATGTTGAGCAACCTTTAAATGTAGTCTAGCCAATTCCCCTGCTCTATTTAATCGTTCCCTAAAATTTGACACGTAATCCAATAATGTAAGTTCCGACTGCTCACTCACCAATTTTTCCTTAATCAATTTAAGTGGTCCCCATACCTCATGACCAAAATTAGTTCAAAAGGACTGATTTGGTTGACTCATTAGGTGCACCCCTAATTACAAACAGTACAAATGGAATTCCTTTATTCCAATCCTCCTGGATAATCTTGACAATAAGCCCTCAACATGGTCTTTAATATCTGATGCCACCTTTCTGACGCTCCCTGCGATTCTGGATGGTAGGCAGTTAATTTAAATTGTTTTATTCCTAAACTATCCATAACTTATTTGATAACTGTTATGGGCCAGGGTTTAGAGAACCCCAAAGTGTATCATGGAGTTCACCTGACCTACAACTTTTAATAGATTATGGTATGGGGAGCACACGGCCCACTCTACAGGTGTGATACAGCAGAAATCAAAAAGTATTTTTTTTAAAGTAAAACAATGTTTATTCTATGAGCTCAAGTTAGCCTTTTTTAAAAAACATACAGTAAACATCTTAGCAACCATCAATTCAAATACAACCCCCAAAGAATACAACACTAAGTAATCCTTAATAACTTCCCAAACACCATCCAGAAAAAGAAACACCTTTTGACAGAAGCACATTAGACTTGCATTCACTACTGAGAACATTTATAATTCTGAATTCACCAAATGATTAAGAGATAGTCTTTTCATGGCAGAGAGAACAGCAGTACACCTGCTTGGTCTGGCTTCAGCTCCAACACTGAAAACGAAACTAAAACACACCCTGCAGCCTGCTTAAAAAATGAAAGTAAAAAGCTGACAGACAGCTCAGCTCCACCCACTCTCTGATATCACTGCAGTAGTAAACACCCTTTCGTAAAGGTACTCTCACTACAGATATTTATATTCACACCCATTTATAAACACCCATTTATAAACACCCATTTGTTAAAGGTACTCTCACATGAAACCTTCCCCCCCACCAAGAAAAAAAAATAAACCATCAACTTCAAGATAGTTTCATTTTTCACCTTTTCACTATCCTTCAAGAATTGCAGACAGTAAATATACTTTTTTGTTTACAAAAAAACCACACGCAAACAGGTACAATAATATAGTCCAATTTTCCCCCGTTTTTCCTTCCTCCAACTGAAATTCTTGATTTGACAGTCTCTTTGAACAAGAAGGTCCTTGCACTCTCCGTCCATTTCTCTATGCCTCGGCAGTTCTCTTTAAAGTCAGATACTTTAGTTCAATCTGATCGCAGAGTCCCTTGTAATTCTCCAACACAGGAGCATTGGCTATCAGAGCTTTCAGGCCGTCAAATGCCTGTTGAAAGTCCGCTGTCCACTGAAACTTTCAATGTTTCTTCAGCAAGTCCATCAGTGGAGCAATCACGCCACAAAATAATTGCACAAATGTTCGATCAAATCCTCTCATGCCAAGAAATCGCATTATTTCCCTTTGTCTTGAGGGTATCAAAAACTCCTCGAGGAAAGTGACTTGGGCTTTTCCAAATTCACTTTTGGCTAGGTTTACAACCAAACCCACCCCCTGAAGTTGATCAAATAACTCCATCAGACGTTTTAAATGTTCTGTCCGTGTCTGGCTGAAAATTACCAGATCGTCGATGTATACCGCGCAATTGGGTAATCCTGAAACAACTTTGTTAGTTAACCGTTGAAATGTGGCTGGTGGGTTTTTCATGCAAATGGCATAACCTTGAATTGATATATACCATCTGGAGTCACAAAAGCTGAAATCTCCTTTGCCCTTTCGGATAAAGGTACCTGCCAGTAACCTTGAAGTAAATCCAGTTTGGAAATAAAAGCTGATTGTCCCACTTTCTCAATGCAATCCTCCAAACGTGGGATAGGATAAGAGTCCATACTTGTAATTGCATTAACCTTTCTATAGTCCACACACAATCGTTGGGTACCGTCTAGTTTTGGTACCATCTCTATGGGTGAGTTCCATTGGCTGCAACCCACTTCAATTATGCCATTATTAAGCATACTCTCAATCTCTTTGTTAACCTGTGCCAATTTTAAAGGGTTAAGTCTGTGTGGATGTTGTTTGATTGGAACATCATTTCCCCCATCTGCATCATGTATAGCCATTTATGTATAGTACTTCCCAATTTATCTCCACAAACTTGCCCACATGATATCAATAACTCTTTCAGGTCAGTTTGTTTTTCCTGTGGAAGGTAACTCAACAACTTATCCCAATTTTTAAGAACATCCTCGTTTTCCAATTTAATTTGGGGTTAGCCAAATTCACAGTCATCTGGATTTGGTTTGTCACTTTGAGTTAGAATCATTAAAACCTCCTTTTTCTCTCTTTACAAAGTACCTTTTAAGCACAGTTGCATGACACACTCGGTGAGTCTTCTTTCTATCTGGTGTTTTTATCACGTAATTCACCTCACTTAATTTCCTTTCAATCTGATAAGGTCCACAAAACCTTGCTTTTAAAGGTGCACCCACCAATGGTAATAACACTAAAACTTTATCTCCACTGGCAAAACTACGAAGTTTGGATTTCTTGTCCTCTACCGGTTCATCACATTTTGTGCAACTTTTAAATGTTGTTCAGCCAATTCACCTACTCTTTTTAATCGTTCCCTGAAATTTGACACATAATCCAATAAAGTAATTTCCGATTTCTCACTCACTAATTTTTCCTTAATCAATTTAAGTGGTCCTATTGCCTCATGACCAAAACTTAGTTCAAAAGGACTAAATTTGGTTGGCTCATTAGGAGCAACCCTAATTGCAAACAGTACGAATGGAATTCCTTTATCCCAATCCACTGGATAATCTTGACAATAAGCCCTCAACATTATCTTTAATATCTGATACCACCTTTCTAACGCTTCCTGCGATTCTGGATGGTGCGCAGTTGATTTAAATTGTTTTATTCTTAAGCTATCCTTAAATTCTTCGAATAACCTCGAGGTAAAATTTGATCCTTGATCGATTGTATTTCTGTGGGTAGTCCATATCTAGTAAAGAATTTAAGTAACTCCTCCGCAATCTTTTTAGCTGTAATGTTACGTACTGGAATGGTCTATGGAAACCTTGTAGACACATCGATTATGGTCAAAAGATATTGATTCCCACTTTTCGTTTTAGGAAGCGGTCCTACGCAATCAATTGGGACCCTTGTAAAAGGTTCCTCAAATGCTGGGATGGGTATTAAGAGCGCTGGTTTTATCACTGCTTGAGGTTTCCCTATCACGTGACATGTGTGACATGATTGACAAAATTTAACTGCATCTTTATGTAGTCCAGGCCAATAAAAATGTTTCTGGATTTTAGCTTGTTTTCCTTATTCCCAAATGACCTCCCACTGGTACCTCATGTGTAACTCGCAACACCTCCTTTCTATACCCTACTGGCAATACTACTTGATGACGTTCTGGCCACTTTTCATCCGCTTACATATGTAAAGGTCTCCATTTTCTCATCAGGACATCACTTTTACGGTAATAACACTCTGGCATACACTCAGATTCCTATTCCGTGTATGCTTTCTGATACATCCATTTTATTTCTATATCTTTTTGTTGTAACTCCGTCAATTTTCCTGAACTAAAAATATCTGCCTCATCCTCCACCTATTGTTCTTTTTCAACCATCTGATCAAAAATCGTTTCTGACAATTGCACTTCAACATCATCTGCACTCTTTGATTTCTCCTCTTGTCTTAACCTGTGACCTTGCAACCTTGTTACTACACAATCCAGAAAAATCCCAGGATATTCGTCTTTCAACATTTCAGTTGTCTGATTTTTCCACTGGCTTATACACCACAGTAGGCATCACTCTCACCTGCGATCCATCTATATCATTACCCAAGATAAACTGTATTCCTGGACAAGATAGTTTCTCTATTACTTCGACTACCACTTCACCACTCTTCACTGGACTTTCCAACCTTACCTTATATAATTGAACACTACTCCTCTCACCCTGAATTCCACATATTATCACCTTTTTTGGCAACATCCATCCCAACCTACATAATTCCTCATCTCTTGCCATTAAAGATTGACTAGCTCCTGTATCTCTTAAAATTGTGACTTCTTTACCTGCTCCTCCTGTTACACATGAGTAAACGTTACCCATACAAATAAATTCTTCAAAGAGATCTGGCATCTTCTTATCAATCACCTCTTGATCAGGCTGTACAATCTTTGCACCTCCTTCGCTTCACTTGGGCTTTCCTTTACCACTTTAACAAACCCCACTGACTTATCCTGTTTGATGACATCAACCTTCCCAGTGCTTTTCTTCAACCACCAACACTGTGACTTTAAATGGCCTAGTTTATTAAAATGAAAACATTTGAAACTTTACATGTCTCTTCCACCCTCCTGGATTTCTTTTTTAATCTGAGGTACACTCTCCTTATTATCTCCCATCAGATCTCCTTTACCTCTACCACTTGAGTATTCCTCTTTTCCCCAGTTTCTAAACCTCACAGACTGAAATTGATGTCGGAAACCAAACTTTGATTTATGAACTAATTCTTAATCATCTACCATTTCTGCTGCTAACCTCGCAGTTTTAACCCTCTGCTCTTCCACACGAGTTCTCACTTCATCAGGAATTGAATTTTTAAACTTCTCCGGAAGTATAATTTCTCTGAGAGCTTCATACGTTTGGTCTGTTTTCAAAGCCCTTATCCACCTATCAAAATTACTCTGTTTGATTCTTTCAAACTCCATGTATGTTTGACCAGGTTCTTTCCTTAACTAGAGCAGCACAGTAGCATAGTGGTTAGCACTGTGGCTTCACAGCGCCAGGGTCCCAGGTTCGATTCCCCGCTGGGTCACTGTCTCTGCAGAGTCTGCACGTTCTCCCCGTGTCTGCGTGGGTTTCTTCCGGGTGCTCCGGTTTCCTCCCACAGTCCAAAGACGTGCAGATTATGTGGGTTGGGCTGCTAAATGCCCTTAGTGTCCCAAAAGGTTAGGAGGGCTTATTGGGTTACGGGGATAGGGTGGAAATGAGGGCTTAAGTGGGTCGATGCAGACTCGATGGGCCGAATGGCCTCCTTCTGCACTGTGTGTTCTATGTTGTTCTATGTTCTAAACCTTTGTAGGCTTCAGGCACTAGTTCATATGCCCCTAAGGTGGATTTTTTCATCTCCTTGTACATCCCAGATACCTCTTCTGATAGTGATGTGAATACTTCACTAGCCCCACCTACCAGCTTTGTTTGAATCAGTAATACCCATATGTCCTGTGGCCATTTCATTTGTTTAGCTACCTTCTCAAATCAAATGAAAAAGGCTTCTACATCTATCTCTTTCTCTTTTTCCCTGATCTGTACCTCTCTTTCTCTTTCTTGTTGTTCTGCGAGGGCTATTCTTTCTTTTTCCCTCATTTCATATTCAAACTGCTTCAATTCTTTTTCATGTTCAAGTCGTTTAATCTGTAACTGAATTTTTGCCATTTCTAATGAGTCAGACTGTATCTGAGGCAATTTTAAATGCTCAGCTACTGCTGTAAGTACCTCTTCTTTTTGTATGCTGTCAGGTAACGTTAATTGCAATGTTTTTTGCCAAATCAAAAAGCCTTTTTTTAGTCTCTGTTCATAAGGTTCTGCGTGTGACCTTCTCCACCCCCAAAATCGTCCGGGCCTCTAAAAGAGCCATTGTCCACAACACACTCCCTACTTAAACTGGAATACCACACCTGAAAATCAAACACAAATATGCTCACCCCTCACTGTCTTTAAGTTCACAAAGCCAACCCAATCACGAAAGATAGACTTTTATTCTGGAGGAGCCCCCAATTTATTATGAGCCAGGGTTTAGAGAACACCAAAGTATATCATGGAATTCACCTGACCCACAAGTTATAATAGATTTTGGTTATGGGGAGCACAAGGGCCCACTTTACAGGTGTGATGCAACAGAGATTGAAAGTATTTTAAAGAAAAACAATGTTTTAATCCATGAATCCAGTTAAAATTTTATAAATACACAGTAAACATCTTATTACCTCGGTATCACTACCGACACAGATAATCCCCACAGATACAGTAGTCCATAGGTAACCCTCAATAACGTTCCTCACAACATCCATAAGTCAAAGACCCTTTTTAACAAAGACAGTAGGTTTGCATTCCTTACAGAAACAGGTATTACTTTGAAATCCTTAAGTGATCTGGAGACATTCTTTAGCATGCAGAGCGAGACGAAAATACACCTCCTTGGTTTGAATACAGCTCTCCAACTGAAAACGAAACTAAAACTCAGAGCCAAAAACAGCTTCCAGCTCAAAACGAAAGTTAAAAGCAGAGCCAGAGCCCAGCTCCACCACACACTGACATCACTGCAGCCACTTGAGAAGGCAAACATTTCTTTCAGTGACATTCCCATGACATCATCCAGTAGTTGATGTCAGATAAGCAGTCTGACAATTTAAACACCATAGAGGGGCTGAGAGAGGTAATGGTATGATAGAACTGGGTGTCGTTGATGTACATGTCGAAATTGATGTAGTCTTTTTGGATACTGCGTATTCTTGGATACTCATTTACAAGGACAGGATGTAAATGAGAAATATAAGGGGTCCAAGAGTATATACTTACCAGATGTTAATTTGAGGGAAATGGGGAGAAGCCATTTCTGGTATCTCTCTGGTGATGATGAGATAGATAAGAATGGAACTAGGTAAAAGCACTCAGCTAGCTGACATTGGCGAGGCACTGGAAAAAGATGGCGTGGTCAACTCTGACATAAGCTGCAGATAGATAAAAAAGGACAAAGTGGGAACGATTGCCTTTGTCGTGCTCACATAGGATTTTGTTTGTGGCTTTGGTTAGACTGTCTCTGTTTTATGGCAGGTAAAGAAACTGGATTGGAGGGGATTCAGACAGAGGGCGGGATTTTTTTGTCCTTTCCTGCTGGTGGGATCTTCTGATCCCCACTGAAGCCGACCCCATAACGGTTCCCCTGGCGGTGAGATTGTCATTGAGTTCGGCGGGGCCGGAAGAGCTTGCTGGCAGCCAATGGCGAGCCACCTCCACCAGGAAAATCCAGGGGTTGGAGGCTGGAAAATTCTGACCGTGGAGTTTTGGGAAAGAATAGCAATAATTTTGGAGACTACAACATGTTCAAGGACTTTGGAGTGGAAAGCGAGATTGGAAATGAGCAGTTTGGAAGGATAGCGGCCAAATGCTGTTTCCTTTTTTGAGGAGAAGAGTAATGATGAATTTGAAGGAGAAGGTGCAGAACCTGAAGAGCAAGAAATATATTAACAATGTCACTGAACATGACAGCCAGGAAGGCAAGTTAGGTGGTCAGTAGTTTATTGGGAATAGGCTCAAGAGAGCAGGCAAATGAGTCTCATGTACAAGTTGAGCTCAGAGAGGGCATGAGAGGAGATCAGAGAGCAACAAAAGAAAGAAACCAGTTCAGTGGTAGGGCAGGGGAGGATTTGTTTTTTAAGTTATGCTTTCAGCAGAAGCACAAGTTGAATTCAACTTAATGTAGCATTTAATCGCTTGTTTCAATCAAAACATAAAGATTAATTCTGTTTCCAAGATCAAAGTAAATGTTGGTGAAGTAACCTTCTGTAATCTTTAAGTAATTTGTGGTCTTTGGCTATTAAGGCACAAGAGAAATGAAAGTTGTCCCGTGTGTGTGTGTGTGTGTCTTCTTCTCCTCCCCCCCCCCCCCCCCCCCTACACCATTCAGGATACCACAGGCTTCACCTGGGTGAAAAAGCACTTTACTTCTACTTCTTCCAGCCTAGTATCACTGCTCACAGTGCAATCTCCTCTACGTTGAGGAGCCTAAATATGAAGTATGTGATTGTCGGCATGTGTGACCGTCAGCTCCCTGTTGCATGCCAATTAAATTTTATGACCTCCTCCCACTCTGATTTCCTGGTCATAATAAAAACAGAACATCCTGGAAATATTGAGCAGGTTAGGCGGCATCTGTCTAGAGAAATAAAATTTATGTTTCTGGTTGGTGACTCGTCATCAAAACTGAAGAAATAAATGTAATGGGCACGAGCAAGGGAGAGGAAGAACAAGGGAAGGTTGCTGTTGGGGTGGAAGATAGGGGAGATTAAATGGGGGAAAAAAAGGTTTCACGGTACAAAAGCCAATGGGAGTGGCAATGGTTATAATGACTTCTCTGTCCTTCACGTTTTACACTGTAAAGTAAGTAAGTTAAGTCAACATAGTCTCAGATGACCAGAGGCTGCTTTCCCCTTTTGAGAGGGAGAGCTGACTGGTGGTGATTTAACCTGGGGATCACCACACCTCCGGCGAGGGGCAAGGTTGAAAAGTTAATGAGTAACCTTGGCCGGTACAGGAATTGAACCCACGCTGTTGGCCTCACTGCATCACGAACCAGCCATCCAGCCAATGAGCTAAACTGGCCGCTGTATCAGTAAAGCTCAACAGAAACTGAGGACAGCATCTCCTCTTTATACTAGACATTTTGCAGATATCTGGTCCGAAATGTTGCATTTAACAAGGTTCTGGTAAAATAAGAAGGATCTACTAGCGCTTTGAGGGATGAGGGAAGGAGTGCATTGCTTCTTTGGATATGGATCCAAATGAACACTCTGCCAGTGAGATGATCTGCATTCTTGATTTTTGCCTGTGGTTTTTGTTCCATTTGACTGCTCAGATTTTTCTGTGTCACTAGTTTCCCTCTCCATTTAGCCAACCTGCTTTAATTATTCTCACATTTTCTGGGTCTTGTAAATGCCATTTATTTTTCTAATTAACATGCCTCCTTTAATCTACACTATTATTAATTCTGACATTTAACCAGCTTCTGTTTTTTTTCGCCCCCTAATTACTTTCTTGGTCACTCTTTTTAGTTTCTTATGGATGTGGTTTCCCCTTTGCTTTACTGCATTCATAGAATCATAGAATTTTACAGTGCAGAAGGAGGCCATTCGGCCCATCGAGTCTGCACCGGCCCTTACAAAGAGCACCCTACTCAAGCCCACATCCCTACCCTACCCTGCAACCCAGTAACCCCCACTTAACTTTTTTGGACACTAAGGGCAATTTAGCATGGCCAACCCACCTAACCTGCACATCTTTGGACTGTGGGAGGAAACCGGAGCACCCGGGGTATTCCTTCTTTTCAACCGTTCCTCAGTACTCCAGTAATACTTGAAATGTTAATCTATTCCCATCCTGCAGTGTTTCTGAGTATTGAAGTTTCCAGCATTTTCTGGTTTTGTTTCAGATTCCCAATGCTGTGTACTGTGGAGAACCGACACTAGGAAGCACAGAGGGTCCAAAACTTACGGAACTTTATTTACAAGGTGTGTTCACTACAGACTGATTCTTCATGCTGGCAGTTTCCCTGCGTTAGCCACCTGTGATGTCCCTTGCGTTGACTGCATGTGACATGCATATATTAATGCACAGAGCTTACTGAAGCTCTGAAGACTCAATATAAATACATAACACCCAGCATCTGTAATATTTCGCTTTTACTTCTTTTCCTTCCAATCTGTTTTGTCAGGAAGCTATTAAGCTTCCAGTGGTAACTATCACATGGGTGATAACCTAAAAATATGCAATCGCTTTCATTAGAAAACCGGTGAATCACAATGTCAAGACAGGTCTGTCCTTTTGTATGATTTATCCTTGGTCTTCAGCAAGATTCAACTCATGGAAAATATCTTCGTTCACTCATTAATATCTTTCAGTTGGTTACTCAACACCACCCCATCTGTTTATTCTGCTGTTAGTTACAACTCCTTAACCCCTCATTCCCCCCTCAAGGTACTGAGATGTGAGAGCATCCCCCCCGACCCCATTTCAGCATCAAGCAATTTCCTTGTATTATCTCTTCCAATCTATTTTCACGAGAGGCTTTGCTTACTTTAAAATTCAATACATTGTAGCCTGATTGGCATTTCACATAGAAGGGGTTGGAGTATGTGCTATCTTCTGACTAGTTTTGCTGTTGTTGCTTTCAAAGAGGCCCAAAACATACATTTTAAATTATTGTTCCAATACCAGTAGGGACAACTGTGCACCTGAGGATTCTGCACTACAAATCTTTGCTGCTACTGCCATTCCTGGTTCCCCATCCTCCCATGAGTGTGACCCTATTCCTGGCATAGAGAGGGGCGGCGATGGAAGTTTTGAGGAATCCTTCCCTTCCTGAATTATGCTTTGTCTTTGTGTGTGAACATTAAGGTAACCTTCCCTTCCGTGCCAATTTATAGTTCAAGTCTCTGTGAGGGTGGAGAGATCGGAAGTAGTCTTCAACTCTCTATTTGGTTGTCATGGGAGGAGGAAATTTATTTGGTTGTCATGGGAGGAGGAAGTTGACTGCTGCAGTTTTGTCCTGGGTGATGGTGTGGTTTTCAGTTCTCAGTTGAGTTGGTGGTTACTTTGCAATCACCCAAGAGCTTCAACATACTGAGTGATGATGAAAAGGGGGCTCCATTTAGTTTAATTGTGGGGTTGTTCCAATGCCAGCTCAATGCACATTGTGATCATTTCCTTATTTGGGTCTTGTGGCAAACATATTGTCCTTTTTCCCAATATCGTGGATTGGAGTAATTACCTGATGTTGCTGTATTTATGGCACTCTCTCAGTACATCATTTTCAATTCTTAATCATAATTATGTGTACAGAATTTAAAAGGTAAAAACATAATATGGGTTAAAATAATCAACACGCGATTTTTGTTCTGTTGCAGTTTTCATATATTGGATTTGAACTGTTACTTATGTTCAAGCTTGGTCACTTCAAAGGTTATCTGCCTTCGCTGGCCTCCTTTTACAGTTCTTCACAATCTAACACTAATCTATTTCCTGCTGGAATTATTACTATGTGGGAATTCGTAGCACATTCAGAGACTTGTGCAAAGGCAATTGGGATCCTTTTTGATTTGCTTTAATTAGTTTTATACCAGAATTTTATCCCAGTTTACTTCAATTTATTCCAGTTAAGTAGCTGTTCAGTTGTTTTGATAGATTGGCATTTTAACAATAGGGATGGGTGATAAATGAGCAACACCCATATCCCATGAAATTTGTTTTTAAATGCCACTTTGGGTTCAAGGGTAAGCCCAACTGACAGGTGCAAATTCTAACTAGTATGTGTCATCCACAGTTAAATATCCAAAATCCTTAATGGAATGTACGCTGTGTTTTATGTTTCATCAGAAAATTATTTGGATTGCATTCCCACTCGGCTTCTTTTGCATCATTATAGTTTTGTACAATGTGCACAACAGCCTAAATTCAACTTACTTTATTCTCTTTCTTGGGTTGAGTTCACTTATGGCAAAGCTTTAAATGGTAGAAAATATATTTAAATTAGTTAATTTTGTTGAAACTATCATAGAAAATATTGTAACTGCTTATTTCACACCCTCTGATCCTTTTATAAGTAAGATTTATAAATATTTGTCATTTTTAGATAGTAAGAGAATACTTCTCTGTCATGACACAAAAATGTTATGGAACATAGGGTATACGTTCTTTACTATTACTCTGTCTGCAGTGAATTTCTGGTGACTAACTGTTGCATAATGTGATGTTTATGGGTAATATCAAGCCATTTGTTCAGGTGATCAGATTTAGGGAGGTGACACACATCCAAAGAAATCTGTCACAAGCTGACAAAATAGAGAACGGCGTAACAATAAATACAAAGCTATACATGTTAAAGCAGGAAACACGGTGGGCCAAATCTTCCAGTGTGTGGATTGTTGAGAGGTGCGCATTGGGACCGTGTGGAAGTTCTGACACAACGACATACTTAGGAATTAATGGGAATTTTATAAAAGTTGGAATCTTCAACCAGATCCGCAGTATTTGCTTGGTTAGTTACCCAGGAAATCATAGAATCCCTACAGTGGAGACGGAGGCCATCGAGACTGAACCGACCCTCTGAAAGATCACCCTACCTAGGTCCACACCCCCACCCTGTCCCAATAACCCTACCTAACCTCTTGGACACTAAGGAGCAATTTAGCATGGCCAGTCTACCTAACCTGTACATCTTTGGACTGTGGGAGACAATCTAAGCACCCGGAGGAGACCAAAGGAGATACATAGTGCATCTCTAACTCTTCTCTTCTCTTCCTTGATTTCCTTCTCTTTTTCTAGCTATCAACTAATATTCATTAGAAGCCCACTGACTTCAATAGCTCCTCGACTACATTTCCTCACATCCTACACCTCCTAAGCACTCCATTCCCTTCTCAAAGTTCCTGGCTCAGTCACAGTCCGAAATGGTAGATTAAAACCTAGTTTAACACCTCGGTAACTATACAACTGATTCCCCCATCACCTATTAATGGCTGAGGTCGTTATCAATGCTTGACTGAATTTCAAGTACGAATGAGTTTGAGCACTGTAGGTGTCCCATTCATCTGAAAATGAATGACAGTTTCAAGAAGTTGTAATAAAATTGTCCTTTTGTTGTTTATGGTTTGTTCAGGCAAGCTAATTTCGACTACAAGGTTTTTTTTAACGTGTAGAATGATTTTTTTTGTCCGCTTTAATGATAGGCTTTTAGATTGGGGGGGGGGTTGGGAATAAGCCTCTCACTAAGGAGTGTAAAATATTTTCCATTGATATGATGTGGTATATATGGTATATGGTTCCATATGGTATATGAGTACATAGTGCATACTGGATGAGTGGCTATGGAGGACATAATAATAATAATCGCTTATTGTCACAAGTAGGCTTCAATGAAGTTACTGTGAAAAGCCCCTAGTCGCCACATTCTGGCGCCTGTTCGGGGAAGCTGGTATGGGAATTGAACCCGCGCTGCTGGCCTTGTTCTGCATTACAAGCCAGCTATTTAGCCCACTGTGCTAAACCAGCCCCAGCAAGATGGCATGAGTGATTTGAGGGAGCATTGGGCTTGTCAAGAAGCTCAGAACTATCCAGGACAAAGCAGCCCGTTTGACTGGCACCCCATCCACCACTTCCAACATCAATTCCCTGCACCATCACCGCACACTGGCAGTTCTGTGTACCATCCACAAGATGCACTGCAACAACTCAGTTCAATTCCTGTACCAGCCTCCCCGGACAGGCGCCGGAATGTGGCGACTAGGGGCTTTTCACAGTAACTACTCGTGACAATAAGCAATTTTCATTTCATTTCATTTCATTTCAATTTCAGAGAATATAAGGCCAATTTATTCAGCCTCTCATCATAAGCACAATTTAATGAATCTTTGCTGCTCTGCCTCCAATGTAAGTATATTGTTTCTTAAATGTGGAGACCTAGAACTGCTCACAATATTCCAGATGTGCCACGCTAAATTGCCCCTTAATTGGAAAAAATGAATTGGACACTCTAAGTTTTTTTTTTACAAAGATCCATGGATCAAAAACGAAAAAGACAAAATAAAAGGAATAGGAAATAAGGGAGTAATACACTGTGATGAAGTCAGGAGCTGAGTAGTGAAGCTGAGTGCCAGTGAAAAGGTTATTCCTAAGCAAGTGCCACTTGTTAACATATTTGGTGACCCCCTTCCATCAATTTACTGATGATTGAGATTGGACTAATGGGGTGGTAATTGGCCCGGTTAGATTTGTCCTGCCTTTTGTGAACAAGGCATACCTGGGCTATTTGCCACATTCCTGGGTAGATGCCAGCATTGAAGATGTACTGGAATACCTTAGCTAGGGCACTGCAAACGCTTGAGCACAAATCCTCAGTACTATTTCCAGAATATTGTCAGGCCCCCAATCCTTTGCCTTCAGCCGTTTCTTGATATCACACAGAGCGAATCTAATTGGATGAACACTGGCATCTGTGATGCTGGGGAGATGAAGAGGAGGCTGGGAGCTGTGATTGTAGCCAATTCTTCAGCCTTGTATTTTGCACAAATATGCTGGGCACTTGCATCATTAAGGTTGAGGACATTTGTGCAGCTTCCTCCAATGAGTTGTTTAATTTTCCATCACTGTTCAAGGTTACATGTGGCTGGACAGCAGAGTTTAGACCTGATCCATTGATTGTGCAATTGCTTGGTTCTGTCTGTCGCTTGCTGCGTATGCTGTTTGGCGTGCAAGTAGTCTTGCGTTCTAGCTTCACCAGGTTGACGCCTCATTTCTAGGTATGCCTGGACCTGCATCTGGCATGCGCTCCTGAACTCTACATTGAATCAGAGTTGATCTCCTGACTAGGTCATTATGATAGAGTGGGGCATATGCCAGGCCATGAGGTTACAGATTGTGGTCGAGTGCAGTTCTTCTACTGCTGATGGCCCTCAGCACCTCATGTTGCCCAGCCTTGACCTGCTACATTTGTTTGAAATCTATCCCATTTAGCAGAGCACTATGGAGGGTATCCTCTGTGTGAAGAAGAGACTTCATCTCCACAAGAACTGTGCGGTGGTCACTCCTACCGATGCTGTCATGGACAGATGTATCTGCAGCAGACAGGTTGTTGAGGATTGAGGTCAAGTATATTTTTCCCTCTTATTTGTTCAGTCAGCACCTGCCGCAGACCCAGTCTAGCAGCTATGTCCTTTTAGGTCTGACCAGCTCAGTCAGTAGTGGTGCTACTGAGTTACTATGGTGATGGATACTAAAGTCCCCCACCCAGAGTATACTTTGCACCCTAACCACCCTCTATGCTTTTCCAAGTGGTGTTCAAAATAGTCAGCTGAGCTGGGACAGTACGTGGTAATCACGTAGTAAATTTTGACCTGGTGCCACAAGGCTCCGAAGCCCGGATTTGATTTTGTGAACTCTTGAAGCCAACTGTCTCCTGACTGAACCCCACTAAGTGGGTCTATCCTGCTGGTGGGACAGGACATACCCAGGGATGGCGATGGTGATGTCTATGACATTGTCTGTAAGATATGATTCCGTGAGTACGACCATGTCAGGCTATTGTTTGACTAGTTTGTGAGACGGCTCCCTAAATTAAGAAGATCTTCGCAGGGTTGAAAGGCTGAGTTTGAAGTTGTTTCCGGTGCCCAGGTCATTACCCAGTGGTCCATCTGGTTTCATTTCTTTGTGACTATTGAGTGGCTTGCTAGGCCATTGAAGATGCCATTAAAGATATTGAAGAGTCACATGAAAGCAGACCAGGTAAGGACAACAGATTTCCTTCCCGAAAGGGATATTAGTGAACCAGATAGGTTTTATGACAATCGTCATCAAAAGTAGACTTTTTAATTCCAGATGTATTGATGGAATTCAAATTCCAAAATGGTAGGATTGATACCCGATCCCCAGAGCATTACCGTGGGCCTTTAGATTACTTGACGAGCAACAATACCACTGTGCCACTGAGTCCCCAACAACAGCAAAGTGACTAAGAGCACCAAACTGTGATTATACCAAAGCTGTGTCTTCAGCACATTCCTTTACAGTGGCAAGATGTGAACAACATATGTTGGCAAGAGTAAAGCTGAACAGTTTCCATCTGTACTGAAAAACTCTTATGACTATTCGATCTTTGCTGTCTGCTGTCTCAGATGTATTATCATCTTCTGGAGGTTTTAGAGCCTGCTTATTCCATCAGCGTGTACTCATTGCTAAGCCAACAACATCTTTGTTGGCTCAGCCATGTTGATCGGATGATTGACGGAAATTGAGATATTAAACTGGCAACTAAGAGATGGCTGTAACCTTCGGAGGCAGATTGTTTGAAAGGGCATAGGATGCGATGAGCAGAAACAAAAGCTCAGCTGACCGAGAAGAGAACCCAGAGAAAACAAAGGCCAGTGCATCATGTACCTTCTTGGCTTACTGTCTTCACCTGCAGAAAATGAGAGATGGGCAGAAGCTGCCATGCCAGATTGGTGCTCCTGAGTCACACCATGTGAATTTTAAACATAGAATTGATCACCATGGTGCAAACTGTTGTCTTTTGAGACAATGCTGCCACCAATAAATGTTTAGTTACATCATACTGCCTTTTACAAAACTGCCTTTTACAAACTATTGTTTCAACGTTTGTTTTGAAACCCTGGCATTGTTCATGGTCCACTATTCTTCAGGTTCAATATTAATATCTCTACTGAAGAATGGGCATCACAACCTACTGTTGAACCATGGTAGGTTCACGGTGATATGGAGAATACTGCATGCTAAAGCAAAATGCTGTGATTTTTATTCACATGGACCTTTGGCCACTCTGACCTTTTAAAGAAGTGAATCTTATTGATGAACTGAAGGTGTAAGTGGAAAACGAAATTGACACCTAAAAAGGTCTAAATTTAGTAATTGAGTTTATGCATGTGCAGTTGTTTGAAAATTGGAAAGTTGCATTTTTGTTCTGCTGCAGCAGCTGTGGCAATAGGCAGTATTGCCACTAAAAAGGCTGCTTGGAGGAGCTGACCAGAGGCAGATTTACAATTAGTGGAACCCCTTGCTCACCTTCATTTTTGGGTCCTGCCCCACCCTCGCCCCACAGAATGCAAAGGCGGAAGCGAGATAATACACAAATCGATCACTGCTTTCATAGAATTTACAGTGCAGAAGGAGGCCATTCGGCCCATCGAGTCCGCACCAGCTCTTGGAAAGAGCACCCTACCCAAGGTCAACACCTCCACCCTATCCCCATAACCCAGTAACCCCACCCAACACTAAGCAATTTTGGACACTATGGGCAATTTATCATGGCCAATCCACCTACCCTGCACATCTTTGGACTGTGGAAGGAAACCGGAGCACCCAGAGGAAACCCACGCACACACGAGGAGGATGTGCAGACTCCGCACAGACAGTGACCCAAGCCGGAATCGAACCTGGGACCCTGGAGCTGTGAAGCATTTGTGCTATCCACAATGCTACCGTGCTGCCCTTTATCACTTGTAAGAAAACTCGCGTACGTGAATAATTGCCATGCTGCAATCCAAGCTTACCTCTTGTCAGAATGACAGTAAAGACTGTATTGCGATGTGAGTTTTTGTAAGCGAGCAAACCTGGAACTTGCTGATGAACAGCAAGATAGAAAATCAGCCAATGACATTACTGCAGCACAGGCCTGTACAGCTATTGAAAACATTACTTATGAACATACATGCATTATCATTATGATTTCTTCAGAATGAGCCAGTGCAGGAGCAAATATTCCAATAAACAAGATACATACACTGCCATTCAGTATATTTCACAGCATCACATTCAGTTTCAAAACTTCCATATTTCCTCTATCAAAATCAAAAAAGGTATTGACATAAATTCACGTGAGTGGAGTCCAGTGAGTTCCAAGTCCAATGTCGGGTAGCTTTTTCCGAGAGACTTTCTAAAGGCCAGCCTGGAGAGCGATGGTGGTTAGAACTACTGGCATGTGACCAGCTGCAGCAATTATATCAGCCCAGCAATGGTCCATTTTGAAAGTTAGGATTTAAACGAAAGAATATGGAAGAGGGGCCGATTTCTTGCCTGCCTTCCCTTGTTGTCATTGCAGTTTGTTTTTTTTCTACACTTTTTCTTTGCGGAGTCATCAATTACATCATTGTAGGTAATATCTTGTAAAGTTGTACTTTCAATTGTCAGCATTGCTGAACTCATCAAATGTTCCTGAATCATCGTACTTTAGAAATACTTTTAAACTCTTCAATAGAGAACATTCGCCGGAAGCATTTGTGACCGGTATTATTGTTAAAATGCTCTTCAGAATGTCTCCTACAATTTGAAAGGTTGCCTGCAAACCATCCCATAAAGTCTGTACAAATCAGCTGATGATTATTATCAATGAAACAAATGAATAATTTCACTTCATCTTCAAACATTTGTGGTCTATGCCTTCCCAGGAGAATTCACTTTAATTTCTTACTGCAGTGGTTTTTAGCTTTTCATCTATACCTCTGTCAAAAAGCACGCAAAATAAACTAACTGTTTTCTTCAGAGATTCACTTCTACTCTGTAATTGCACCATTATTGTGTCACAAATAATACTGTCAGTCTCAATTAATATCTTCTCTTCCCCTTTAACGTGATTCCATTGTCTCTAGTTTAATTGAAAATAACTACTTGCGCTTATTATCAGATATATCCGAGAAATATTGGGTGGTATGCTTCGCCCCACCGCGTCACAATTTTGCCTCACCACGCCGGCTGGATGTTCTGTTACGCCGGCCGGTCAATGGGGTTTCCCATTGTGGGGCAGTCCCACGCCATCGGGAAACCCCCGGAAAAAGGAGCATCCCGCCGGCGGAGAATCCCGCCCATTGTTTTTGTTAATGTTAGTGCCTATGCTTCCACCGAGCTGAATTTTTAACTTCCATGACAAAACTTTGAGGCTAGCAATTATGCAGGATTCAATAAAGTTGTATCAACGTTTTGCAGCAATGCTGATGGCATTAATTCTTAAGTAAAATGTTCCACAAAGCAGTAAAAACAGCAATATCATACTTATCAAACATCTCTGCTAAGGATTTTGTTTGAGTTTTCACACACGGCTTTCTCTGAATTTGATATGGCTATGCCTAATAACGTTTCCTTTTATATCATCAAAGTTAATTTTCATAGCCAAAACCGCATCTGCATGAGCAGACGACCTGCTGTCACAAATAATTTTGACCGTTTAATGGTTTTTATTTGTCTGTTCCAAGCATGATTGCAACATATTCCACCGATGCCTGGAAACGGAGGAAAAAGCATACAAGTTTTGAACAAAAGTTTTAAAAATGCACAGCTTCCTTGAAGGATTCAGCAGCTGTTTTGCAGATTAAATTCAAGGAGTGACTGGAACGTGGGATGAATAATGCACAGGGGCTTGCATTATTCAGTCTTGCTTGTAGACCTAAATATTTTCCTGCCCTATTTGTGGCATTATCAAAGCTCTGCCCATGACATGATGTTCAAACCTAAATTCGCAATGAATTCCCAAACCGTTGTCTCTGGGCACTCAGAAGTGTGGGATTTGTAGTGATCTCTATATGTGCATATACACAAGGGGTTAATGTGTAATCAGTAGCACCACATGATCACGAGAGGGCCGGACCAACAGGGTATAAAAGGCAACCACATTGGGGTCTCTCTCTCTCGCTCTCTCTCTCTCTCTCTTGGGTGCACTGTGAACAGAGCAATAGCGGAATAGTTCAGATGGCTAGTGGAGTTACGGATAGTTACCGTAGTTAGATCTTGTTAACCTTATTAATGGTATCAAAGTTAAAGTAAAGAACTCATGCAATTATTGTTATAGTTACTCAGGGAATAATTTGCAGACATAACAACAGTAGACTGCCTTAGAGGTTTCTGAAACAGTCAATCAATTTATAATTTCTGTCATCCCATTTCTCTTCACCTTCGGAAACTGGGACTGATGAAGACTTCAAACCTGTTTTCGGCCTCAAACTCATTTATCAATTTTCCATATTACCTATGTTTCTGGTTTATTTAGTACAAAATATTCAATCATACCCAGTGACACATATTTTGGCTATAAGGCAATATCGCCAGGGTAGATTTCGTCCCTTACTTAAACAGAATCAGCAATATCTTGTAGTTCCATTGTCATTTCAGAGTCGACTTGTTCAACTTTTTCAGTCGATGTGGAATCTCTTGAAATCGGCAAGTCATCAGATAATTCACCAATACCTTTTGGATAAATGTGCACTGTTCAGTACTTCAAACTTGAAAAAATTACAAACTGTCTTAGTTTCACCATCTTGCCTCATCTTTATTTTTCTGAGTTTTTAACTGCCAGATTGATGGTATCATAGAATCCCTACAGTGCAGAAGGAGGCCATTCGGCCCATCAAGTCTGCACCAGACCTTGGAAAGAGCACCCTACTTAAGCCTACACTTTCTCCCTATCCCCGTAATCTAGTAACCCCACCTAATGTTTTGGACACTGAGGGGCAATTTAGTAAGGCCAGACCACCTAATTTGCACGTTGAACTAGTTTCATATTGCTAAAGAAACTGATCTTGATTTTAGGCTGCTAATAGTGTCTGAAAAATCGGGTAATTTCACACTTTATTAGGTTCAAGCTCTGATAAAATGGGATTCATCTTTTAACTATGATTAGCTGTGATTCTGATCATGGCTTTCAAACAACACTCACTCAACTCTTGCCTATTCCCCCTTCACAAACTCTCCCTCCCTGCGGACCTGCCCTCACGCACTCTCCCTCCTTGCAAGTCTGCATCGCAACTCCCCCCCACACACACTCCTTCCCCCACACCTTCACACGCTCCCCCCATCCCTCGCACTCTTCCTATTCTTGCCTTTCTTGCCTGGGATCCTCCAGGCAGTCTGCCTTACCCGTGCCCCAGGTCATTGCACGCCTGTTAGTGGCTGTGGGGGTGGGGTCTGCTCTCCTGCTGGCACAAACCTGCTCAGCCTTTCCTTGCTTTGAGGCATCGCAGCACCTGCTGCTGGCCTGGGGGGGGGGGGGGGGGGGGGAATTGGGGCGAGGCGTTTGCTCTCCTGCCGGTTCTACGTGGCTTTCGGCTGTTGTTGCTGTCATGATATGCACTCATGCACATAATGAGATACAGACAGGCAGTGACGGACAGCCTATCATCACACAGGACAGAACACAACCAATCACCAGGCAGAACACTAGAAGGTGGTTTCTCACTATAAAACACACGAGGCATCAGCACTCTGCCTCTTTCCACAGGGTGTATATATCAGTTAGCACCTTCTACATGTGGCTCAGAGCTATTCTGGTCTAGTTAGTTATAGTAAGCACACTCAGGTTAGTAGAGTGTCAAACCCACAGCGAACTGTGTGCACTGCTTAACCAGTTCAATAAAGCGTATTGAACGAACATCAAAATTTGGAGTCTACTTTTAAGTACAACTGCATCCAGTTGCAGTCCGTGTTACCCCAGGGTGATTAGCACGACAGTTGCAAGCCTTTTGCTGGCCTTGGAGTGGCTGTCTGCTCTACTGCCGGCATAAACCGTGGCTTTTCCCCATGGCTGTAAGGCTGTTGTTGCAGGTTAGGCGGGGGGGGGGGGGGGGGGGGGTGGCTGGTGGACTGCTCTGCTGCTGGCGGAAACCTCCAGTTCCCTCGTTGTGGCCAGACTATCCTCTCCCTCGTCTCGTGGTCTTGCACATCTGCTACCAACTATTACTTATCGTTCCACTCTTTAAGTATCATCCTCGCCTTTCAACAGCAAATGTAGAATAAAATCAGACTCCAATTGGGTGCCCTGCTAACTGTCTGCCATGTCAACCTGTCTCATATCGAGTCTGGCAACGGGACCTCTGTCCCCTCCCCTGTGGGCGGGGCCCTTTTGGCTAGACACGGTGTGTTTCATTTTAAATCGCCCCTGGAGCTGACAGTATTGTTGCTGACGATGCTTTTACCTCTGGAAGAGGCCAGGGAAATTGATGCTAAGTAAAATTAACTTTCCACCATTTCAACAGGGGTGTTGGTGGGCATTTGACAATAGGGCAAACCTCCCTATAATATTGTACCGTTTTGTACTGTAGTTTGATGAAATTAAAATTGAACTCTTATCAATATGAATTCGGAGTGTTTGACAACAATCCACAGTTGCCAATCAAATTGGCTTCAGAGTATTTAAATATTTTGTTTTATGTAATAATCTTTATTAGTGTCACATGTAGGCTTACATTAACGCTGCAATGAAATTACTGTGAAAATCCCCTAGTTGCCACACTGCGGCGCCTGTTCGGGTACACGGAGGGCGAATTCAGAACATCCAATTTACCTAACAAGCAGTCTTTCGGGACCTGTGGGAGAAAACTGATCACTCGGCGAAAACGCATGCAGACACGGGGAGAACATGCAGATTCTGCGCAGACAGTGACCCAAACCAGGAATCAAATCAGGGTCCCTATATATATATATATATATATGATTCGGTGACATGGAGGCTGGTGCAAGTTAAAAGATTATACCAATATTTTCTGTGTTCAGTTAAAGCACCTCATTTTATATTTGGCCTTGAGTGCTTTATTTTGATTTTGCAGAGAAAGTGGAAAATGTGTCAATCCTCAGCCCTGACATGTCTCATGTTGAGCTAAAAAGTTGCATGCATCTGTGGGCTAATATGTGCTTTTCTCATCTCTTGGTTCAGAATCATATCTAAGGCATAGAAATCATAATTAGTTCTGGGTAAATGCCAAGTCGCAAATTATGCATTTTACTGTTGTATACTGGGCAAAATCCTTTCTTTTGATAAGGGTGGTTCTTTGGCAACTGTGAACTGTCATGTGCACAGGACACACAAGCTATTTAAAGCATAAAACTTGATTTCCTTTATATTGAGGAAAGGAACCATTTCTGGTTATACTACTTGATGTCAATTGATTTCAAAAGCATCCAGAGTGCCCACCATTTTTATAGAATCTGTTTCTCTTTAAATCGGCTGTAAAGATTCAAAGTATTTTGGTAAGTTTCTTTGCATGTGATACAAAATATGTGTATCTGAAATTGGATACTTTGCAGTCGTATGTTTTAAAGGTGCAATGCTTTGGGCACAGTCAAGAAAGTGCTCAGCTCACTGATTTGGAAATAAAATCTGGGTGTGGGGGATCTAAAATTAACTATGATTAATATTGCTATACTATTCATCTTGGAGTTATTGTCCTTAAGATTTACCAAATACACAATTATATCTAATGCTATGTCAATACAGGATACATGCTAGTTTTAAACTTTAGTACTTAATTTTTATAAGTGCTTTTAACAGACTGATTATTTTACAGTTGAAATTTCCAGCTGACTTCCTGTTATTGTGACCTGTTATTGTTCGTGCTTAACAGCAAATAAACATTTGTTCAAATGACCTAAAGTCTCATTCTTTTTGTAAAAAAACAAAATCTGCTTTTAAAGTTAAGAAAACCAAAATAGCTTTTCCTAATTTTATCTTTCACAACTTAATCTGATCATGCAGGTACAGTAACACCAGTCCAGTCGTGCGAACATCTAGACCTGTGTGCTGATTCAGAGTCAAGTAGTGTAAAATCTTGAGCAATTTTGTGAATTTGCAAAAAATAAATATAAAGCTTGCTTACAGTCTCCACTGAATTCACTTTAATGTAGGGACGTGTAAATTCCACATACAGCTCCAGGTCATGAGCAATGCAAGCCCAGTGAACGGAGTCATATTTGCTGGCTTGTTTTGAACTTTGCGGACGTAAAGATTTGGAAAGGGCTGTTTCAAGTTATGCAAGGTTGTTGACAAATTAATTCTAAATCAGTACAGCAATGTCTGTTGGCATCAGCAGAAGAATATAAGAATGAATTGAGCATTAACTTAAACTTTTATTCTCATCCATGTATATGAACTAATTGATAACATGCACAAAACCAATCTTAGATTGGCTTCAATTACCTGAAGGGAGCTGAGATGTGTTAAGATCTCGGTGGAGCCCAGTAACTTTGAAAATAATTATATTACAAGATTTCATGTTTTAAACAAAACCTTTTATTGTACAAGAGTTAAACATAACAAGTACTACTAACGTAATACTATGGGCGGGATTTACCGACGACCCTACCGCGTGTCTTTTGGCGGGGAAGGCAGTCCACCAGCGGGCTCTCAGTCCCACCGTTGTCAACAAAGTTTCCCGTTGACAGCACCCCTCGTTGCCGGGAAACCCATGCGAGGCGTGGGACAGAAATTTCCTGCTGGCATGAACAGCCGATAAATCCTGCCCTATATTTTGTTACCACTCATTTTTCAAGCATGGAAATTTCAACAGAACACTTACCAAGGCATTCCTCTTTGGTTAAAGAACTTGAGAGTTCTTTCACTTCTCCTGTGACTAAACCAAGGTGTGCCACATTTTCAGGAATTCTCCTCCATGTTCCCACTATTCTGAAGTAAGAGATTTCTTGGGTCCTTCTACTAACATCTAGCTTGGCAACCTTCTAACCGTGCAGCATTCACTTTTTTTTCTTATAAATTTAGAGTACCCAATTATTTCTTTTCCAATTAAGGGGCAATTTAGCATGGCCAATCCACCTAACCTGCACATTTTTGGGTTGTGGGGGTGAAACCCATGCAGACGCAGGAGAGTGTGCAAACTCCACATGGACAGTGATCCAGGGCCGGGATTCGAACCCGGGTCCTTGGCTCCATGGGCAGCAATGCTCCACTGTGCCACCTGCCGCCCTCCCTGAAGCATTCACGATCACGGGCAGCCCAGCTCAAGCATGGGCCTCACTGCAATATTGCTTTCTGGTTCTAAATCAGAAAATACCCAATCTGAATGCCGTGTCTGTGAGAAATCACACAAATGAACCCAAAACAAAAGGGTACCCCCGGGCATAATAACCTATTTCAGTAGCAATGTGGCATACCTGGGATGTTTCAGAAATAAAACCTAATTAATTTTAGCTTCAGAATATCACATTGATCCTGGGACCCACACAAATAATTAAAACTGGTTATGGAAACAACTGTCGACCTCTTGTCTCCACCAAGCCTCGGAAGGAGTCACCCATTGTTTAATGTTTTCCCACTTTAACTCTAACCGTATTACATAAACTTTGATTACTCTAGGCAATTACTTATGGCTTCACAGCCCAGTTCTTACTGCCTACTTTATTAATCCCCAAACTAAAAGTTATATCACTGAAACATATTAATCGTGAAATTACAGGTTCATAACAGAGGAAGCTTCCAATGTTCCCTTTTCCTTACAATATCTTATCTTGGATTTACGTGGCGGCTGGAGATTTTGTAGGGACCATCAATAATTCTACAGACTTAATAAGAAAGAAGGATATGTATTGAAATAGCATCTTTGGGTGTCCCAAAGTGCTTTACAGCCAATTAAGTAATTCTGAAATGTAATCATCGTTGTAATGTAGGAAACCCAGCAGGTAATTGGCACACAGCTAGATCTGCAATATGATAATGACCAGAGAATCTGATGTTGATTTGAGAAATAAATATTCACTAACTTCCTTTTGCTGACCGGAAAGGCATCAAGAGGTATGCATGCACACTTGGCCCACACAGCCACTAGCACATGCACAACCGTTTTGAGCACGAGTGACCTGCAGGAATGTCTTGCAACAAATAAACAAGAGGAAAAAAAAACATAATCAGGACAGTAAGCCAGCAAGTGTAGAGGCTGGGGGATGAGCATGGTACCAGTGTCAGGCTGGCTAAGAGGAAGGGCAGGCTGGGGGATGTCGAACTCCGTGGGCCTGGACGTCTGGAGTGTATCTGCTTCAATGCACGGAGTATAACAGGTAAGACAGATGAACTTAAAGCCTTGATTCATGCACGGAACTTGGATGTGGTTGCTGTAGCGGAGACTTGGTTAAAAAAGGGACAGGACTGGCAGCTACATTTCCAGGATATAGGTGTTTTAGACAAGACAAGAAGGCAGCACGGTAGCATTGTGGATAGCACAATCGCTTCACAGCTCCAGGGTCCCAGGTTCAATTCTGGCTTGGGTCACTGTCTGTGCGGAGTCTGCACATCCTCCCGGTGTGTGCGTGGGTTTCCTCCGGGTGCTCCGGTTTCCTCCCACAGTCCAAAGATGTGCAGGTTAGGTGGATTGGCCATGATAAATTGCCCTTAGTGTCCAAAATTGCCCTTAGTGTTGGATGGGGTTACTGGGTTATGGGGATAGGGTGGTGGTGTTGACCTTGGGTAGGGTGCTCTTTCCAAGAGCTGGTGCAGACTCGATGGGCTGAATGGCCTCCTTCTGCACTGTAAATTCTATGAAGATGAAAAAGGTGGGGGAGTTGCAATACTGGTTAGAGAACATATTACAGCTGTGCAGAGGGAGGACACCATGGAAAAATCAAGTAACGAGGCACTGTGGGTAGAACTCAGGAACAGAAAGGGGGCAGTAAGTATGATGGGGGGTGTACTACAGGCCTCCCAACAGCCCACGGGAAGTTGAAAACAGGTATGTAAGCAGATTCTGGATTGATGTAGAAATAATAGGGTTGTTGTAGTGGGAGACTTTAATTTTCCTCCTATTGACTGGAAATCCCTTGGGGCTAGGGGTCTGGATGGTGAGGAATTGAAGTGTGTCCAAGAAGATTTTTTGGAACAATATGTGGATAGTCCGACTAGAGAGGGGACTATATTGGATCTAGTACTTGGGAACGAGCCCGGCCAGGTCATCAAAGTTGCAGTAGGAGAACATGTGGGGAACAGTGACCACGGTAAGCTTTCAAATACTCATGGAAAAGGACGAGTGTTGTTCTAGGGTTAAGTTACTAAATTGGGGGAAAGCTACTACCAGATTAGGCAGAATTTGGAGGCTGTTGTTTGGGAGAGGCTGTTAGAGGGTCAATTCCCATTTGGCATGTGGGAGTCTTTTAAGGAGCAGTTGATGGGAGTGCAGTACAGGCATGTGCCGGTAAAAAGGAAGAACAGGAAAGGCAGGATTCGGGAACCATGGATGACCAGGGAAATTGTGAATCCTGTCAAAAAGAAAAAAGATGCATTTGTGAGGTACAGGCAACTAAAAACAGATGAAACACTTGAGGAATACAAGGAAAGTAGAAAAGAGCAAGCAGGGAGTTAGGAGGGCAAAAAGGGGTCACGAAATGTTCTTGGCAGACAGGATTAAGGAGAATCCCAAGGTATTTTATACGTATATTAGGATAAAGAGGGTAGCTAGAGAAAGAGTTGGTCCACTTAAGGACAAAGGAGGGAAATTATGTGTAGAACCAGAGGAAGTAGGCGAGGTCCTTAATGAGTATTTTGCATCGGTATTCACAAAGGAGAGGGACACATTGATTGGTGGTGTATGAGAGAGATGTGTAGAATAGGTCGTTATTACGAGGGAGGAAGTGTTAGGTGTGTTAAAAAGCATTACGGTAGACAAGTCCCCAGGGCCAGATGGCATCTATCCCAGATTCCTGAGGGAGACGAGAGATGAAATCGCTGGGCCTCTAACAGAAATCTTTATAAACTCATTGGCACAGGTGAGATCCCAGGGGATTGGAAGATAGCCAATGTTGTACCGTTATTTTTAAAGTGTTGCAAGTATAACCCGGGTAATTATAGGCCAGTGAGCTTGACATCCATGATAATGAAATTGTTGGAAAAGATTCTCAGACATCAGATCTATGCACATTTGTAAGTGAATGGTTTTATTAGCGACAGACAGCACGGGTTTTGTACGAAGGAGGTCGGAGATCATGTCTCACTAATTTTTTTTTTTTTGAAATGTTTTTTATTGAGTTTTCATATTTTATATCCAACAAATTACAAATTATTAAAAAAAAACACGCAAAAAGTAACATGTATATTTACAGGTAAACATCTTCATAATAACAACTGTGGCCGCCCCCTTTAGCCGGCATACATATTTTACATTCCCCAATATGGCCGAGGCACATGTCTATAGGCATTTATTTACAGTTTGGTTTTGGGCCTTAGCTTGCCATCAAACCTCCATAACGAACCCGTAGCCCCCCCCCCCCCCCCCCCCCCCCCCCGGGCTACCTTCCCCCGATTCCCATCCATTTTCCCCTGATTCTTGGCCACCCGGCTATTCTTCCTCTTGTTCGTTGGCCACAAACCGGTCCCGGAACAATTGCATGAATGGTTCCCACGTTCTGTGGAAGCCGTCGTCTGACCCTCGGATGGCGAATTTGATTTTCTCCATTTGGAGAGATTCCGAGAGATCGGACAGCCAGTGTGCAGCTCTGGGCGGTGCTGCTGACCGCCAGCCAAACAGGATTCTACGGCGGGCGATCAGGGAGGCAAAGGCAAGGGTGTCCGCCCTCCTCCCCAGGAATAGATCTGGCTGGTCTGAAACCCCGAAGACCGCCACTATCGGGCATGGCTCCACCCTCACCCCCACCACTTTGGACATAGCCTCGAAGAAGGCTGTCCAGTACTCCACAAGTCTGGGGCAAGACCAGAACATGTGGGCGTGGTTGGCCGGGACTCTTTGGCACCGTTCACATCTGTCCTCCACCTCCAGTCCAGTGTTGCGATCCTGTCGTCCGTGTATAGGTCCCTGACTGTCAGTGTCCCCCTGTCCTGCCTCCACCTTTTGAAGGTGGCGTCAGTCAGTGCTGGTGTGAACCTATGGTTGTTGCAGAGTGGAGCCTTGTCCGACATTTTGGTCAGGCCAAATTGCTGCCGCAGTTGGTTCCAGGATTGGAGGGTGGCTGTCACCACTGGGCTGCTGGAGTGTTTTTTGGGTGGGGATGGGAGTGCTGCCGTGGCGAGGGCCCGGAGGGAGGTTCCCCATGCAGGAGGCCTCCTCCGCACGCACCCACTCGGCTTCTGGCTCCTGGATCCATCCCCTTACTCGCTCGGCTGTTGCCGCCCAGTGGTAGAATTGTAGATTCGGGAGGGCTAGCCCCCCCCCTGGATTTTGGGTTTTGTAGGACCTTCTTTGGGATCCTAGCATTTTTACCCCCCCATACGAATGCCATGATAAGTTTGTCCAGCACTTTGAAAAAGGCCTTGGGGTGTAGATCGGAATGGATCTAAACAGGAAGAGGAACCTGGGCAGTACGTTCATTTTGATTGTCTGGACTCTCCCCGCGAGGGAGAGTGGGAGTGTGTTCCATCTTTGCAGGTCCTTTTTTACTTCCTCCGTCAGGCTGGTGAGGTTCCATTTGTGGATCCTTTTCCAGTCATGGGCTATTTGGATCCCCAGGTAGCGGAATTTGTGTCGGTTGTGTCGGGCTCGTTTGAACGGCAGCCCCCCCCCCCCCCCCCCCCCACCCTTTGCGGGTGTTCTGGGAAGATCTCGCTTTTGCTCATGTTGAGTTTGTAGCCTGAGAAGGCTCCAAACTCTTTCAGGAGCGCGTTGATTACGTCCATGCTGCTTTGTGGGTCCGAGATGTAGAGGAGCAGATCATCTGCATAGAGTGAGACTAGTGCTAGTGCGAACAGCAGCGGGGACAGTGGGCATCCTTGTCTGGTGCCCCTGTGCAGCTGGAAGTATTGGGAGTTGGTATTGTTGGTCCGTACACTCGCCATGGGAGCGTTGTATAGGAGCTTTACCCAAGCGGTAAACCCTGTTCCAAGCCCGAACCGCTCCAGTACCACTGAGGTATTTCCATTCGACTCTGTCAAAGGCCTTTTCTGCGTCCAGGGAGACGATCACCTCTTGTGTTCTCTCCCCGGAGGGGGTCATTATCACGTTCAGCAGGCGCCTGATGTTCGAGGTAAGCTGTCTACCTTTGACGAAGCCCGTCTGGTCCTCTGTGACCACCTCAGGTACACAGTCTTCTAGCCTTTTGGCTAAGATTTTGGCCAGTATTTTGTGTCTGCGTTCAGCAGAGATATGGGTCTGTACGACCCACATTCCGTTGGGTCTTTGTCTTTCTTAGGTATCAGCGAGATTGAGGCCTGTGCTAATGTGGGTGGCAGTGTGCCCCTAGCTAGCGAGTCTGTGAATATCTCCCGCAGGTGCGGGGCCAGCGCTGTCGCAAATTTATTGTAGAAGTCCGCTGGGAATCCGTCCGGTCCCGGCACCTTCCCGTCTGCATGGAGCTAATGCTGTCCATGATCTCTCCCAGTGCTAGTGGTGCTTCCAGGTCCCGTTTCCTGCCCTCTCCCACGACTGGTACGTCCAGTCCATCAAGGAACCGGTTCATCCCAGCCTTCCCCGTTGTGGGCTCTGAGGTGTACAGCTCTTGGTAGAAGGCCTTGAAGGTTTTGTTAATCCTCTCTGGTTCTGTTTCCAACGTGCCTCTGGTACCCCTGATTTGCGCAATTTCTCTGGTGGCTGCCTGCTTTCTCAGCTGGTGTGCCAACAGGCGGCTGGCTTTGTCTCCGTGTTCGTATAGGGTCCCGCGCGCCTGGCGGAGTTGGTGCACTGCTTTCCTGGTGGAGAGCAGGTCAAAGTTCCTTTGTAGTTCTTTTCTCTCCGCCAGGAACTCTACGGTCGGGGCCTTGGAGTATTTACGGTCCACCTCCAGTATGGAGTTGACCAGCTTCTGCCTAGCCACCCTTTCCTCCCTATCTCTTTGCGCTTTGAAGGCAATGATTTCCCCTCTTAGTACGGCCTTAAGCGCTTCCCAGAAAGTGGAGGATGAGACCTCCCCGTTTTGGTTGTTCTCCATGTACTCTGCTATGACCCGCGCTATCCTTTCGCTGAAGGCCTTGTCAGCTAGTAAGGCACCGTCCAACCTCCATGTGTGGCGCTGGGCCCTTCCCGTCTCTAGCTGCACGTCCATGTAGTGTGGAGCGTAGTCTGATATCACAATTGCGGAGTATTCCACTTTGTCTATCCCTGGAAGCACCGTTTTCCCCACCACAAAGAAGTCAATTCTGGTGTACACGTTGTGTACTGGGGAGAAGAAGGAGAATTCTTTCTCCCCCGGGTGGACGAACCTCCAGGGGTCCACTGCTCCCATCTGCTCCATAAAGTGACTGAGTTCCCTTGCCATGCTTGAGGTTTTCCCTGTTTTGGGGTTTGATCTGTCCGTCTTTGGATCCTGTACACAGTTGAAGCGCCCCCCCCCCCCCCCACATGATTAGTCGATGCGTCGCTATGTCCGGGATTTCTGCCATGGTCTTTTTGATGAAACTCGTGTCATCCCAGTTGGGCGCATACACGTTGACTAGAACAGCCGGTGCCCCATCCAGGGCCCCGCTGACCATGACATACCTCCTCCCTGGGTCTGTAACCGTCTTTGTCGCCCTAAACATTGTCCTCTTGCCGATCAGGATCGCCACCCCCCTGGCCCTTGTCCCATAGCAGGAATGGTAGGTTTGTCCCACCCAGCCCTTTCTTACCCGCAGTTGGCCCTGCTCCCTCAGGTGCGTCTCTTGGAGGAAGACTATGTTGGCCCTCATGTTTCTGAGGTGGGTGAGGACTCTAGATCTCTTCACTGGGCTGTTAAGTCCCCTTACGTTCCAGGTGATTATCCTGGTGGGGGGCTTCTGTCCCCTCGTTCCTGTGGGATTAACCATATTTATCTGGTGGACGCGCCCCTGCCTTCCGGGGTTTCCCTTTGTTAGGGGGCCGTCCAGGATGGCCGCTAACACTGCTCTCCCCATGCGGTCGGGTCTCTGCGCTCCGGGGTTTCCCCTTGTCCCGGGGGCACCTGCCATGGCCGTCCACTGTGTGTCCGCCACGCGGGTAGTCCCCTGCACTCTGAGGGCCCTCTTCGCCCACAGGCCATACTGGGTGGGTGCTTGCAGTGGTTCCTTGTTTCGAGCCCTTGGTTGTGGCACTTTGTAGCCCTGTTCCTTTTCTGGCCTCTTTTGTCCCTTTGTCCCTGCATTTCCCCTCCCCGGTCTCTCGCTCCCTGTGTGCCGCCCCCCCCCCGGTCTCTCCCTTTTCCCTCCTCCCCTGTATACCCCTCCTTTGCCCCTCTATCCCCTATTCCTGTCCCCGTTTGCTCTCCCGACTTTGATGGGTGATCCCCCCCCGTCCCCTGCCTGGCGCCTTCCCCCCTGTTGGAGGCGCGCTGCGGCCCTGCTTTGTTGCGTGCCCCCGGCGCTAGCTTTCCTGCTAGTACGGTGGCTCCCCTCTCGGGGGTTGTTGTCTCGCTTCTCCTCTGCCTGGCCTCTACGGTTTTCTGCCCGCTCTTCCCCCATCCTACCCTGCACCCCTCTCGCCTGCTCTCCCTTCTCCAATACTCTCGTTCCCTCGTGCTGGGGCCTGGCCTCCCACCTGGAGCGGTCCCGTGGGCAGTGGGTTGTTTTTTGTTCTGGGTGTTCCTGCCGGGGGGGAGGGGGGGGGGGGGGGGGGGGGAGGTTGCTGGCTTTGCCTCGCCCCTCCCCACCCACCCCCGTCGGCGTGTATGTCTCACTAATTTAATTGAATTATTTGAGGAGGTGACAAAAATGATTGACGAGGAAGGGCTGTGGATGTTGTCTACATGGACTTTAGTAAAGCATTTGATAAGGTCCCTCATGGCAGGCTGGTGCAAAAGATTAAATAACATGGGGTCAGGGGTGAACTAGCTGGATGGATCCAGAACTGGCTTGGCCATGGAAGACCGAGGGTAGCAGTGGAAGGTGTTTTTCCGAATGGAAGTCTGTAACTCCAAAGATGCTGTAACTTGTGATGTTCCGCAGGGATCAGTACTGCGACCCCTGTTTTGTAATAAAACGTAGCGGGTCTGATGAGCAAGTTTGCAAATAGTGATGAAGATTGTCAAAGAATACAACAGGATATCGATGGCCTGTAAAATTGGGCAGAGAAATGGCAGATGGAATTTAACGTGGACAAGCATCTTTTGAGAGACGAGAGTGCTAACTCTTTGTCAAAGCTGGAGAGAACTGGAAATAGGGTCAAATTTATACTGTTGTTGCAGGGGTGGACAGAAAGACAAAGGGAATGTAAATTGTGGTGATCAAGGCTAAGAAGAGTGCTGATAGTGGCACATTTAAGAGATTAAAATGTGTTAATGGAAGAACAAAGGAAAGCAGTGTGTTAAAAGACAACTAGGAACAGGAAGCAAATGGCCCAGGTGAAGTGGGGGAAGGGAGAACAACGGTGAGTGAAAAATGGATGGATGGAAGAAAATGATAGTAAATGATAGAAATAAAAGGTGTCGGAGAATTTGAAGTTGTTGAACTGAATGTTAAGTCCGGATGCTGTAATGTGACTAATTGGAAGATGAGATGCTGTTCCTCCAGTTTGCACTGGTCCTAACTGTAAAATTGCAGCAGATCAAGGACGGACATGTGGACATGAGAGCAGGGTGGTGAGTGAAATGGCAAGTGACAGGAAAGTCTGGGTTCTGCTTGCGGATGGACCAAAGGTGTTCTGCAAAGCAATCACCCAATCTGCATTTAGTTTCTCCAATGTAGAGTAGACTACATTGGGAACAACAAATGCAATACACTCGATTGAAGAAGGTGCATGTGAAGCACTGCCTCACTTGAAAAGAGTTGGATGGTGAGCAGGGATCAGGTAAAGGGGCAGGTGTAACACCTTCTGTGATTGCATGAGAAGAAGATGAGGTGCTGGGGTGATGGAAGAGTGTACCAGGGCATCCCGGATGGAAGGTTCCCTGTGAACTTCTGATGGGTGGAGTGAGGGAAAGATATCTTCAATGGTGGCATCATGCTTGAGTTGGCGGAACTGGTGGAGAATTATTCTTTGAATGTGTAGGCTAGTGGGGTGAGAAGTGAGGACAAGGGGGACTCAATCCCCAGAAATTGAGATAGCAAGGTTAAGGAAGGGATGGGAAGTGTCAGAGATGAACCATGTGAACATGATTGAGGGGTGGAAATTCCAGGGATAGGAACATGAAGTATTAACAAAACAATCGTTGATGTACCGAAAAAGAGTCGTGGGATGGGGCCGGAGGAGGACTGGAAGAAAGAATATTCCACATACCCCGGAAAAGGACGGGCAAAACTGGGACCCATGCGGGTACCCATAGCCATACCTTTGGCTTGGAGGAAGTGAGAGATGTTCATGAAGAAATTGTTTAATGAGAGGGTGAGGAAGTGAGATATCTCAAAGGAGAAGTTGTTCAGTGGGAGGATAATTTCAGCCAGATGGAGCGTGGTGGTGGATGGGGATGTTAGGCTTCTGTTCGAGGAAGAAACAGTGAGCCCTCAGATCTACCTGGTGGGGAATGGAGGTATAGAGGGATTGGACATCCATAGTAAAGAGGAGGCAGCTAGGGCCAGCGATGTGCAGGTTAGGTGGATTGGCCATGTTAAATTGCCCTTGGTGTCCAAAAATGGTTAGGTGGGGTTAATGGGTTAAGTGGGGTGCTCTTTCCAAGGGCCGGTGCGGACTTAATGTGCCGAATGGCCTCCTTCTGCACTGTAAATTATATGATTCTCTGATAAAATACTTCAAGATAAAATATTTCCCAGAGCATGCCTGTTTTGAAGGAAATAATACTTAATAGAATGGCATCAGCTATTCAGGAATGACTGTGAAATGACACCCAGCAAATGGCTGATTAGCCCACATCCTTTTAAAGGCCCGCAGTGCCTCTTCACGATAAAGGAAGCAAATGGCAAAGGAGATTAAATCAGTGGTCAATTCCTTTTGAAAATAAGGAGAAAGGTGGATAAGAACCATGCAGTGATGCTGAAACCACATCTGTTAACAAAAGACAAGGTTAATAGAACCAGTAATGGGCCATACTTTGATTCTGAAAGTACAGAAAAACATTTGAAATCTAAATGAAGATAAGAACTGTGATTACAAAGACTCTGATGAGGAGGTAAATGCTGTAAAACAAAGAATGTGCAGATAAAGTCAACCATCTTTGCGAAGATTTAACCCTCTGCTTTACTTGTCGCTGGAAGTAACCATATGAAGGGAAAGAGAGAATGTAAAGCTGGAGGGGTTTACGAGCGTTTATTGATTAAAATTAAACCAAATATTTCCCTCCGAAATGACAATACTGCTTGTAGTTTGGCTGTGGAAAATCCTCAATTTGGATAAATGTTGGGCAATCAGGTAAGGCTGGCTGCATTACACACAGGAAGGGACAGAAATGCAGAAGAAACGCATTCAGAGGACCCTCTCTAATTTGAATAGTCAGAAACCTGACAAAGGGAAGCACATTGTCCTTGATTTAGAAGAAGAGAATGAAGAATGGAGAATGCAGAGGGGCAGCACGGTAGCATTGTGGATAGCACAATCGCTTCACAGCTCCAGGGTCCCAGGTTCGATTCCGGCTTGGGTCACTGTCTGTGCGGAGTCTGCACATCCTCCCCGTGTGTGCGTGGGTTTCCTACGGGTACTCCGGTTTCCTCCCACAGTCCAAAGATGTGCAGGTTAGGTGGATTGGCCATGATAAATTGCCCATAGTGTCCAAAATTGCCCTTAGTGTTGGGTGGGGTTACTGGATTATGGAGATAGGGTGGAGGTGTTGACCTTGGGTAGGGTGCTCTTTGAAAGAACCGGTGCAGACTCGATGGGCCGAATGGCCTTCTGCACTGTAAATTCTATGTAAAAAAAAAAGACGAGGCACCTTTTGAAAATATTAGAGGGAATTTTAAAACCAACAATGCAGACCTATTAGCAGAAGAAGAACTGAGAGAAGACCTATTAAAGATACTGAAATAATATAGACAAACTTGTAGGGAAACACCAGGATGCACTCTGTTAACTAATATTAGGTGAGGTAGTTGGAAAATGTAGACTTCAGGCGTTTTGTCCCGAGCTTGATTTTTGAAATCTGTGTGGGATGTTACCACTACATGCAGAAAAAATATCTTGATGGCCAGATGAGGATATTAGTGCGGATATGTTGTGAGCCACACTAATACATGCTGTTTCGTTGTTGCAACCTATTGTTTTACGATCTACTGTTTAAAGTGGACAAGTCACATTAACATCAATATGCCTGCTATAATCCGTTTGTGGGTGTATAAAATCCCCTATTCTCCAACTATTCCCCCCACCCTTATTTTACTGATTCCCCTTTTTTTTTATTCGTTCACGGGATGTGGCCAGCTGGCTGGGCCAGCATTGCCCTGAGGACATTGTAGAGTCAACCACATTGGCGTGGATCTGGAGTCACGTGACTGCCAGACCAGGTAAGGATGACCGATTTCCTTCCCTAAAGGACATTAGTAAACCATATGGGTTTTAATGACAATCGACAATGGTTTCATGGTCATCCATTAGACTTTTAATTCCAGATTTTTATTGAATTCAAATTTCACCTTCTGCCATGGCAGGATTCGAACCTGGGATCCCCAGAATATGACTATGGGTCTCTGGATTACTAGACTGGTGAGAATACCACTATGCCGCTACCTCCTTTATGTTATAACGTGCCCCCATGCTAGAATGTCCCTTAATTTTGTTTGTGAGAGTTGGTCACTCTGGGTGAATGCTGCACAACATTGGGTATTTCACCATGAACCATATCAAAGCAGAATAATCTCCCCCCCCCCCATTGCTATCTAGTGACACATGTTTAGTCTTGTATGCAGGTAGGTCCTTGGTATTGTTCCAGGGTGTTGCATTGGTAGAGTCCTGCCAGAGGAACTGGTTGATCTTCCGCCCTTGTCCATTATCATGTGAACCCTTTTTCCTTTCTCTTGATAACTTTTTCCCATTTCCTCAAATGTCAAAGGCACTTGGAGCAAGTCATCATTCTTCAGAAGCATATCTCGACAGGCTAATGGACTATGGAAGTCATAACAACCAGGCCTGACCTTGGCATAGGTACGCTTCTGATAGAATGATCAGACAAGAAGTAGGAGCAAAGGTCTAGGTGTTTCTTCTCTTTTTCAACTTACCCAGTTGAGCATTGCTGTGGCATCACATGTTTGCTCCACTGATTGAGCTGATAGCAGCTGACCTAATGCAGATTCGGGATCTAATATATAATGGCCAACGTAGCCAGTACGCTTTAGGACATTGGAGCATGTTTTTAATTTAAAGTACCCAGTTCATTTTTTTCCAATTAAGGGACAAGGGTGGCACTGTTGCTTCACAATGCCAGGGACCTGGGTTCGATTCCCAGCTTGGATTTCTGTCTGTGAGGAGTCGGTGAGTTCTCCCCCTGTCTGTGTGGGTTTTGTTGCTCGTTCTGGGTGAGTGTGCTTAACACTCGATTTGGCTCTGTTTCGTTACTTAGCTTTGGAGTCGCCAGGTATCGTTAAGATACCGCCACAAGTTTCAAGGTCAAGTTCAAAGCAATAAAACCATACACCAATTAGTAAGTTCAAACAAATGAGTTTATTATAATACAATTATAAACTACTCATGCACACGCTAAGATGACTAAACTATTCCTACCACTAAAGAGACCAATACTTATCTGAATATGGAACTGCCGGATCAGAGGACAAGGGCCTTTTGCTCTGCACTGGGTCCGCAGACTTCAGGTTGGTACGGGTTAAAAGGGGTCAGGAGTGTCTATCTCTGGTAGCGATCGTTGTGAGACACTTACTTGCTGGCGGCTGCTGTCCGAACCTCTCCTCTCTCTTGGTCAAGGTCTTCTTCGGTAAAGGCTGGTCGAGAGGGCTGGTCAAGAGAGGAGGGCTGGTCAAGAAGAACGAACTGAGTTTGGGACCTGTCTTTTATAGGTCCCAAGGCTTCGCACCCTTTTGGGCGGACCCCCGATCTGCTGGGGATCGATTGGGTCTCTTCCCAATCGATTTGTTTGAATCCCCCCAATACTGAGACTGTCCCTCGGCTACTGGGCGGGCCTTCAGGTGTTTTGTCTTCGAACCCCGCTGGTGCCGGGGTGTCTGGCTTCCCATACAATGTTGCAATCACTTCCCTATTTGAGTCCTTTGTCCCTGGGATCGTTCCATTACTATGCTAACTGTCCCGGAGATTGCCTCATTAGTATGCGGAATGTTTGTTTCGGTGCTGTCTGCTCTCTTAGCAGGCAGAATACACAGTGACTTGTTGCAGCCTGCTTGTGCTGCAAAGTTGGTCCATTTTACCCTGCAAGCTTTGTGTTCCTTCATTTTGTATTGAGGGAATGGCCAACTTCGGTGGCTACAGTTTCCTCCGGGTGCTCCGGTCCTCCCACAAAGTCCCGAAGGATGTGCTTGTTAGGTGAATTGGATATTCTGAATTCTCCCTCAATGTACCCGAACAGGCGCCGTAATGTGGCGACTAGGGGATTTTCACAGTAATTTCATTGCAGTGTTAATGTAAGCCTACCTGTGACACTAATAAAGGTTGTTATTATTATTATTAGACATGGGAAACTCTGAATCAATGAAGTCACGCCCATCTCCACTAAAATCATGGGGACTGCCTCCGTTAGAAACATAAATAGGCAGCTCGGTAGCATAGTGGTTAGCACAGTTGCTTTACTGCTCCAGGGTTCCAGGTCCGATTCCCTGCTTGGGTTACTGTCTGTGTGAAGTCTGCGTGGGTTTCCTCTGGGTGCTCCAGTTTCCTCCCACAGTTCAAAAATGTGAAGGTTAGGTGGATTGGCCATTTTAAATTGCCCTTCGTGTCCAAAAAGGTTAGTTTGGGTTACGGGGATAAAGGGGATAGGGTGGAGGTGTGGGGCTTAAGTAGGATGCTCTTTCCAAGGGCCAGTGCAGACTCGAAGGGCTGAATGGCCTCCTTCTGCACTGTAAATTCGCTGATTCTATACAATGCATGTTGAATATGTTGCGGAAACTAGCAAAAAAGCTATGGTCCACAGAACACCAAATAGAGTTTGAGAGATTGAAGGCCACGTTAATGGGCGATTTAGTGATGGCTGCCCCGGACTTTTCAGATGCAAGTGACATGGGGGTAGGGGCAGTGCTATTACCCTTCAGCACTTTGAAGTATATGTCCGACATGACAACAAATAAAGCTTAAGTTTATGCGGACCACAATCTGCTTGTTTTTATAGAAAAGCTTAAAACCCGGAAAGCAAGAGTTTGTTATTACAACAGTATAATGTTAAAATTATACACATCCCTAGAAAGAATAATGTGTTAGTGGATGCTTTGTCATGGCTTTACGAGCTGACTAGTTCTTAATGTAGAGATTAGGGACATAACTTGTATAATGGGGATAGATGGATGGATATGTGCTTATGATTTATGTCTTGCATACCTCACCCGTGCCCTGATGTTTCATCCCTTTTGGGGAGGGAGGTATCTAAGGGCCCTTCCTGTTGATTCCTTCATTTCCCCTTTATTTTTGCCATTATCACTTTGGTCCATGGATGTTTAATGGACATGTATCTTTAAGTCAAGCAGCAGAGAGAATGCGGAATTCAAAATAAAAAGTAATTGTGTTCAAATTTACAAATCTGGTGATTGTAATTATTGGGCAGCCAAGGACCCAAGACTTTGGGTATTTTTCTAAGAATTATTGATTAATCCAATTGGGTTGCAACTTTAGGTCAAGGGGGGTTGGAATTGACCTCCCCCTATCCCAAGGTGTCGTAACACATAAGTGCAGAATAAAAACCACACTAGTATGTGGCACCTAAGAGATGGAGTAGATTTGGTTTGATTGATTGGCAGGTGGCCAATGAATAGGCCAACAGGCCGTATTCTGCCTGGTAACAGGTGGTGATTGGATCCTGCCCGAATGGGATGGATTTCCAGAGACTTCTGGTATTTTCCCACAAATTATTGGTTCATTCAATTAAGTTGCAACTCCAGGTCTGGGGGCTTGGAATTGACCCCCATCCCAGGGTGTTGTAAAACAAAAATGTGCAGAATAAACACTACACTATTTCCTAGTGAGAGGAGAGGAAATGTCAGCAGAAAAGTCACCTTTGGTTCCTTTCTATGTCTCCATGTCTTTCGTGACTAAATAGCTTTGACAAAGTTTGAACGTTTGCCTGAGCTATGACTGAGATGGGAGGAGTGCACTGTCTGTCTCTAGTTCCACTATTCCACGGTCACAATATATATTTAAATTATTTCTCCAGCTAGCTATGCCAATGCTTTACCGATGAATCTCAGAATGACCTCTCAGTGCCCAGGTTCTTTCAATAAACAACAAAATAATTATTAAACTAGACTTGTCAAGTTGAGGGCTATCACACACTCTCCCTCATTCGCTCTGTCTTTCTTTCTGTCTCTCTCTGTCTGTCTCTCTCACCACAAAAACAGACAAATTCTGTCAAAAGGTTAAAAGTCAATCGATCAAAGGCAGAGAATAGATGATTGAGTCCTTGAAATGGTGTCCTGGTTATACAGTTGGTGTCTCTGCAGTGGTCTGCGAAACAATCAATGACTCTTGGACTACTTTCTAGGTGAACTTTGCAGAAAACATGTAGTCCGTTGAATGACTTTGGAGCAACATCCATTCACCTTTTGCTTTGGACTAGGTCTGGAACTGCAGGACCAGAACTGGAGCTGTTGTCTTCTTTCCCCAAGTTGTTGATCCTTCATGTTTTCTCCCCAAAGCCAAAACCAGCCTACCAGCTTTGAAAAGGTTTTCCGGTCAGGGTTCTTTTTTCCAAAGCCATTAACCACCATTTGCCCCTTTTGTAAACAGTCCACCAGAGTCGAGGTTTCCAGCTTCTTCAAAATTGCTTAATTATATTTTCTTGTAAAATGCTGCATTTTCGAGTAACAGCAGGAACCAGAGTCATTGGATTAACCTTAAGGGGCAGTGCTTTTTTAAAAAAAAACACTTCTTTTTTTTTGTTCTTAGAATTTTCTGTTATTGTTTTCTTTTTTGTGAAAATGTGAAAATTTGAATTAAAATTTTTTTAAAAAACCAAAACACTTCCAGAATGTTCTCAGTCCTTGAGAATGAATCATTTTCTGTGACTAAAGCATTTATGACACCTGTTAGTCATAAGAGTTGAGGAATGACATGTAGCATATGGACCAAGAGGTAGAAAATGCATAGAATCTGTAAAACAGTGATGTGGTGCACTGTATTAACTTTTGAATGAATGCATAATTGCTGGTGATTAAAGACTTGGCATTTACCACCACAAAAACATCCACTGATTTAATAATTAGTTGAAGGTTGATTAACTAATTTGTTTCGGACAAAAGTCTTAATTCAATAATACTTATAAATGTTAACTTGTGCAAGCCCTCTTATGAATATTGTAGGAGTTGTTTATTAGAGTTTTAAATTCCCAGCTCTGGCAGTATGGTAGCCATTTCTGTTTATATATTTATTCAGTTATTTAAGTATGGTGACTTTACAGCTTTATTTGTCAAATTGTTAATTAACAGATGCTTTATTTTACAGGCAAGCTTCTTTCAGCTATGGAAGGTACCACTGGCTAGGTATGATCAGACATGACAGTGAGAGCAGGATAAACGGGTTAGCAGCTCTCTTTTCGATAACACTTTAATCTGCCAGCCATTAATTGCAGGCAGTTAAATAATGACTGCATGATTAAGTTCCTGGGCGGGATTCTCTGTGAGCTGGCACCGAAATTGGGAAAGGTGATTGGGTGGCGAATTGGTCGTGAAGCCAAAATCATGACGGGTGCTGGCCGCATGCCAATTTTTAGTGCTCTGGAGCTTTGACAGCGGTGTCAATGCATTCTACTCCGCATGTAGAGTAAATCCACTCCCCCTCTCCCCTCTCCCCTCTCCCCTCTTCCCCCTCTCCTCCCCTTACCCCGCCCCCGCTCCCCCTGCATCCCCGCACCCCCTCCCCTCCCCCTGCACCCCCTCCCCTCCCCCTGCACCCCCTCCCCTCCCCCTGCACCCCCTCCCCTCCCCCTGCACCCCCTCCCCTCCCCCTGCACCCCCTCCCCTCCCCCTGCACCCCCTCCCCTCCCCCCTGCACCCCTCCCCCCTGCACCCCCTCCCCCCTGCACCCCCTCCCCCCTGCACCCCCTCCCCCCTGCACCCCCTCCCCCCTGCACCCCCTCCCCCCTGCACCCCCTCCCCCCGGCACCCCCTCCCCCCGGCACCCCCTCCCCCCTGCACCCCCTCCCCCCTGCACCCCCTCCCCCCGGCACCCCCTCCCCCCCGGCACCCCCTCCCCCCGGCACCCCCTCCCCCCCCCGGCACCCCCTCCCCCCCTGGCACCCCCTCCCCCCCGGCACCCCCTCCCCCCCCGGCACCCCCTCCCCCCCCGGCACCCCCTCCCCCTCCCCCGCTCCCCCTCCCCCTGCATCCCCGCTCCCCCTCCCCTGCACCCCCTCCCCTGCACCCCCTCCCCTCCCCCTGCACCCATTCCCCTCCCCCTGCACCCATTCCCCTCCCCCTGCACCCATTCCCCTCCCCCTGCACCCCCTCCCCTCCCCCTGCACCCCCTCCCCTCCCCCTCCACCCCCTCCCCTCCCCCCTCTCCCCTCCCCCCCGCCACCCCCTCCCCCCCCGGCACCCCCTCCCCCCCGGCACCCCCCTCCCCCCCCGGCACCCCCTCCCCCCCCGGCACCCCCTCCCCCCCCGGCACCCCCTCCCCCCCCGGCACCCCCTCCCCCCCGGCACCCCCCTCCCCCCCCGGCACCCCCTGCACCCCCTCCCCCCTGCACCCCCTGCACCCCCTCCCCCCCCTGCACCCCCTCCCCCCCCCCCCCTGCACCCCCTCCCCCCTGCACCCCCTCCCCCCCTGCACCCCCTCACCCCCTGCACCCCCTCACCCTCGCCCACTGCACCCCCTCACCCACTGCACCCCCTCACCCACTACACCCCCTCCCCCCCTGCACCCCCTCCCCCCCTGCACCCCCTCCCCCCCTGCACCCCCTCCCCCCTGCACCCCCTCCCCCCCTGCACCCCCTCCCCCTGCACCCCCTCCCCCCTGCACCCCCTCCCCCTGCACCCCCTCCCCCTGCACCCCCTCCCCCTGCACCCCCTCCCCCCCGCACCCCCTCCCCCCCGCCCCCCCTCCCCCCCCCACCCCCCCCCCCCCGCACCCCCTCCCCCCCCGCACCCCCTCCCCCCCGCACCCCCTCCCCCCCGCACCCCCTCCCCCCCCGCACCCCCTCCCCCTCCGCACCCCCTCCCCCCCCGCACCCCCTCCCCCCCCCACCCCCCCCCCCCCGCACCCCCTCCCCCCTGCACCCCCTCCCCCCCCACCCCCTCCCCCCCCGCACCCCCTCCCCCCCACACCCCCTCCCCCCCACACCCCCTCCCCCCCCCCCGCACCCCCTCCCCCCCGCACCCCCCTCCCCCCGCACCCCCTCCCCCCCGCACCCCCTCCCCTCCCCCCCCGCACCCCCTCCCCCCCCCGCACCCCTCCCCCCTGCACCCCTCCCCCCCTCCCCCCCGCACCCCCTCCCCCCCTCCCCCCCGCACCCCCTCCCCCCCGCAACCCCCTCCCCCCTGCAGCCCCTCCCCCCCTGCACCCCCTGCACCCCCTGCACCCCCTCCCCCCCTGCACCCCCTCCCCCCCTGCACCCCCTCCCCCCCTGCACCCCCTCCCCCCCTGCACCCCTCCCCCCCGCACCCCCTCCCCCCCGCACCCCCTCCCCCCCCGCACCCCCTCCCCCCCCCCCGCACCCACTCCCCCCGCACCCCCTCCCCCCCTCCCCCCCGCCCCCCTCCCCCCCCCGCACCCCTCCCCCGCCCCCCTCCCCCCCCACCCCCCGCCCCCACCCCCTCCCCCCCGCAACCCCCTCCCCCCGCACCCCCCCTCCCCCCGCACCCCCTCCCCCCCGCACCCCCTCCCCCCCCCGCACCCCCTCCCCCCCGCACCCCCCTCCCCCCCGCACCCCCTCCCCCCCGCACCCCCTCCCCCCTGCACCCCTCCCCCCCGCACCCCCTCCCCCCCGCACCCCCATCCCCCCTCCCCCCCCCCTCCTCCCCCCGCACCCCCTCCCCCCCGCACCCCCTCCCCCCCGCCCCCCTCCCCCCCGCACCCCCTCCCCCCCGCACCCTCTCCCCCCGCACCCCCTCCCCCCGCACCCCCTCCCCTCCGCACCCCCTCCCCCCCCGCACCCCCTCCCCCCCGCACCCCTCCCCCCCGCACCCCCTCCCCCCCGCACCCCCTCCCCCTCCCCCCCGCACCCCTCCCCCCCCCGCACCCCCCTCCCCCCCGCACCCCCTCCCCCCCGCACCCCCCGCCCCCCCGTCACCCCCTCCCCCCCGTCACCCCCTCCCCCCCGCACCCCCTCCCCCCCGCACCCCCGCCCCCCGCACCCCCTCCCCCCCGCACCCCCTCCCCCCCGCACCCCCCTCCCCCCCGCACACCCCTCCCCCCCGCCACCCCTCCCCCCGCACGCCCCTCCCCCCCGCACCCCCTCCCCCCCGCACCCCCCCCCGCACCCCTCCCCCCCCCACCCCTCCCCCCGCACCCCCCCCGCCCCCCGCATCCCCTCCCCCCGCACCCCCTCCCCCCCCCGCACCCCTCCCCCCCCCCGCACCCCCTCCCCCCGCACCCCCTCCCCCCCGCACCCCTCCCCCCCGCACCCCCCCCCCCCCGCACCCCCTCCCCCCCCGCACCCCCTCCCCCCCCCCCCCACCCCCTCCCCCCGCACCCCCTCCCCCCGCACCCCCTCCCCCCCCACCCCCCTCCCCCCCGCACCCTCCCCCCCGCACCCCCCCCCCGCACCCCCTCCCCCCCGCACCCCCTCCCCCCCGCCCCACCCCCTCCCCCCCGCACCCCTCCCCCCCCGCACCCCCTCCCCCCCGCACCCCCCCCCCCCGCACCCCCTCCCCCCGCACCCCTCCCCCCCGCACCCCCTCCCCCCCCCACCCCTCCCCCCCCCCACCCCCTCCCCCCCCAGCCCCCTCCCCCCCCACCCCCTCCCCCCCGCCCCCCCCCCCCCCTCACCCCCCCTCCCCCCCCGCACCCCCTCCCCCCCGCACCCCCACCCCCTCCCCCCCTCCCCCCCCCCCCCGCCCGCCACCCTTCCCCCCACGCACCCCCTCCCCCCGCACCCCCCTCCCCCGCACCCACCCCTCCCCCCCGCACCTCCTCCCTCCCCCCTACGCCCCTCTCCCCCGCACCCCCTGCACCCCCTGCACCCCCTACCCCCTGCACCCCCTCCCCCCCTGCACCCCTCCCCCCCTGCAGACCCCCTCCCCCCCGCACCCCCTCACCCCCCCGAACACCCCTCCCCCCCGCACCCAATCCCCCCGGCACCCCCTCCCCCCCTCCCCCCCGCCCCCCTCCCCCCACGCCCCCTCCCTCCCCCGCCACCACCTCCCCCCGCACCACCCTCCCCCCGCACCCACGCCCCCCGCACCCCTCTCCCCACCCACCCTCCCCCCGCACACCCCTCCCCCCCGCACCCCCTCCCCCCCGCACCCCCTCACCCCCCGCACCCCCTCCCCCCCCGACCCCCTCCCCCGCACCCCCCTCCCCCCCGGCACCCCCTCCCCCGCACCCCATCCCCCCCGCACCCCCCCCCCCCCGCACCCCCTCCCCCCCCGCACCCCCTCCCCCCCCGCACCCCCTCCCCCCCCGCACCCCCTCCCCCCCCGCACCCCCTCCCCCCCGCACCCCCCCCCGCACCCCCCTCCCCCCCGCCCCCCCCGCCCCCCTCCCCCCCTCCCCCCCCTGCACCCCCTCCCCCCCTGCACCCCCTCCCCCCTGCACCCCCTCCCCCCCTGCACCCCCTCCCCCCCCTGCACCCCCTCCCCCCCTGCACCCCCTCCCCCCCTGCACCCCCTCCCCCCCTGCACCCCCTCGCCCCCTTCCTCCTCCCAGTTCCCACCCTTCCCCCTCCCCTTTGCCTCCTTCCTCTTCACCCCTTCCCGTTCTTCTCCTTCCCCTTCCCTTTCCTCTCCTTCCCCCTCCCCTCCAATCCGCTCCCCTCCCCTCCAATCCGCTCCCCTCCCCTCCCCTCCAATCCTCTCCCCTCCCCTCCACTCCTCTCCCCTCCCCTCCAATCCTCTCCCCTCCCCTCCAATCCGCTCCCTCCCCTCCAATCCGCTTCCCTCCCCTCCATTCCTTTCACCTCCCCTCCAATCTGCTCCTCCCCCCTCCAATCCGCTCCCCTCTCCTCTCCCCTGCCCCGCCGCTCCCCTTCCCCCACTGCACCTAATGGTCTCGGCACGGTGAACCGCAGCGCCACTCTCCTCACCACCATCTTGTTGACGGCGATGGTGTGTGTGCGGAGTGGAGTGCTTAAATGCTGCTGCTTGTCAGCCTCTCGAGTACCAATCCCGATTCCAACTAATCAGTCACCATTTTTCATTGGAATCGGTCATGTTCCATGTGGTGCCGCCTTAACAGTTGGTGGATTGAAATAGGAAGCACACCAATTTTGCTGTCATAGAACACCACCGATTCAGTCCCAGTGTCAGCATTTAGATCTGGCGCAGAGAATTCCGCCGCATATGTTTGCTTTCATTGGTAAATCTGCATTTTACAGTAGTCAAATCTATGTAATTCACATTCTCACAAATGTAGAAAATTTCAGCTTTAGCACTGTATGCTCTAAACTTAGCATTTGTGTAATTTTGCCTAGTTAATATGTAGCCAAATGAAATCAATGGAAATAGGTTTGTTGCTCTGTTGTTGTGTTGTTTTTAGCAGGTGGTGTTCTATCCTCAAGAAAACATGCCATTAGTAAAGAGGAACATTGAACCCAGGCACCTCTGTCATGGTGCTTTGCCTGACGGAATTAGCAATGAACTGGAGTGTGTCACCAACAATACACTAGCAGCCATCATTCGTCAGCTCAGCAGTCTTAGTAAGTGTAGATGCCTCTTTCTTTTCAGAGTTTGTTAACTTTAGATCCAAATGATGAAAATAATCTAACAACTGCTTGTTGTCTCAACATTTTTTTGCAAACATTTTACAATACAATGTCGCAGTGAGGATCGGCTTGCCTCATTGGAGGCTGAGGCTGCGGTAGCACAAGTGATTAGCACTGTGGCTTCACAGCGCCAGGGTCCCAGGTTCGATTCCCTGCTGGGTCACTGTCTGTGCAGAGTCTGCACGTTCTACCCGTGTCTGTGTGGGTTTCCTCCGGGTGCTCCGGTTTCCTCCCACAGTCCAAAGACGTGAAGGTTAGGTGGATTGGCCATGATAAATTGCTATTAGTGACCAAAAAAAAAGGTTAGGAGGGGTTATTGGGTTACGGGGAAGTGAGGGCTTAAGTGGATCGGTGCAGACTCGATGGGCTGGGTCGTATCGGCCGATTTCTCTGCTTAATGTGGATGCAAAAAGTCTAACTAAGGTATAGGTGTTAAGGTTGGAGCCGTGCCTCCCAGAGGTTGTGGGAGAGGACCAGACGGGCTTCGTAAAGGACAGGAAGCTGTTGTCTAATGTGAGGCGGTTTCTCAATGTCGTTCTTGCACCGGTGGTGGTGCCAGAGATAATTGTATCGATGGACACAGAGAAGGCCTTCGATAGGGTTGAATGGAGATACTTATTTATGGTTCTGGGGAAGTTCGGGTTTGGGCATAGGTTTGTATCATGGGTGCGGTTGTTGTATGAGGCATCTTCAGCTAAGGTGCGAACTGACGACAATGCTGGTGGGTGGGGGGAGGAGGAGGAGAGAGAGTAGAGCACAGGGTTTCAGGGTACCTTTATACACTGATGATTGTCATAATATACATCCATGTATATAATGGAGTGCAGACAGGCAGTGATTGACACACAGGATGACCAGTAAGCACACAGAACACAGCAGCCAATCACCAGACAGGACACGACCACTACAAAGCCAGAGGGCACCAGTTTTCCCGCTCTCTCGGGATCCAGCCTCTGAGTCAGTCAGAGCTCATGAGCATAGCCAGTGCAAACACCATGTGGTAGTCAGTAAGTCTGGTCAGGCTAGCATCAGGCCTCCAGTCAAGTCAGCATAGTGTCAACCCACAGTTGAACATGTAAAATAGTTAGATGTTAAATAAAATCGTGTTTCATCTCATCAAGTGTTGGAAGTCTGTCTCTCACTACACTGCATCAAACGCAGTCCACATAGACCCAGCCTGCCCAACACATCAATTATATTTTGTTCTGTGTAAGCAACCTGGGGATGGTAATGGGTAATATCATGGGGATATTGGAAAGGTTCAGTTAGTTTTCAGGGTACAAGTTGAATGTTGGGAAGAGTGAGTTTTTTGTGGTTGGCCCCATGGGGAGGAGGGGGGGGGGGGTGCAGCTGAGGTAAGGGGACTGTCTTTTCGGTGTGCTGGGACTAGCTTTTGCTATTTGGGGGTTCAGGTGGCGTGAGACTGGGCACAGCTTGTGAAACTGAACTTTACTCATTTGGCAAGTTGGCTGAAGGCGGATATGCAGAGATGGGGCAGCCTTCCATTGTCTATGGTGGTCCGGGTGCAGGCGATTAAAATGAATGTCTTGCCAAGATTTGTGTTCTTGTTTCAGTGCCCTCCGTTCTTTCTGCCTAAAGCATTCTTTCGGGGTTCTGGAGCTGCTCATAACGGGGTTTATATAGGCGGCCGCCTCTGATTCTATTGGGGGGTTTTGCAGAGGGCGATACAGACCTGAGGAGGCTGGCACTGCCAAACCTGTTGCTTTACTATTGACCGGCCAATGTGGAGAAGGTGTGGGTCGATTTGGAGACCAGGACATTATCTAGGTACAGATTGAGTCGGGGTCATGTAAGGGGTCCTGCCAGGAGGCACTGGTGATGGCTATGCTGCCATTCACGCCAAAGTATTTGTCGAACCTGGTGGTCATCTCTATGCTAAAGATATGGCGGCAGCTTCACCAGTATTTCAAGCTGGGGGGGGGGCGGGGTGCGGTGGTGTCAAGGTGGTCCCCTATCTGTGGGAACTATTTGTTTCAGCCAGGGAAAATTGATGGCACATTTGGGAGGTGGAAAGGTAAGGGGCTGGCGCAGGATAAGGACTTCTTTTGGAGGTTCGGTTTGCTGCCTGGGAGAAGCTGAGGGAGAACATAGGTCTTGGTGGGATGGATATGTTCAGGGGCGTTCCCAACATTCCTGGCAGTGCTGCCGCCCACTTTGCTGGAGAGAATAGTTTCATGTGCGGGTTCAGAGGAAGGCAGCACATCTGGCTTACATGGTTGGATCATGATGGAAGAGCCGGTTTTCATGGAGGAGATAATGTCCTAATGTCCAGGGCTGAAGGAACTGTTCCTGTGCTGTATTGTTCTTTGTTCTTTGACGTGAGGGGAGCGATTGATGAGTTCTATTGGAGATGATGTCTATTATATTGCATTTTAAGGATCTGGTCAGTTAGCAGTTTTTTTTTGGGGGGGGGTCGGGGGAGTTGTAAGGGTTGGGTTTTGTTTTTGGTCAGTTAGGATTTGTTGAGAGTGTTGATATGTGGTTTGTTGTTTTGACTGTTACTTGTATATTTTGTATAAATGGTTAAAAACCGAATTACAATATTTTAAAAAAACATGAACTTGGAAGAATATTTGGGACATTTAAGACATGATATTGGATAGACTGTTAGAAAGTGAATCAACAGCTCTGGAAATGCTGGCAGAGCTAAATGTTGTCAGCGTTCATGTGGAAGTTGACCCAAGTTAGTTGCAAATTAAGCGTACTATCAGGCTGGTTTGGTTGATGTGTTTGTTACTTTGTTCTGATTTCTAATTTTAAGAGCATAAATAAGTAATGAAAAGTCTTTAAATGGAACATCACTTCTTGTTTTTAAATAAAGTAGTTTCATGATTCAGTCTACCTGAAAGGAACAGAAACCATGTGAGGATATTGATTAAAATGTTTACACATTTAGTTTACCATAGGATAACCGTCTCTGCAAAGCGAACAGTTCTGTGAGGGATATTGGTGGCTATTAAGGGGACAGTGGCGTTGGGAGATTTTGAGTTGCTTGTGTACCATTTAATAACATATAGTTAGACTTTGATACCTGCAGACTATTGCCAGGATTTTCCAGGTCCAGAGGCAGAACCACATATTCCCACCCAAAGTCAACGGTCTTTTGCATGCTCTCCAAATTCCGGTTTTTGTTTGCCTATGCCATCCAAATGATAGTAAGGTGAGATTTATATCTCACAAAATACATCCAGTGGGGGTTTGTGTCATCACATCCTTTCAAGGTTAGAATACATTGCATTGGATCGTGCCCAGAATTTTCTTCAGCCTCTTAAGTTTCAACCTGAGTGTGTGATTCTCAATTTGACTGTTGAACAAAGTATTCCTCGGTTCCTTACTCTGCACTCTTCCTGCAACATTTCCCAATGGCTCTTGGTCTCCAGATAGTCTCTGTTTTATCTGGCTCTTAGATGTGAAGACCAATCTGATTTGGGAGGAAGATGAGGCACACCTTAAGGAGTAGCTCACATCAGGCTTGTAGGCTGAATCAGCTAAATCTGAGGCTGAGTGGGCCAAATCTAGTTGCCCACCTTAAATGAGTTCTGACTCTGGGAGTGTGTTATATATAATGAAATATGTTCACTAATTAAATTGCAGTATTATCTGCTGATTCATTTCTCAACATTTCTGTGGGCCAGTGTCTTCACAGACCACAATGCAATCCTTTTGATGTTAGTCAATGGCAGGAGTTATGCTAATGAAATGAATATATCTTCACATTACAGTTGTAAATGTTTACGGTACCACAAAATTGCAATGTGACTTCTGCATTCAAATTACACTTTTATCATATAGCTTTTTCTTCATAGATTTTGTTCAATTTTTGGGAGTTGACTCATCGCGTTTGCAGCACAGAATGATGCCATTTGGCCTTTCGTGCTCACGCCAGTCAACAAAGATCTGTCCATACTGATCCCATTTCCTAGCCCTTGGCCCATAACCCTGCAGGTTTCAACAGTGCAAGTGCATATCTAAATACTTCTTAAATGTTACAAGAGTTTCTGACTCAACAACTCTTCGAGGCAGTGAGTTCCAGACTCTCTCCACCATCTGGACAAAAAAGTTTCTCCTCTACGCCCTTCTTAGCCGTCTACCTCTTGCCTTCAATCTATGCTCCCTGGTTATTGATCCCTTTACAAATGAAAAAAAGTGTTTTCCTATCCACCCTACCTATGCCCCTCATATCAGGTCTCCTCTAAACCTTCTCTGCTGCAAGGAAAACAGCCCCAGGCTATTCAATCTTTCTTCGTAGCTCAGATCCTCCAGCCAAGGCAGCATCCTGGTAAAACCCCTCTGCACCCTCTCCTGTGCAATCACAACCTTCCTATAACATGGTGACCAGAATTACACACCGTACTCCAGTTGTGGCCTAATACTGTTTTATACAGTTCCACCATGACCTCCCTGCTCTTGTCAAGTGAATTCACACATGTCGTTGGCACCCTTCCAGCTAGGAAAGATGATGGATGCATGGCAGACAATCTATTTCAGATGGGGCATCTTCATATGGTGCAACTTTTGCTGATGGCTGAGGAGGCTGTTCTTGGGAGGCAGGTACTTCTACAAGTGCTACATAGGTTGTTGGCACTGGCATCTGATGCCAATCTACTGTAACATCTGGTCATCCTGGTGCCAGTCCTCTGTCAGCAGCTAGTGACACCCAAATGTGATGATCAGTGTTTTAATGCTTTCATCTCGTGCGTGCAGGCATCCTCAAAGCGGCACTTTGGTCATTTTGCTGGTGGTCTAGCTCTAGCTATCTCACCTGTCATATAAGTGTCCCTTTAAAAAAGGTTTTTGTCTTATCACACGGCTTCAGTGATGCCATTGTGTGGGTGGAGCAGGGCTGTAACTGTGTGAGATATTTTTGGTTTCAGTTTTCAGTTTGACTGCTGTGGACTCAGCGGGAGAAAGAAGTGTTCCCTGACTTTCTACATTTTCATGTTTAAAAACTGATCCAGAAGTAAACAGGTTGTGGCTACCTGCTTTGATAATTTAAAAGATATAGGGCGCGATTCTCCGACCCCCACGCCGGGTGGGAGAATCGCAGGAGTGCCGGGCGATTCACGCCCTGGCACCCCCACCGATCGTCGGGCCGGCGTCTCTGAAAGACGCACTCTTTTACCTCCGCCGCCCCACAAGATCAATCCTCCATGTCTTGCGGGGCGGCGGAGGGGAGGACGGCAACCGCACACGCGCGGGTTGGCGTCGGCCAACCTGCGCATGCGCAGGTGACGTCATTTAGGCGCCGCCGGCCGCGTCATTCAGGCGGCGCCGCGTTGACACGGGCGCCAAGGCCCGGCACGCGAGATTGATGCACCGCTGCTCCTAGCCCCCTGGGGGTGGGAGAATAGAGGGTGAGGAGCGGCCTCCGACGCCGGAGTGAAACACTCCGGTTTTCACTCCAGCGTCGGCACTTTGTCTCCCTTTGGGAGAATTGCGCCCATAGTTTGCTTTCCCGAAGGAGTTTGAAACTGCTGGTTGAGACTGGTTCAGAATTTCAGGAGTTTCTGTGCTCATCCTAGCCAAATTCAACATTAAGGTTGTAGGTAAGGTGAACTCCATAATAGACTTTGGGGTTTCTAAGCCCTGGCCCATAACAAAATTGGAAGCTTGCGGGATAAAAGTCTATCTTTCGTGATTGGGTTGGCTCAGTGAACTTATAGACAGTGAAGGGTGAGCATATTTGCTTTTCAGGTGTTGTATTCAAGTTCAAGTAGGGAGTGTTTTGCAGACAATGGCTCTTTCAGAGGCTCAGATGTTTTTGGGGGTGGAGAAGGTCACGCGCAGTACCTTACAAATGGAGACTTAAGGTGAGGCTTTTAGAATTGGCAAAAACATTGCAGTTAATATTGCCTGACACCAAGTACGGAAATCATGACCTCCCAAGTGAAATAAAAATGTTACTTGATGCAAGTATTGTGTGGAAACATTGTTCATGCTACCTTAATTTATTTAAATCTAAAAACCATATCTGGTCTGAAGGGGCACTGACTGCACGAGTGGAAGTGTATTTGTATAATAATAATGTTTATTATTGTCACAAGTAGGCTTACATTAACACTGCAATGAAGTTACTGTGAAAATCCCATTTAGTCGCCACACTCCGGCGTCTGTTGGGGGACAATGAGAAGAATTCAGAATGTCCAATTCACCTAACAGCACGTCTTTAGGCTCTTGTGGGAGGAAACCGGAGCACCCAGAGGAAACCCACGCAGACATGGGGAGAACATGCAGACACGGACAGACGGTGACCCAAGTCGGGAATCGAACATGGGATCCTGGCGCTGTGAAACCACAGTGCTAACCACTGTGCTAATGTGCTGCCCATTAATATATAAAAACAAGATGCTAAAGCTGGAAATCTGAAAAAAAAGTGCTGGAATACTCGGTGGGCAAGACAGCATGTGTGAGAGAGAAACAGAATTAACATTTTACATTGGTGATCTTTCATCAGAACTGACAGAGGTTAGAATGAGGCAGATTTTAAGCAAGTACAGAAGCAGAGGACGAAAGGACAAAAGGGACATTGTGTGATGGGGTGGAAAGCAGAGTGATTAAACTACAAAAGCAGGTGGTAATGGGACATGTAAAGAAACAAAAGATTGGTTTCGAGAAGAATAGAAACAGGAAATTCTGGAAATACTCAGCAGGTCTAGCAGCAACTGAGAAGAAATTTTCAGATGGTTGACCTTGCATGTGTTTTTCTCATGCTGCCTGACCTGCTGAGCATTTCCTGTATTTTCTGTTTTCATTTCAGGATTTCCAACATCTACAATATTTTTGCTTGTGTTAGTGGATATAGAGGAGCTGAACAGCAGATCTGCTATCCAAAAGAAAAAAATTGGAAAACAGTCGTTCTGATCTGAAATTTTTGAACTCCGCTGTGAGTCCAGAAGAGTGTAAAGTGCCTACATGAGGAACATGAAGTGCTGTTCTTCAAGCTTCTGTTTGGCATCACTGCAGGAATGTCGGAAGTTGAAGACAGAATGGAATGGAGAATTAAAATGACGAGTGAACGGAAGTTCCGTGTTATGCGTTGTCCTTGTGGGCTCTGTATGTGAGCCGTTGCACGGCTCTGCCCATAGGGGGAGATGAGGAGCTTGTACAGGGCTCCACCCTTGGCTCCGCCCATGGCCCCTCCCACTACCGGAAGTATAAAGTGCTGCAGCCGTACGCCTGCTCTCAGTTCCTCTGGTCGCAGGCAGGCTCAGTTGTAAGACTATTATAACCGCAGTTTACTTCCAATCGTGTCTCTAGTGAATTGATGGTCACATCAGTAAGTTATTAATATTCTATGTAAAGTTGAAGTGCACGAGATTATGGGCAGTATCTTGAGATGTCTTGGTTAGCAAACAGGAAGCAAAAAGTTGGAATAAATGGGTCTTTTTCTGATTGGTAGGCAGTGACTAGTGGGGTAGCGCAGAAATCTGTGCTCGGACCCCAACTGTTCACATTATATACTAATTATTTGGATGAGGGAACTCAATGTATTATCTCCACATTTGCAGATGATACAAAGTTCGGTGGGAGATGAGCTGTGAGGAGGATGCAGAGATGCTTCAGCGGGATTTGGACAGGCTGACTGATGGGCATACGCATGGCAGATGCAGTATAATGTGGATTAAGGTGAAGTTATCTGCTTCAGTAGAAAAAATAGGAAGGCAGATTATTATTTGAATGCCCGTAGATTGAGAGAGGTGGATACTCGGTGAGACCTTGGTGTTCTCGCGCCTCAGTCGCTGAAAGTAAGCGCTGAGGTGCAGTAGTCAGTAAAGAACGTAAATGGTCTGTTGGCCTTCATAGCGAGAGGATTGAGTATAGGAATAGAGATGTTTTATTGCAGTTGTACAGGGCATTGGTGAGGCCACACCTGGATTATAGTGTGCAGTTTTGGAGTCCTTGTCTGAGGAAAGATATTCTTGCTGTGGAGGGAGTGCAGCAAAGGTTTACCAGGCTGATTCCTGGGATGGGGGACTGTCATGAGGAGAGACTAAGTTAGGATTTTATTCATTGGAATTTAGACGAGTGAAAGGGGATCGCATAGAAACTTACAAAATTCAAGCAGGATTAGACAGGATAGATTCAGAAAGAATGTTCCTGATGGTGGGGGACTCCAAAACTGGGGGTCATAGTTTGAGGATAAACGGTAAACCTTTTGGGACTGAGGTGAGGAGAAGTGGCTTCATCCAGAGGGGTGAATCTGTGGGATTCACTACCACAGAAGGTAGTTGATACCAAAACTCTCTGTATAATTTCAAGAAGGAATTAGATATAGCTCTTGGGGCTAAAGGGATGAAGGGATATGAGGGGAAGGCGGGATCAGGGAATTGAACTTGATGATCAGCCATGATCATAATAAATGAAGGGCTGAATGGCCTCCTCCGCCTTCTATTTTCTATGTATGTTGCTATGTAGCTCATGTTAACTTTATACTTTGATAAATTATATAAATTTTGGCATCCCATGTCAGTCTTACAAATTATACTCGTTATTTATTCACCATATATGGCAGCACTTCATGTACAGATTAGTAAATTTAAAAGATTATTTTCTCACCAAATGTGATGAATAGAAACTACAATTATGAACAATTAGGATAAAATTATAACTATATTAAAAATGTTTTAAAGAATAAAAATTGAAAAGTGAAAAGATGATCTATCTACCCAAGACTAAGAACTTAAATGGAATTAGAATTGAGATATTAACTATTAATCAAAGGACTCCAATTGACTGAAGGGATTTCCCACCTACTTCAAATACATCCTATAGAGTTTGTGTAGAACTCTCCATGATTCCACTCCAAATCATTATGTATTCTGGTGTAGTGGCCTACTGACTTCTCAACATGACTCTAACTTTCCAGCTGCTGCCCCATCTATGCCTTTCCAACCCACTGCTATAAATGGCCCTGGTGAGTCTGGAGTTCCGGTAGACTTTTTCCTTTCCACCAGCTACCACTGCTTCCTATTTGGCAATATGTCATCAGAAATAACAGTATATACGTAAACTGAGATACAAGATCTTTAAGTGGCTCCTCCCTTCCAGAAGGCATTAGAGAATAACCGTGATCCGTCTTGGTCACAACTCTTAGTCAGAGTTACCTTTTCAATCTTCTAACTGCTTTTGCCCCTTTAAGGTCAAGCCTTGCGCTGTCTTTACTGCTTGGCTCATTCTTGACTATCAAAGTCCTGCTGGGAATCCAGTGTACTTCATTGATTTAACAGAGGTGTGATTATTATCTCGGCACTATTCATTGTATATTTCCATAATAAAAATATAGATATATCGTGGCACGGTGGTACTGTTGCCTCACAGCGCCAGGGTCTCAAGTTCGATTCCTGCTTGGGTCACTGTCTGTACGGAGTCTGCACGTTCTCTCCGTGTCAGCGTGGTTTTCCTCCGGGTGCTCCAGTTACCTCCCAAAAAATCCCGAAAGACATGCTATTGAGTCATTTGGACATTTTGAATTCTCCTTCCGTGCTCATGAAAAAACACCGGAATGTGGCGACTAGGGGATTTACACAGTAATTTCATTGCAGTATTAATGTAAGCCTATTTGTGACGATAAAGATTATTATTATTATTATTAATATTAATAATAATAAAAACTATTGATGCTCATCAATATTAAGAGTTACAAATAGAAAATAAAGTAACTAAATATTTACAGTGCCTATGGCATCATTTAATCAATTTTATGTAAGTGAATCTCTGCACAAATGCTTCATTGTTATGTACATATTTATAAAACAAGTTATCATAGTGGTATTGGGGACAGTATAGTCAAAGGGATTGACCATCAAAGAGCGTGAGTCCAGAGAACTGTGTTCCCTGCGTGGTGCCAGGGTTTGGAACATCTGTTTAGCTGGAGAGGATCTTACAGCAGTAAGGGGAGAACACAGTTGTTTAGTCTATGTAGGTACCGATGACATATGTAGGACAAAGAAGGAGTTTCCACACAGTCAGTATGAGGAACTTGCCACTAAATTAAGAAGGAGACCTCAAAGGTCATTCATTATCTTTGGATTATTATCTGAGCCACATGTAGACTTCCGGTTGCAGTTATGCGGAGCTAAGTCGCACGTTCGGCAGCTCCTGCTATCATAGGACTTTTGGGCTCTTTTTAGGGCCCACTACGGCGCTTGTTTGACTTTTCCCGGTGTGGAAAGGGTACAGCAACATTTCCCTGCTGGTGTATGGATTGGACCAGGAGCGGGGCGATTTAAAAAAAGTGCCATTAGAGCAGAGAAAGGTGCGAGGGAGGAAGACCAAGATGGCGACGGGCGGGGACCAGGCAGCGTGGGCGCAGGAGCAGCAGGAGCTGCTCCAACGCTGCTTTAGGGAGCTTAAGGCAGAGTTGCTGGAACCGCTAAAGGCCTCATTTGACAAGCTCCTGGAGACCTAGGCGGCCCATGGGGCGGCGATCCGTGAGGTCCGGCAAAAGGTCTCGGAGAACGAGGATGAGATCCTAGGCCTGGCGGTGAAGGTGGAGGCGCACGAGGTGCTCCACAAGAAGTGGCAGGCGAGGTTTGAGGAGATGGAGAACCGGCCGAGGCAAAAGAATCTGAGGCTCCTGGGTCTCCCGGAAGGGCTGGAGGGATCGGACATGGGGGCCTATGTGGTCACCATGTTGAATTCGCTGATGGGAGCGGGGTCCTTCCAAGGGTCCTTGGAGCTAGAGGGGGCCCACCGGATGCTGGCGAGGAAACCCAAGCCCAGCGAGCCGCCAAAGGCGGTGCTGGTGCGGTTCCACCGGTTCGCTGATCGAGAGTGTGTGCTTAGGTGGGCCAAGAAGGAGCGGAGCAGCAGATGGGAGAATGCGGAGGTCCGAATCTACTAAGATTGGAGTGTGGAGGTGGCGAGGAAGAGGGCCGGTTATAATCGGATGAAAGCAGTGCTGCACAGGAGAGGGGTGAAGTTTGGCATTTTACAGCCGGCGTGCCTATGGATCACCCACAAAGACCGTCCTCACTATTTTGAGTCCCCGGAGGAGGCCTGGGCCTTTGTTTAGGCCGAAAAACTGGACTCAGACTGAGGGGGTGGGGGATGGTTGTGTTGTGCTTCGAGGGGGGGTTCTTTCTTTGTTCTTTGGGGAGTTGATGAGGGGTTGTTCAGACCCGCCAGATGGGCTCGTGAAGGCGCTTAGCCTGGGGGGTTGATGGTCGGTAGGGGTTGATGGGGCCTCATGTGGGGAGGGGAGGGGGAGGTGGCCTGGGATGGGGCTAGTGAGATTGGGCCTGAAAGGGGAGCTGCGCCAGAGGAGGCGGGGCTGGCCGAGCAGGAAGCGCGGGCTTTTTCCCGCGCTAAGGGTGGAAGGGGGCGTGGCTGAAGTTGGAAGTGCAGGCTTTTTCCCGCGCTGGGACCTGAAGGGGAAGGAGATGAGCCTGTTCGTGGGAGGGGAGGGGCACGGGGGGGGGGGGGGGGGGGGGGGGGCTGGTCGTTGGTGCGGTGGGAGTGGCCGGGGTCAGCAGGAGTCAGCTGACTCACGGGAGTACAATGGGGGGAGCAACGCAGCTAGGGGGGAACCTAGCTAGGAGGGGAGGGGGAGGGAGAAGGAGGGGTACTGGGTTGCTGCTGAAAGGGCCAGGGGGGGAACTGGAGCTGTCAGAAGGGGTCGGGACGGGGATCTGCCGCTGTGGGGAACAGGCCGTGCGGGGGACGCGGGCACTTGGCTGGTCGAAGGGCTATGGCTGATCGGCCGGGGGGGGGGGGGGGGGGTGTGAATAGCCCCCGGAACCTGCTGATAACCTGAAATGTAAGGGGAAGGCCGGTCAAACGGGTCCGGGTATTCGCACATCTGAAAGGGCTGAGGGCGGATGTAGCCATGCTCCAGGAGACGCACCTAAGGGTGGTGGATCAGGTAAGGTTGAGAAAGAGGTGGGTAGGGCAAGTCTTCCATTCGGGCTTAGATGCGAAGAACCGGGGGGGTGGCAATTTTGGCGGGGAAGAGAGTATCGTTCGTGGCGTCGATCATGGTGGCGGCAGATATGTGATGGTAAGTGGCAAGCTCCAGGGGGAGCGGGTGGTGCTGGTCAATGTGTACTCCCCGAATTGGGACGATGCGGGCTTCATGCGGCGTAAGTTGGGGCGGATTCCAGACCTTGAGACAGGGGGTCTAATAATGGGAGGGGATTTCAACACGGTGCTGGACCCGGCATTTGATCGCTCCAGGTCCAGGGCGGGTAGGAGGCCGGCGACGGCCAAGGTGTTGAGGGGGTTCATGGACCAGATGGGAGGGGTGGACCCCTGGAGATTTGAGAGGCCGGGGGTTAGGGAATTCTTGTTGTTCTCCCATGTCCACAAAGCCTACTCCCGGATTGACTTTTTTGTTTTGGACAGGGTGTTGATTCCGAGGGTGGAGGACGCGGAATACTCAGCGATAGCCATCTCAGACCACGCTCCGCATTGGGTGGACCTTGAGTTGGTTGGGGGGGGGGGGGGGGGGGAACTAATGATATTGGGGAGATGCAAGTTGGGGTGGTCTGGGAGCCGCTGAAGGCAGTGGTTAGAGGGAAGCCGATCTCCATTAGGGCACACAAGGAGAGGGGGGAGAGGAGGGAGAGGTTGGTGGGGGAGATGGTGAGGGTAGATAGGACGTACACGGAGGTCCCGGAGGCGGGACTGCTGAGGAAGTGACATAGCCTCCAAGCTGAGTTTGATTTATTGACCCCCAGGAAAGCGGAGGCGCAGTGGAGGAGGGCGCAGGGGGTGGTATATTAATATGGGGAAAAGGCGAGTCGGATGCTGGCGCACCATTCCGGAAGCGGGAGACAGCTAGGGAGATCGGGTGAGTTAGGGACGGAGGAGGGAGCATGGTACGAAGCGCGATGGGCATCAACGGGGTCTTTAGGAGCTTTTACGAGGAACTGTACCGGTCAGAGCCCCCAGTGGAGGAGGGAGGGATGGATTGCTTCCTGGACAAGCTGAGGTTTCCGAGAGTGGAGGAGGAGTAGGTGGCGGTGTTGGGGGCGCCAGTTGGACTGGAGGAGCTGGTCAAAGCGATAGGGAACATGCAGACAGGGAAGGCACCGGGGCCTGACGGATTCCCGGTTGAATTCTACAAAAAGTTTTCAGACCTGCTGGGCCCGCTGCTAGTTAGGACCTTCAACAAGGCAAGGGAAGGGAAGGGGAGGCACTGCCCCCGACGATGTCCAGGGCGCTGATCTCCCTGATCCTGAAGCGAGATAAGGATCCCCTACAGTGTGGGTCATATAGACCGATTTCACTCCTAAATGATGCGAAGTTGCTGGCAAAGATATTGGCCATGAGGATTGAGGACACCGTGCCACAGGTCATACACGAGGATCAAACGGGTTTTGTGAAAGGGAGGCAGTTGAATGCTAATGTACGGAAGCTCTTAAATGTTATAATGATGCCGGTAGTGGAAGGAGAGGCGGCGATAGTGGTGGCGATGGATGCGGAGAAGGCCTTTGATAGGGTGGAATGGGGATACCTATGGGAGGTGTTGAAAAGGTTCGGGTTTGGAGAGGGGTTCGTTAGGTGGGTGAGGCTGCTATACGAGGCCACGGTGGTGAGTGTGGCTACGAATGGAAGGAGGTCGGAGAATTTCCGACTGTACCGGGGGACGAGGCAGGGGTGCCCCCTGTCTCCCCTGCTCTTTGCGCTGGCGATTGAACCCCTGCCCATGGCGCTGAGGGGAGTCGAGGAACTGGAGGGGGATAGTGCGAGGGGGGTGGGGGGGGGAGGAGCATCGGCTGTCATTATACGCGGATGACCTACTGTTGTACGTGGCGGACCCGGTGGGGGGAATGCCGGAGGTGATGAGGATCCTGAGGGAGTTTGGGGATTTCTCCAGGTATAAGCTCAATGTAGGGAAGAGTGAGCTGTTCGTAGTGCACCCAGGGGACCAGGAGAGGGGGGTTGGGGAGCTCCCGCTGAAGAGGGTGGAGATGAGTTTTAGGTACCTAGGGGTACAGGTAGCTAGGAGCTTGGGGGCCTTACACAGGCTTAACTTCACGAGGCTGGTGGAGCAGATGGAGGAGGAGTTTAAGAGGTGGAACGCGTGCCGCTCTCCGTAGCGGGTAGGGTCCAGTCAGTCAAAATGACGATGCTCCCGAGGTTTTTGTTCTTGTTCCAGTGCCTCCCTATCCTGATTCTGAAGGCTTTTTTCAGGCGGTCAATAGGAGCGTTATGGGGTTTGTGTGGGCGCAGAAGATCCCGAGGGTGAGAAGGGTGTTCCTGGAGCGGGGTAGGGACAGGGGGGGGTTGGTTCTGCCTAACCTCTCTGGGTACTACTGGGCCGCCAACGTGGCGATGATACGTAGGTGTGTAATGGAGGGGGAGGGGGCGGCATGGGAGAGGTTGGAGATGGCGTCCTGTGTGGGCACGAGTCTGGAGGCGCTGGTGACGGCGCCGCTACCGCTTCCCCCATCGAGGTATACGAGGGTTCATTTGTTTTTTTCCTTTATTGGGTGTGTATATGTGCTTTCATGTTAATTATTTCTGTTAATTTATTATCTGTGTATAGGCTGGGGGGGGGGGGGGGGGGGGGGTTACTGTTCTTATTTCTTTCTGTTCTTGTTGGTAAAAAATTTTGAAAACTTGAATAAAAATTATTTAAAAAAAATAAATAAATCTGAACCACATGTAAATTGGCATAGGATGTTTCAGATTAGGCAGATTAATGTGTGGCTCAATGCATGGGAGATGTGGTTTCTGGTACGTGAGGCACTGGCACTGCGGAAAGTGGGACCTGTTCTATTGGTACCGTCTACACCTGAACCCTTGCAAGCCAACATAATCAGGGTAGAGAGGATTTTAAACTAAATTGTAGAAATAGGGAAGTAGAGAGGATTTTAAACTAAGTAGTGGAGGCAAGGGATCAAATTTGGGAAGACATGGTAAATCGAAGAATAGGGACCAGGCAAAAGAGAAAGATATTATTTTGGGAAATGAAAAATAGATCATGACAGGAAGGGATAGAGAATACAAATGGATTTGGAAATAAAAGGATAAAACTAAAGTCTTGTATCTGAATGCACAGAATATTTGAAATAAAACAGATAAACAGAGAGCAACCATAGAAATAAATAAGGTTTGAAAGCTGTTACAGAGACATGGTGGCTGGAGGGCATTGATTGGGAGCAGAATATTACAGGGTACAGGGCATTTGGGAAGGAGAGGAAGCGAGAAAAGGTGGAGGGATGGCTTTGTTATTTAATGATGGTAATAGTGCCATTATTACCAATTATTATTAGAGGGATGACCGAAGTTCAGGCAACCACGATGTGGAAATCCTTTTGTTCATGTAGGCCTATTTTTTCAACCCTGCCCCTCACCTGAGAAGTGGTGACACTCAGGTTAAATCACCACCAGTCAGCTCTTCCCCCTCAAAGGGGAAAGCAGCCTATGGCCTGTGGTGAATGTGATTCACACCGGATTATAATCTGTATATACATGTGTCTATATTGTAAGTGCAGTTGCACTACCTGACCTCCAGGGGGAGTAGCTCTGGGAATGCTCGAGAGTTGTACTGGGCTCCTCCCTTGGCTCCGCCCAGGACTCCTCCCCGAGGAGCTGCTGTATAAAGATCAATGCCACAGGGTCAGCCGGCCAGTTCACCGAAAGTTCAACGGCTAACAGGCTGGCTCTGTTGTAAGTATATTAAAACCGCTATTCTAATCCTACAAGCACGTGTCCGTAGAATTGTTGGTTCCAACATGGCCATCTGGGACTATGATGACTTTTCTTACAGAGGTGAGCAATGGTTACGTCAAGAAGTCATTTGTGGGAATGGTTTATAGGCACCCTAATAATAACCACATGGTAGGGTGGAGCATAAAAGAAGAAATCATGGGAGCTTGTCAGAAAAGTGCAGCAATAATCATGCGAGATTTTAATTTACATATAAACTGGAAAACGTCAGATGGGCAAAGGTAACCTAGATGAGGTTTGATAGTTTCTTAGAACAGCATGTTCTGAAGCCAATCAGAGAGCAGGCTACCCTAGACCTGCTCAACCTTGGTACACGTGACAATAAATGTAAATCAAATCATAGTGAAGGTGCCCCTATGTAGCAGCGACTATAATATGATTGAATTTTACATTCAGTTTGAGGGAGCGAGGAGTGGGTCTGCGACTATGTTTTAAACTTAAATAAAAGCAATTATGAGGGCATGAAAGTAGAGTGGCTAATGTGAATTAACAAAGTAGATGAAGGGCTAGGTCAATAGAGATGCAATGATCATCCACTGAATGATCACCGAAATGAACAGCTTGTCGTATCAGGAACAGTTGAGGACTCTGGGTCTGTACTCGTTGGAGTTTGAAAGGATGAGGGGGGAACCCTCTTGAAACTTACAAGATACTGCGAGGCCTAGATAGAGTGGACGTGGGGAGGATGATTCCACTTGTAGGAAAACTATAACCAGAGGACACCATCTCAGACTAAAGGGACAATCCTTTAAAACAGAGATGAGGAGGAATTTCTTCAGCGTGAGGATGGTGAATCTGTGGAACTCTTTGCTGCAGAAGGATGTGGAGGCCAAATTACTGACTGTCTTTAAGACATAGATAGATAGGTTCTTGATTAATAAGTGGATCAGGGGTTTTGGGGAGAAGGCTGGGGAATGGGATGAGAAAAATATCAGCCATGATTGGATGGCGGAGCAGACTCGATGGGCCGAGTGGTCTAATTCTGCTCCTATGTCTTATGGTCTTATGGTAAACATTCCGTGTATTTGTATTCAAAATACACAGGATAACTACATTCCAACTGTAAAAAAAAAATGCCCAAGGGACGACACACCATCCGTGGTCAACTAGAAAGGCTAAAGATAGGATCAAACTTAAAGAAAAAACATGTAATTGCAAAGATAGGTGGAAGGCCAGAAGATTGGACAGAATATAAGGAACAACAAAAGATTAATAAGTAGGGAAAAGTTAGCATATGAGAGAAAGCTAACCAGAAATATAAAAACAGATAATAAGAGTTTCTATAAATATTTTAAAAGGAAATTAGTTAACAAAGTGAGCATTGGTCCTAGAGAAAGTGATTGTGGAGATTTGATGATGGGCAACAAGGAAATGGCAGATGAATTGAATGGTGATTCTGCGTCAGTCTTCAGTACATGAGGATCATCCCAGAAGAAGTTATAAATCAAGAAATAGAAAGGAGAATCTAGATCAAGGGGTCACTGTTTAAAAATAAGGAATTGCCCATTTAAAATGGAGATGAGGCAAAATTGTTTCTCTGAGGGTCGGTAGTCTTTGAAACTCTCTTCCTGAAAAGATAGTGAATTTATTGGACAGATACATGGTGAGAAAGAGGTTGGTAGACTATCGGGGGTAGTGGAATGTATATTTGAGGTTACTATCAAATTGGCCATTCTATAATTAAATGGTGGAGCAGGCTCGAGGGGTTGAATGGACTACTCCTCCTTGTTCGTATGTTCATTGTTTTTCTGTTGTGATAAAAATGACTGATGTTAGATTTAATTGTAGGAATGATAATTGTTGCATAAAGTGGAAGTGTAACAACACGGTGGTATATTTTGGTTTTCTGGAACAGTGTAATAGAAAAATAACATGGATGCAAGGAAAAGGTGAGCAAGACCGTAGTAAACTGCAGTGGACCAAAGAGTCAGTTCCTAGTACTTTGCTCCTACTATGCAAAAGGTTGATTAATTAAAAACCAACAAACATTTCTTGTGTATCAATAGTTTAAAAAAAACTGCAGTTTTGTTGGGGGAGAAGAGTAGCAATGAAAATTGAGTTCTGAATGCCCGCCCAGAACCATTCTCATACAAACATTCTATGCATTGGAACAGTTGGTACTTACTTTTGAAAAGCAATTAGTCTTGGACTTTGCCTGGGATAAGGATAACTGCAGTTCCCAACTGTTGCTGGGAGCTCTGGTTTGGCTGAACTCCCCATTGCCAGCAGCCTACTTCTTTTGGCAGCCCGGACTCTATTCCTGTGCACAGATTTCTTGCTTGAATGAAATAACATGCTGGTTAGCCAAAAAAGAAAAGTACAGCACGGGGCAGGCCTTTCGGCCCTCCAAGCCTGCGCCCACCATGCTGCCACCTAACCTAAAACCTTCTACACTTCCAGGGTCTGCATTTCTCGATACCCACCCTATTCATGTATTTGTCAAGGTGCCCCTTAAGTGTCACCATCATACCTTCTTCCACCACCTCCGGCAGCAAGTTCCAGGCATCCACTACCTTGTGTGTAAAACTTATGTCCCCTGGTAATTGACTCTTACACTCTGGCGAAAAAGCCTCTGACTACCCACTCTGTCTATGCCCCTCATAATTGTGTAGACTTCTACCAGGTCACCCCTCAACCTCCGTTGTTCCAGTGAGAACAAACCAAGTTTTTCAAACCCATCCTCATAGCTAATGCCCCCCATACCAAGCAACATCCTGGTAAACCTCTTCTGTACCCTCTCCAAAGCCTCCACATCCTTCTGGTAGTGTGGTGACCAGAATTGAACACTATATTCCAAGTGTGGCCTTACTAAGGGTCTATACAGCTGCAGTGTTACTTGCCAATTTTTATACTCAATGCCCCGGTGATGAAGGCAAGCATGCCATATGCCTTTTTGACTACCTTCTCCACCTGTGTTGCCACTGTGATCTGTGGACCTGTACACCCAGATCCCTCTGCCTGTCAACACTCTTAAGGGTTCTGCCATTTTCTGTATATTTCTGACTTTCATTAGACCTTCCAAAATGCATTACCGTACATTTATCCGGATTAAATTCCATCTGCCATCTCTCTGCCCAACTCTCCAACCGATCTATATCCTGCTGCAATCTCTGACAGTCCTCATCACTATTTGCAATTCCACTAACCTTTGTGTCGTCCGCAAACCTACTAATCAGACCAGTTACATTTTCCTCCAAATCTTTTATGTTTACTACAAACAGCAAAGGTCCCTGCGGAACACCACTAGTCACAACCCTCCATTCAGAAAAGCACCTTTCCACTGCTACACACTCTTCTAAGACTGAGCCAGCTCGATATCCATCTTGCCAACTCACCTCTGACCTGTGTGACTTCACCACCTTGCCAGTCTGCCATGAGGGACCTTGTTAAAGGCCTTACTGACGTCCATGTAGATAACATCCACTGCCCTACCTTCATCAATCATCTTCAACACTTCAAGACGCCCAACACCACCTCCTATTTGATCTCAATGTGACCCAGACTATCAACACGCCCTTCCCCAGACTCATCATCCACCATGTCTTACCGTTTTGGATACTTGTGGAGGGGACGACTTACCAGAGGTAAGCCATGGGGTACGGGCCTCTGGCACGGATTCTGTCTCTGTTGCTCAGAAGGGAAGGGGGGAAAGGAGTAGAACATTAGTAATTGGGGACTCAATAGTCAGGGGCACAGATAGGAGATTTTGTGGGAGCGAGAGAGAGACTCACGTTTGGTATGTTGCCTCCCAGGTGCAAGGGTACGTGATGTCTCGGATCGTGTTTTCCGGGTCCTTAAGGGGGAGGGGGAGCAGCCCCAAGTCATAGTCCACATTGGCACTAACGACATAGGTAGGAAAGGGGACAAGGATGTCAGGCAGGCCTTTATGGAACTAGGATGGAAGCTCAGAGCGAGAACAAACGGAGTTGTTATCTCTGGGTTGTTGCCCGTGCCACGTGATAGTGAGACGAGGAATAGGGAGAGAGAGCAATTAAACACGTGGCTACAGGGATGGTGCAGGCGGGAGGGATTCAGATTTCTGGATAACTGGGGCTCTTTCTGGGGAAGGTGGGACCTCTATAGACAGGATGGTCTACATCTGAACCTGAGGGGCACCAACATCCTGGGGGGGAGATTTGTTAGTACTCTTTGGGGGGGCTTAAACTAATTCAGCAGGGGCATGGGAACCTGGATTGTAGTTTTGGGGTAAGGGAGATTGAGAGTATAGAGGTCAGGAGCACAGATTTGACTTCGCAGGAGGGTGCCAGTGTTCAGGTAGGTGGTTTGAAGTGTGTCTACTTCAATGCCAGGAGTATACGAAATAAGGTAGGAGAACTGGCAGCATGGGTTGGTACCTGGGACTTCGATGTTGTGGCCATTTCAGAGACATGGATAGAGCAGGGACAGGAATGGTTGTTGCAGGTTCCGGGGTTTAGGTGTTTTAGTAAGCTCCGAGAAGGGGGCAAAAGAGGGGGAGGTGTGGCGCTGCTAGTCAAGGACAGTATTACGGTGGCGGAAAGGATGCTAGATGGGGACTCTTCTTCCGAGGTAGTATGAGCTGAGGTTAGAAACAGGAAAGGCGAGGTCACCCTGTTGGGAGTTTTCTATAGGCCACCTAATAGTTCTAGGGATGTAGAGGAAAGGATGGCGAAGATGATTCTGGAAAAGAGCAAAAGTAACAGGGTAGTTGTTATGGGAGACTTTAACTTTCCAAATATTGACTGGAAAATATATAGTTCGAGTACATTAGATGGGTCGTTCTTTGTACAATGTGTGCAGGAGGGTTTCCTGACACAATATGTTGACAGGCCAACAAGAGGCGAGGCCACATTGGATTTGGTTTTGGGTAATGAACCAGGCCAGGTGTTAGATCTGGAGGTAGGTGAGCACTTTGGAGACAGTGACCACAATTCGGTGACCTTTACGTTAGTGATGGAAAGGGATAAGTATACCCCGTAGGGCAAGAGTTATAGCTGGGGGAAGGGCAATTATGATGCCATCAGACATGACTTAGGATGTGTAGGTTGGAGAAGTAGGCTGCAAGGGTTGGGCACACTGGATATGTGGAGCTTGTTCAAGGAACAGCTATTGCGTGTTCTTGATAAGTACGTACCAGTCAGGCAGGGAGGAAGGGGTCGAGCGAGGGAACTGTGGTTTCCCAAAGAAGTGGAATCTCTTGTTAAGAGGAAGAAGGAGGCCTATGTGAAGATGAGGCGTGAAGTTACAGTTGGGGCGCTTGATAGTTACAAGGAAGCGAGGAAGGATCTAAAGAGAGAGCTAAGACGAGCAAGGAGGGGACATGAGAAGTCCTTGGCAGGTAGGACCAAGGAAAACCCAAAAGCTTTCTATAGGTATGTCAGGAATAAAAGAATGACTAGGGTAAGAGTAGGGCCAGTCAAGGACAGTGGTGGGAAGTTGTGTGTGGAGGCTGAGGAGATAAGCGAGATACTAAATGAATACTTTTCGTCAGTATTCACTCAGGAAAAAGATAATGTTGTGGAGGGGAATGCTGAGACCCAGGCTATTAGAATAGATGGCATTGAGGTGCGTAGGGAAGAAGTGTTGGCAATTCTGGACAAGGTGAAAATAGATAAGTCCCCGGGGCCTGATGGGATTTATCCTAGGATTCTCCGGGAAGCCAGGGAAGAGATTGCTGAGCCTTTGGCTTTGATTTTTATGTCATCATTGGCTACAGGAATAGTGCCAGAGGACTGGAGGATAGCAAATGTGGTCCCTTTGTTCAAGAAGGGGAGTAGAGATAACCCCGGTAACTATAGGCCGGTGAGCCTCACGTCTGTTGTGGGTAAGTCTTGGAGAGGATTATAAGAGATACGATTTATAATCATCCAGATAGGAATAAAATGATTAGGGATAGTCAGCATGGTTTTGTGAAGGGTAGGTCATGCCTCACAAACCTTATCGAGTTCTTTGAGAAGGTGGAGTTGGAGACCGTGTGGAAGGATGTTGCCGGTTACAGAGGGACATAGATAAGCTGCAGAGCTGGGCTGAGAGGTGGCAAATGGAGTTTAATGTAGAGAAGTGTGAGGTGATTCACTTGGGAAAGAATAACAGGAATGCGGAATATTTGGCTAATGGTAAAATTCTTGGTAGTGTGGATGAGCAGAGGGATCTCGGTGTCCATGTACATAGATCCCTGAAAGTTGCCACCCAGGTTGATAGGGTTGCGAAGAAGGCCTATGGTGTGTTGGCCTTTATTGATAGAGGGATTGAGTTCCGGAGCCATGAGGTCATGTTGCAGCTGTACAAAACTCTGGTACGGCCGCATTTGGAGTATTGCGTACAGTTCTGGTCACCTCATTATAGGAAGGACGTGAAAGCTTTGGAAAGGGTGCAGAGGAGATTTACCAGGATGTTGCCTGGTATGGAGGGAAAATCTTATGAGGAAAGGCTGATGGACTTGAGGTTGTTTTTGTTAAAGAGAAGTAGGTTAAGAGGTGACTTAATAGAGGCATACAAAATGATCAGAGGGTTAGATAGGGTGGACAGTGAGAGCCTTCTCCCGCGGATGGAGGTGGCTAGCATGAGGGGACATAGCCTTAAATTGAGCGGTAATAGATATAGGACAGAGGTCAGAGGTAGGTTTTTTACGCAAAGAGTGGTGAGGCTGTGGAATGCCCTACCTGCAACAGTAGTGAACTCGCCAACATTGAGGGCATTTAAAAGTTTATTGGATAAGCATATGGATGATAATGGCATAGTGTAGGTTAGATGGCCTTTAGTTTTTGACTTCCCATGTCGGTGCAACATCGTGGGCCGAAGGGCCTGTACTGTGCTGTATCGTTCTATGTTCTAAGTCCTTTTCTCTTTGGTGAAAACTGATGTAAAGTACTCATTCAGTACATCGCCCATTTCCTCTGATTCCATGTGTAGATTCCCTCCCCTGTCCTTGAGTGGGCCAACCCTTTCCCTGGCTACCCTCTTGCTCTTTATATATGTGTAAAAAGCCTTGGGGTTTTCCTTAATCCTGTTTGTCAATGACTTTTTGTGACCCCTTTTAGCCCTCCCGACTCCTTCAGTTCTTCCTCCTTAACTTATATTCCTCATGGGGCGTTGTCTATTCGCAGCTGTCTAGCCCTTACAAATGCTTCCTTTTTTTTTGGACAAGGCTCACAATATCCCTCATTATCCAAGGTTCCTGAACCTTGCCATACTTATCCTTCTTCCTCACAGGAACATGCCAGTCCTGAATTCGTATTAACTGACATTTGAAAACCTCCCACATGCCAGATGTTGATTTACCCTCAAACATCCGCCCCCAATCTAGATTCTTCAGTTCCTGCCTGATATTGTTATAATTAGCTTTCCTCCAATTTGGCACTTTTCACCCAAAGACTACTCTTATCTTTACCCAACAGTACCTTCAAACTTATTGATTATGGTCACTGTTCCCGAAATGCTCCCTTATTGAAACTTCGACCATCTGGCTGGGCATATTCCCCAATACCAGATCCAGTACGGCCCTTTCCCTAGTTGGACTATCTACATATTGTTTTATTGTCTGAAGAAGCCCTCCTGGATGCTTCTTACAAAATCTGCTCTACCCAAGCCCCGAGCATTAAGTGAGTCCCAGTCATATAAGGGAAGTTAAAATTACCCACCACGACAATCTGGTTTCTTTTAAACTTTGCCAAAATCTGCCTACATAAATGCTCCTCTATCTCCTGCTGCCTGTTGGGAGGCCTGGAGTAAACATCGAACATTGTAATCTCACCCTTCCTATTCCTGAGCTCTATCCATATTGCTTCGCTGCATGAGGTGTACTCCCACAGTACAGTAATTAAAGTTCTGCTGACAACAAAATTTAGCATGAATCACTTCAGAGTCAACAACAAAGTTTGAATTGGATCAAGGCTCCACACAGTTCAGTCAATAATCTAATAAGATCTCAGTGCCCTATCTGATTTTTTTCCTGGAGGGGTTTAGCCAAGTATTGGGCATTGCACAACTCAAAAAATGTAATACTCAGCTATGTTGGTTCATTGTTGGCTTTCGGTCGAAAGGATGACGTCTACTCGGGATTGCAAATGTAGATGTCAAATAAAATGTGAGTAAGGGTGTTGGTTACATAGAAATTTAACAGCTTACAAGCTGTTTTGTTACAGATGAATCATGATTGGCTACTTTTTTGTCTTATGTCAAATTATGCCTTGAACGGAATACGCTAAAATAAAATTGGGAGCACTCACTATGGTTTGTGGATTCTTGAGTGTAAAAATGTAGATCAAAGGAAAATGTGACTGTTTACAAGTCCTAATACTTCTACTGACCCATAAAATATTTCCGTGATGGCGGAAGCAGTGGTCTGAATTCTCCGTTTCTGAGTCTAAGTGCTGATGCCAACGGAGAATCCGTGGGCTTTCATGTGAGAAAAATCGGTGCCACACGTGCACCGATTCTGCTACCGGTGAGGGGCTAGCACCAGCGCCGCGTGGACCGCCATCTCAACCCATGAAAAATGGTGCGGAAATCACCAAGTCTGTAATGGACACTTGCAGGGCTGACAAGCTTCAGCTGCATTTAAACTATACGCCACCACGCACACACACTGATCGGGGCCGAAAAGATGGGACAGGTTGTGATGGAGCACCCACACAGCGGATGGGTCGGTTGGGGCCAGAGGGCACCCAGGGGGGTGCCCCAGGGGAGGTCATGCATATGACCCAGGGAACTAGGTTTAAAGTGGACTGTCAGCGGCATGCACAGCTCCATGGCTGCTTTGCCAGCTGCGGTACTGGTGTTGCGTACCCAGCCCCCCCCCCCCCCCCCAAACCCTACAGCCCACCTCCAGGCCATCCCCCACTGCTACTCCCCCAGTTAAACCTTTTGTGGCATTTCCGGCAATGTTTGCTATTTGTAAAGTCATTTTCGTGTTCCCTTGTTTTACTTTGTTCTTGGTAAACAAATGTTTATAGATTAATTTAAACAGCCCTGATTTCTCCTCTCACTATCCATCCGTGAACAGATGTTTTTTTTTCCTTTCCCGCTTTGTAAGTGGTGGCATATTTTCCCCAACCCTTAAATTTGGAGTGTTTCAATCCTCTAGGAATAACTTGCACAATAAAAAGGGTTAGTTTATTTCTCACATTCTGTAAGCTTTCGGATACTCATGGAAAAGGATGAGTGTTGTCCTAGAGTTAAGGTGCTAAATTGGTGGAAGGCTAACTACAACCAGATTAGGCAGGATTTAGAGCCTGTTGTTTGGAAGAGGCTATTTGAGGATAAATTCACATTTGGCATGTGGGAGTCTTTTAAGGAGCAGTTGATGGGTGTGCAGGACAGGCATGTGCCAGTAAAAAGAAAGAACAGGAAAGGCAGGATTCGGGAACCATGGATGACCAGGGAAATTGTGAATCTTGTCAAAAAGAAAATAGATGCATATGTGAGGTTCAGGCAACTAAAAACAGATAAAGGACTTGAGGAATACAAGGAAAGTAGAAAAGAGCTCGAGCAGGGAGTTAGGAGGGCAAAAGGGGGTCACAAAATGTCCTTGGCAGACAGGATTAAGGAGAATCCCAAAGTATTTTATACGTATATTAGGAACAAGAGAGTAGCTAGAGAAAGAGTTGGTCCACTTAAGGACACAGGAGGGAAATTATGTGTAGAACCAGAAGTAGGTGAGTATTTTGCATCGGTACTCACAAAGGAGAGGGACACGTTGATTGGTGGTGTCTCAGAGGGATGTGTAAATACTTTAGAACAGGTCGTTATTACGAGTAAGTGTGAGGTGTATTAAAAAACATTAAGGTAGACAAATCCCCAGAGCCAGATGGCATTTATCCCAGATTCCTGGGGGAAACGAGAGATGAAATTGCTGGGACTCTAACAGAAATCTTTGTGTCCTCATTGGCCACAGGTGAGATCCCAGAGGATAGCCAATGTTGTACCGTTAATTATGAAAGTTTGCAAGAATAATCCGGGTAATTGTAGGCCAATGAGCTTGATGTCAGTGATAGTAAAATTGTTGGAAAAGATTCTCAGAGATCGGGTGTATGCGCATTTGGAAGTGAATGGTCTTATTAGCAACAGGCAGCATGGTTTTGTACGAGGGAGGTCATGTCTCAATAATTTGAATTTTTTGAGGAGGTGACATAAATGATTGAGGGAAGGGCTGTGGATGTTGTCTACATTGACTTTAGTAAAGCATTTAATAAGGTCCCTCATGGCAGGCTGGTGCAAAAGATTAAATAACGTGGGGTCAGGGGTGAACTAGCTGGATGGATCCAGAACTGGCTTGGCCATGGAAGACAGAGGGTAGAAGTGGAAAGGCGTTTTTGTGAATGGAGGGCTGTAACTAATGGTGTTCTGCAGGGATCAGTACTGGGACCAGTGCTCTTTGTAATATATGTAAATGGCTTGGAATAAAGCGTAGCGGGTCTGATTAGCAAGTTTGCGGATGATACTAAGATTGCAGGAGTTGCGGATAGTGATGAAGATTGTCAGAGAATACAACAGGATACAGATAGGCTGCAAAATTGGGCAGAGAAATGGCAGATGGAATTTAACCCAGACAACTGCGAGGTGTTGCATTTTGGTAGATCCAATTCAGGTGGGCACTACAAAATAAATGGCAGAACCATCAGGAGCACAGAGAGATCTGGGCTTGCAGGTCCACAGATCCTTAAAAGTGGCAGCACAGGTGGAAATGGTGGTAAAGAAAGCATATGGCGTGCTTGCCTTCATCGGACAGGGTATTGAGTATAAAGCTCGAAAAATATATAGAATGTTGGTTAGGCCACATTTGGAATACTATGCCCAATTCTGGTCACCGCACTACCAGAAGGACGTGGTGGCTTTGGAGAGAGTACAGAAAAGGTTAATCAGGATGTTGCCTGCTGTGGAGGCTATTAGCTATGAGGAGAGATTGAATGAACTTGGATTGTTCTCCCTGGGGAGATAAAGGCTGATCGGTGACCTGATAGAAGTTTATAAAATTATTAGGGGTATAGATAGGGTGAACAGTTGGAGGCTTTTTCCCAGGGTGGAAATGACAATTACAAGGGGGCACAAGTTCAAAGTGAGGGGGGGAAAGGTTCAGTGAAGATGTGCAGGGGATGGATTTTGCACAAAGTGGTGGTGGTGGCCTGGAATGCGCTGCCAAAGTGAGGTGGTTGAGGCAGATTAGCGACCTTTAAGACTTATCTGGATAGGCACATGAACAGACTGGGTATACAAGGATACAGGCGGTTGGTCTAGATAGGACACATGATCGGCGCAGGCGTGGAGGGACGAAGGACCTGTTTCTGTGCTGTATTGTTCTTTGTTCATACACAAAATGTGGAGGGAGGTTTTGCAACAACTGTCCCTTTTTTGCACTCGTACAATACAAAAAGTGATAAGGGAAAGAAAGAATGTTCAAGGCCATACCGCAATAAAATCCAAGTTAGAGTTTTGCGGGTGTTGAGTCCACAATCCAAAGTATACTGGAATGTTTCTTCAGAGGGGAGGTTGACTGTTGCACAGTGATCCATCTTTCCAGAAATGAGACTTCCACGATGTTGCATCTTTCCAGAGGTGAGTCTTCCTCGAGGGGAAAGGCATGTCGGGTTGAATTAGGCTTGAAGGCACAAGTTCCAATGCTCCGGTAATTCACAGTTTTGTTGAGGGCCAGAATTTTTTCTGCTGCCACCTTCTTGATAGTAAGATGCTAGACAGTACAGGCTGCTTGCCCCGAGCTAACTGTTTCTCTTCAGAAGTAAAAAAACAGTGACTGCCTATAACTTCAACAACTTGTTAATTAAAGGAATTCGGGCAGCTCACGCCTCAGTCATGCAACACTGGTTTCAGGTTGTTAAATGAAGGCCTGGTTGAAAGCTGTTAGGTGTTGAAACAGGTAATATTTAGGCCATTAGCACCAGATAGGAGCCTGGGGTGGAATTCTACATTCTACCGTGGCTGGTTTGGTGGTGGCTGGGAGTGGAGAATCCAGCGGGAGCCGGAAACCCGCAAAAACCCATAAAAACAGTTTCAAATTCTCCCAACAGCGAGTTAATGGCAAATCAGTTCTCCTGCCTATTGGTGTGAACGCCACTTGCATCTCATGGATACTCATTAAAACAGTTGCTTACCGAAGTCCCGCCAAGCGTTCCAATCTTGCATTACGCCAGTGGGAAATCATATCGACCCCAAACCAATTTGAAAAAGAGCGATGTGCATAAGGTGGGCCTCAGTTTGCTTGAGTCTTTGAGGCGAGTCCAACATGCATGCCATCTGCCATAGTGCTGAACGCCACTTTGTTCGGACAGACATAAGGCGACCGGACATTCAAGTCTGCTGGTTGACAGTCTTGCTTGACACTGTTTTGTGTGCTGCCCTGTTGGTGTTATTGTTGGTTGAGCTTGCTTTGGTTGCAGGCCTGAAGTGGTTATTATTATCGCTGACCTTGATGATAGCTGTGTCCTCCATACAATGTTGCGGGTGTGTCCATTCTATTGAAGTCCAGCTTTTTCATCTGCATACTATTTTAACCCACAGCAACAGAGAATGGTCAAAGATAGCTGTGTAATGTGCTTTTTATATTATAATTTTTAACCAACAAATGCATGAAAAGACTAAAAAATAAGAGAATGCTGGAAAGTGTCAGCAAGTCAGGCAACGTCAATAGAGGGAGAAACCGAGATAAGATTTCTGGTTACTGGGGGTGATTTTGAGCTCACATTAGCTATAAGCGGGATCGCTCATGTGGGCAGAAAGTCCTGAGAGAATCGGGAAACGCGATTCTCTCCGGAGAGATCATCAGCGGGGTTCTCTGATCCCCGTCGGGTAGGAGAATCCCCCGGGGGTGGCGCAAATTGCACCCCGCCGCTCCAACGCTGGCTGCTGTATTCTGCGGTGCCGTTTTTCAGGTGGGGGTCATTGGCAGCGGCTCCCCTGGCAATTCTCCAGGCCCCGATGGGCCGAGCGGCCGCCCGTCTTTGGCCAGTCCCGCCGGCGTGGGTTAGACATGGTCATACACGGCGGAACCTGGCAGGTAAGTCGGCGGGGGCGGTCCGCGGGGGAATCCGACCCCGGGGGGGCCTCTCACAGTGGCCTGGCCCGTGATCGGGACCCACCGATCTGTGGGCGGGCCTGTGCCTGGGGGCACTCCTTCCTTCCGCACTGGCCCCTGTAGTGCTCCGCCATGGCCGGTGCAGAGAAGAAAAACCCTGTGCATGTGCCAAAACACGCCGGCGGTTCTGCACATGCGCGAGATCACGCCGGTCCTTTGGAGCATGCGTGAACCTGCGCAGTCCCTTTGGCGCCGGCTGGTTTGGCGCCAACCCCTCCGGCGCTCACCTAGCCCCTGGAAGTGCGGAGAATTCCGCACTTTCGGGGACTGTTGATGCCGGAGTAGTTTGGAGTGATTTTCCTGCCGGTGGGAACTTAGTCCCAGAAAGGAGAATCCCGCCCCATGTTTCCTGATTTTCCACGCCCCCTGCCAGTGAGGTCACCAGCTTCACGCCCACAGAGGGCAAGAATCTCATTTTAATGCTTTTGAAACCGTGTAATCACCCAGCAACACACCAGAAGATCCCCCCGGCCCAAAGATAAGTCTAGCCCCAGTGGGAAAGTGACATGCCAGGATGCCAATCTGTGCCATGAGGCAGTGCCAGGGGCAGGCCTCTGGGGAGCTACATTGGGGGGATTTTGGGTTTCCATTATATGTGGTGGGTGGAGAGCTCTAAAGCCATTGAGTTGGGGGGGGGGGACATTCGGGCATGGTGGTGGGGGCGGGCAGTGAGAAGGAAACTTGCAGGAACGGGGGAGTGGGTGGTGAGAGGGGAACGTTGGTGATACCTCTATGGAGGGGGGGGACGGAGTTTCAGGAGTTGATCTTCAGTTCTGATCATGGCGCCCTTTACAGATAGTGCTCGTATCTACGTGGAACCGGCTCTATCAGGCCCTACTTGATATGTGGTGGAGTATTTCCACTATTCTGTTTCATAGAATCATAGAATACGTAGAGTGCATAAGGAGGCCATTCGGCTCATCGAGTCTGCACCAACTCTCCGAATGAGCATCCCACCCAGTTCCACTCTCCCCGCTCTATTCCAGTAACCCCACCTAACCTTTGGACACTAAGGGGCAATTTTGCAATGCTAATCCACCTAACTTGCACATCTTTGAACTGCGGGAGGGAACTGGACCGCCCAGAGGAAACCCACGCAGACACTGGGAGAATGTGCAAACTCCATACAGACAGTCACCCAAGGTTGGAATCAAACCCAGGCCCCTAGTGCTGTAAGCATCATTGGTATTTTGCTGTTGTGCAAAAATGGGTGTTATGATCACGTGCTCCATGACAGTATGGAAATTGACTGAATAACAAGAAGCAGAGAGTAATGGTCAGTGGGTATTTTACAGGCTGGAGGAAGGTTTCTAGTGAGTTTGTAGGGGTCTGTATTGAGACCTTTGCTTTTCTTGATATATATTAATGATTTAGATCTTGGTGTGCAGGGGTCAATTTCAAAGTTGTGGATGACACAAACCTGGAAGTATTGTAAACTGTGAAGAGGATAGCGTAGAACTTCAAAAGGACATAGACAAGTTGGAGTGGAAAGATAGCTGACGAATGAGGTTCAATATGGAGAAGTGTGAGCTGATGCATGTTGGTAGGAAGAACATGGAGTGACAATATAAAATAAGGGGTGAAATTTTTTAAGAGGTGCAGGAGTAGAGGGACCCAGGCGTATATGTGCATAAATCATTGAAGGTGGCAGGAGAGGTGGCGAGAGCAGTTAATAAAGCATATAGTACTCTAGGCTTTATTAATCGGGGCATAGAGTACAAGAGTAAGATGTTCTGCTGAACTTGTGCAAGACACTGGGTAGACCCCAGCTGGAATACTGCATACAGTTCTGGCCGCCAACCTATAGGAAGAATGTGAATGCATTGGAGAGAGTTCAGAAGAGATTTACAAGAATGATTCCGGGGATGAGAAACTTCAGTTATGAGGATAGGCTCATCAGGTTGAGACTGTTCTCCTTGGAGCGAAGAAGGTTGAGAGGAAATTTGATAGAGATGTTCAAAATTAAGAGGGGGCTGGACAGAGTAGAGAGGGAGAAACTGTTCCCGCTCATAAAAAGCATCAATCGAGAGGTCACAGATTTAAAGTGATTTGCAAAAGACGCAAACGTGATGCGAGAAAAAACTTATTCATAAAACAAGTGGTCTGGATTTGGAATGCACTGCCTGGAAGTGTGGTGGAGGCAGGTTGAATTGGGGCATTCAGGAGGGCATTAGATGATTACTTAATAGGAACAGAATGCAGGGGTATAGGGAAAAGGCAGGGGAATGGCACTAAGCCATGATGCTCATTTGGAGACTCGGTGCAGACAGAATGGGCCAAATAACATTCTGTGATTCTGTGAAAATGACCCCACTACAAGATTAGAAAATATAGATTTTCCCTAAAAGTATATTTACAATAAATTCTCATCAAATGTATCTTGCTTAGTCAATTATCCCCTTTAAACAAAGCATTTTGACAAATATTCAGCTGTAAAAGGGATGGAAGTTATAAGATTATGGATGTAGACGTTATGACAGTTATATGTTAACTTAAATGATGTTGTACAGAATAATTATTCTAGTTCTTTTGGGATCACAGAAACTAATTCATAGAATGTAACTGATCACAATGTAATTGATTCAACTTCGTGAATTCCTGCTTGATTCCCTTCAGTGGTCAGGGAGATATTCAGACCTTTATACATGGCTTGTGTTAAACCTTCTCAGGAGATTAACCTATTTTAGTAGGGTCTGTGATGATTTAATTTCAACTCGGTGTTATGAAATAAGTGACTTGATCGGCTCAGTACTTTTGTATTTTTCTTAAGGTGTACTTCAAATGGAGTATTTATGAAGTTTCCTCTTTCTGGTTTTAATGTAGAATAATTCTATAATTGGCACTTTTTGTATTTCTACATTGTGTCAGGGTTCTAGTGTTACTTAGAAATGGTACATAGACGATAGAACTAAAACACATTAGGATTAAAATGTTTGAATTAATAAATGTAGCTTTGAAATTGTATTTTACCATGAAGGTGGTGTGGAAAATATGTTAAGATGAGCCTTTTAAACTTTTAAATAAATGAAACCGTTGCAAATGAGAATAAATGCAGTCTACCTGTTACCGTGGTTGGCTTTGATGTATATATTTAAATTACCTTCAATAAAATGTTTTTCAAAAGAAAAAGAAGAAATGCAGCTGGAGGTCAGTCAGACTGGCTGGATTGCAATTTCTTATTTTGCCTCTCATCTGACACATTTGTGTTTGTAAGCAGTCCAGAAATTGAATTAGCAGATTTCTAGCTTGTTCTTAAACTGCATACGTAAAGCCTCTAGATCAATCCCTTATTGTACAATCTGAACTGTTGAAAGGTGCAAATTCAAATCTGCACCATTGATACTTGATATAGATTTTCTTCCCTTCCTCTGTTGCATCCTGTTAGAGATTATCGATTGATAATAAATAAAAAGAAGGAACTTAATTGAATATTCATGCTTAAAGACATAGGCTGGAATTTTCCAGTCTCCCCCCAAAATCAATGGAGGTTTGGCTGCCTCGCCGAATTTTCCATCTTTCCCTTGATGGGAAATTCCAGCCATAGAGACAGAAATAAGACTTGTTTGGAGCTGAAAGGGATTTCAATGCCATAGAAACTAAAGAAGATGATACAGCAAATACGTCTCTAATATGATTATCAAACTAGGTGAATGATTAACCAGGGCCACCTGTAAGATAACATATTTATATTAATATTTTCCCTATTGCCATTCTCAGATATTTCTGTATCATGCCTGCATTGGTCATGAAATTGGCAAAAAAAATCCTTGTTAAAACTTATCACTAAACAAGTAAAAGTTTAAGTAATTTGATCTTAAACTTGTCCACAGTACAGGGGACCATTCAAGTTAGGAGAGCAAAAAAGAATGTGATAATGGGTAAGGGACAGTATCATTGTGGGAATAAATACTGTTCTCTGCGACTTAAAGGCTCTGGTGCATACTCAGTGCCAGGATTAAGGATATCGACTCAGGGGTGGATGACAGAGATGTTGTTAAGACAGGGATTCTGCCAAGGGAGTATGAGCAACTAGGTGTTAAATTAAAATGTAGAACTGCAAAGGTAATAAACTCTGGTAAATAAGATGAGAGTATTAAATGCTTTGCTCAAAAATAGCTCTTGAACAAATGGGTTTCAATTCATGGGGCACTGGTACCAGTACTGGGAAAAGAGGGAGTTATTCTTTTGGGATGTGCTGCACCTGAACCATGCAAGGACCAGTGTCCTCACAAATAATACACCAGAACAATAGAGAGGACTTTAAACTAAATAATGAGGCATGGGGTTAAGGTGAGTGGAAATTTAAGAAGTTGAAGAGAAGTGCAGGTTAGCGATATAAATCATTTTTTAAAAAAAATAATTTTTATTGGAATTTTTTACAGAAAATATAAAAACATAACAACAAGTAATAATATGCAACTAACAGCCCCATAACACCCGCAACTCCCCCCAAACCGTAACATCACATGTATCCTTCCCCCCCCCCCACCACCCCAACAAGAGAACTTAACCATAAATTAAAATTAAATAAATCAAATTTAAATAAAATGAACAAACATAGTCATCGTCCCCCCACCCCCCCTGGGTTGCTGCTGCCACTGTCCCAGTACCCTATCGTTGAGCCAGAAAGTCGAGGAAAGGCTGCCACCGCTTAAAGAACCCTTGCACCGATCCTCTCGGGGCGAATTTAACCTTCTCTAGCTTAATAAAACCCGCCATGTCATTGATCCAGGTCTCCACGCTTGGGGGCCTCGCATCCTTCCATTGTAGCAAAATCCTTCGCTGGGCTACTAGGGACGCAAAGGCCAGCACACAGGCCTCTTTCACCTCCTGCACTCCCGGCTCTACCCCAACCCCAAAGATCGCGAGTCCCCATCCTGGCTTGACCCTGGATCCCACCACCCTTGACACCGTCCTCGCCACCCTCTTCCAGAACTACTCCAGTGCCGGGCATGCCCAGAACATATGGGCATGGTTCGCTGGACTCCCCGAGCACCTGACACACCTGTCTTCACCCCCAAAGAACCTACTCATCCTCGTCCCAGTCATGTGGGCCCTATGCAGCACCTTGAATTGGATGAGGCTAAGCCGCGCACACGAGGAGGAAGAATTAACCCCCTCCAGGGCATCAGCCCATGTCCCGTCTTCAATCTGTTCCCCCAGTTCCCCCTCCCACTTCATTTTCAGCTCCTCTACTGACGCCTCTTCCACCTCCTGCATAACCTTGTAGATATCAGATATCTTCCCCTCTCTGACCCAGACCCCCGAAAGTACCCTGTCACTCACCCCCCTCGTGGGGAGGTCAGGGAATCCCTCCGCCTGCCATCTAGCAAATGCCTTTACCTGCAGATATCTAAACATGTTTCCCGGGGGAGCCCAAATTTCTCCTCCAACTCCCCCAGGCTCGCAAACCTCCCATCGATAAACAGGTCCCTCAGCTGTCTGATGCCCGCTCTGTGCCAACCCTGAAATCCCCCCATCCATGTTCCCCGGGACGAACCTATGTTTCCCCCTTAACGGAGCCTCCATCGAGCCCCCCACTTCTCCCCTATGTTGCCTCCACTGCCCCCAAATCTTGAGGGTAGCCGCCACCACCGGACTTGTGGTATACCTCGTGGGAGGGAGCGGCCACGGCGCCGTTACCAGGGCCCCCAGGCTTGTATCCCCACAGGACGCTCTCTACATCCGTTTCCATGCTGCCCCCTCCCCCTCCATCACCCACTTGCGCACCATCGACACGTTTGCCGCCCAGTAGTACCCTGAGAGATTGGGCAACGCCAGCCCCCCCCCCCTCCCCCCATCTCTACCCCGCTCCAAGAAGACCCTCTTCACCCTCGGGGTGCCATGCGCCCAAACAAATCCCATGATGCTGCTGGTTACCCTTTTTATAAAAGGCCCTAGGGATAAAGATGGGCAAGCACTGGAAGAGGAGCAAGAACCTTGGGAGAACCGTCATTTTGACGGATTGCACTCTGCCCGCCAACGACAGCGGTACCATGTCCCACCTTTTAAATTCCTCCTCCATCTGCTCCACTAGTCTGGTGAAGTTAAGCTTATGGAAGCGATATAAATCATGATAACCAAAGTGTAACACAAAGGGACAGAGTATACGAATGTAAACGTGCATCAGCAAATAAATCAAGAAATAATCGGGGCTTATAAGAAAGGTACTGCAATAATCATGGATGTTTTCATATAGATTAGACGGATCAAATTGGCAAAGGTCAAGTTCATTGATAGTATCTTGGAATGATATTTTGAGGAACCAAGTAGCAAACAGAGTAGTTCAGATCTTGTAATGTGTAATGAAATTATCTCATGGTAAAGGATCCATAAAGTAAGAATGATCATAACATGACAGAATTTCACATTTGATTGAGGACAAGAAACTTGGGTCCAAAACTAATATCCCAAATAAAGTCAATTGCTAAGGTGTGACTTGAGAGTTAGCTAAAGTAGACTGGGAAAATGGATTGGAAGGTAAAACAGTAGCTAAACAGTGAAGGAGATATTTCATAATGCTCAAAAACTACAAAAGGATGCGCCACCTGGGGCCTTTTCACAGTAACTTAATTGAAGCCTACTTGTGACAATAAAGGATTATTATTATTATTATTATTATTATTATTATTTATTATCTGTGGCTAACGAAAGAAGTTAAGGATGGTATCAAATTAAAAGAAAAGGTATAAAATGCTATGAACATCAGTGGTTGGCCAAAAGATTGGGAACATTTCGAAACCAGCAAAGAATGACTGAAAATAATGAAGAGGGAGAAATTAGAATATGAGAGTCAACTGGCATTCAATTTAAAAATTGGCAGTAAGCGCTTTTACAAGTACATAAAAAGGAAGAGAGTAGCTAAAGTAAACATTGGTCCCTTCAAGTACCACCAACCTTACTGGTACAGGCTTGGAGGGCTGAAGGGCCCGTTCCTGTGTCTAACAATGACCATCGCCAACAACAGACAATCAAATCATCTCCCCCTGACATTCAATGGCATTACTATTGCTAAACCCCCACTATCAACATCCTGGGCATTACTATTGTCCAGAAACTGAACGGGATTATCCATACAACAGCAGGTCAGAGGCTGGGAATTCTGCAGAGAAACACCTCCAGACATCCTAAAGCCTGTTCACCATCTGCAAGGTGCAAGTCAGGAATGTGACTGAATACTCGCTCACTTGCCTGGATGAGTGCAACTCCAACAACACTCAAGTGGCTCGGCACCACCCAGGACAAAACCGCCTGCTTAATTGGCACCCCATCCACCTCTGAGACACAGTGGCAGTACTGTCTACCATCGACAAGATGCACTGCAGCAACTCACCTAGGCTTCTTCGACAGTACTGTCCAAACCCTTGAACTCTACCACTTAGAAGGACAAGGGCAGCAGATGCATGGAACACCACCACTTGCAGGTCCCCCTCCAAGCCACACACTGCCACACACCATCATGATTTGGAACTATATCGCCATTCCTTCACTGTCGCTGGGTCAAACTCTTGCCACTCCCTCCCTAACAGCACTTTGGGTATACCTACACCACATGGACTGTAGTGATTGAAGAAGGGAGCTCACCATCACCTCCTTGAGGGCACTTGGGGATTGGCAATAAATGCTGGCCTAGCCAGTGATACACACATCCTGTGAAAGAATTTTAAAGAGGTTTTATGGTAGCATATTATCTCTCAAAGTAGAACCAAACTCTTAATTATAATCCATACCCTCACTTCATTATTTGTTTGTATATTTCCTGTTATAAATTGTCTAATGGTACTTGTGCATATGGTGCAATGGTTAGAAAATCTCTTTTGCAGACTTTCTAATTTGCAATGCCTTAATATTACTGCTCAAAGAAATAGTAAAATATCAATGAGGGTTGCTGATTTTCTATTCAAAACATGAACCTAATTCTAGATAGTTTATACAATGGTTTTCTTCTTTGGCATTATAAATTTCTAATTTTTCCTTGAATATATTCTGTGTCAATTTATTTAGGTAAACATGCAGAGGATATATTTGGTGAGTTGTTCAATGAAGCCAATAACTTCCATATCCGAGCTAACTCTCTCCAAGATAGAATTGATCGTTTGGCTGTCAAAGTTACTCAGCTGGACTCCACAGTGGAGGAAGGTAAGTAATTCCATGGTCGGGCTGATGTGATAACTTATGTTTCAAGGAAAATTGATATTAACCTTTTTTCTATTTGATTTACTTAAAAACATTTGTAATGGTTTTCTAATAATTTTTGAATATTTACTAAAGGCATTCAAGATTCCAGTAGGGAAACAAATAGTAATCTCATTACTTATTTGTATAGATGGTATCCTTGTTTTGTTTAGTTACTTTTTTCTTAATCCCTGGAAATAAAGTTAATCCATCTAAGCCTTTTTAAAATATATTCTTCAAAAAAAGCACATTTGGGGTTTGGCTATGTTTTCGCGAGTTGCCATCCTGCTTATCTTTTAATTCTTCTTTTCATCCTAGTGCACATTTAGTGTTGTCTTGTCTTGGTGTACATAGCTTGTGCTATGTTCCGCGAAGTGTTTGGCCGGTGTCTCTACATGAACGAGCCGAGTTAAAATGCTCAAATCCTCTTTTGCTCGTAACAACTGGGGTGGGGCCATAAATTCAGTGGCGCAGTTGCTTTTGAGCAGTCTCTCGCCTTGGTGGTGCTTTTTGCATCGATGGATGATGGCTGCCAACAAAGATGTTGCTCTGGCTGAAAATCTCGATTCTGATACAGGTCGGCAGGGCTCAATTCCAAGAGTTGAGTGGTACTTTGGTCGAGGGATAGAGGCGTACAAGGAAGTTCTTGCAATAGAGAGAGCACTGTCAATTGTGAGGGCCCGCCTCCGCACTGTTGAGATTCCGCTGCACGGTTGGTTATTCATCCTAACTGATTCGGGAGAGAGAGAGGAGGACCGGGAGGGACACACCGCTGATCCCAATCCTCCATGCAAGTTGGTGGAAGAATCTGATTCGGATTTGTTTATTGTCACGTGTACAGTGAAAAGTATTTTTATGCGAGCAGCTCAACAGATCATTAAGTACATGAAAAGAAAAGAAAATACATAATAGGGCAACACAAGGTACACAATGTAACTACATAAACACTGGCATCGGGTGAAGCATACAGGGGTGTAGTGTTAATCAGGTCAGTCCATAAGAGAGTCGTTTAGGAATCTGGTAACAGTGGGAAAGAAGCTGTTTCTGAGGCTGTTTGTGCGTGTTCTCAGGTTTTTGTATCTTCTGCCCGATGGAAGAAGTTGGAAGAGTGAGTGAGCCGGATGGTAGGGGTCTTTGCTTATGCTGCCCGCTTTCCCCAGGCAGCAGGAGATGTAGATGGAGTCAGTGGATGTGAGGCAGGTTTGTGTGATGGACTGGGCTGTGTTCACAACTCCCTGAAGTTTCTTGCGATCTTGGGCTGGGCAGTTGCCATACCAGGCGGTGATGCAGCCAGATAAGTTGCTTTCTGTGGTGCATCTGTAAAAGTTGGTAAGTGTTAATGTGGACATGCCGAATTTCCTTAGTTTCCTGAGGAAGTATAGGTGCTGTTGTGCTTTCTTGGTGGTACCATCGACGTGGGTGGACCAGGACAGATTTTTGGTGATGTGTACCCCAAGGAATTTGAAGCTGTTAACTATCTCCACCTGTTAACCATCAGCACCGTTGATGCTGACAAGGTTGTGTACAGTACTTTGCTTCCTTAAGTCAATGACCAGCTCTTTAGTTTTGCTGGCATTGAGGAATAGATTGTCGTCGCTGCACCACTCAACTAGGTTCTCTATCTCCCTCATGTATTCTGACTCGTCGTTATTCGAGATCCGGTCCACTATGATCATATCGTCAGCAAAGGTTTAGATGGAGTTGGAACCAAATTTTGCCATGCAGTCGTGTGTGTAGAGGGAATATAGTAGGGGGCTAAGTACGCAGCCTTGCAGGGCCCCGGTATTGAGGACTATTGTGGAGGAAGTGTTGTTGTTTATTCTTACTGTGGTCTGTGGGTCAGTAAGTCGAGTATCCAGTTGCAGAGTGAGGAGCCAAGTCCTAGGTTTTGGAGCTTTGATATGAGCTTGGCTGGGATTATGGTGCTGAAGGGTGACCTGTAGTCAATAAATAGGAGTCTGATGTAGGTGTCCTTGTTGTCACGATGCTCTAGGGATGAGTGTAGGGCCAGGGGGATGGTGTCTGCTGTGGACCGGTTGCGACGGTGTGCGAATTGCAGTGGATCAAGGCGTTTTGGGGGTATGGAGTTGATGTGCTTCATGACCAGCCTTTCGAAGCACTTCATTTGGACTGTCAGGGCCACCAGACTGTAGTCGTTGAGGCACTTTGCCTAGTTCTTCTTTGGTACCGGTATGATGGTCTTCTTGAATCTCAAGTAAGTTTTGACAACTTTTTTCCTGGGTAGTCCTGGTTGTTAGTTGGGTCCCTTTGTCCCAGGAGGAGGTGGATCGGCCCTCCCTCCCAGGTAAGGGCGCCTTCACGATTCCTTTCTCCTTTGGGCGGGTCTCCCCCTTTTGACTGGCAATGACTATATTCTTACTTAACCTTCTGGCCTCATGGTTATCCTATGTTCCTCTTGGGGGTGTGTTATTTGCTTGTTGGTCGGGCGGCCTATTCCCATTTGGTTGCTGGGCACTTTATGTGTGCTATGGACCTGTGATCTGGGGGTTAGCTCTGGTAGTTCTGGTCCTTTTTTCTTTTTTTTTATGGGAGACCCCTGGTCTGAGAATAACTTGGACATGTTGCCGCTGGCCCTCTCTTCATAATTTTGTAGTTATATGATTGATGCCTTTTCTGTCCTGGGCCTGGATGGTGGTTGAATTGCATTGTGGGGTACAAATATAATTTCCCCTTAGTGCTGGGGTACTCGTGAACTTTCTTTTATGTTCTTTTGTAGTGATGGGTATGACGTTTTGTGGTGTTGTTGACTTTATCCTGCATTGATTACTTTTTTGTTTTTCTTTTGCTTTGTTGCGATATTTGTAAAACGTTAAAATCCAATAAAAAAATTTTAAAACACTTTGTATAAATTTCTTCATGATTTAAACTGTTAGATGTACAATGGCACTTAATAATCTAACCTAGCTTTACATTGTCTGAAACAGACTGAAAAAAATTCATGATCCTCTTGTGCGCACAAATCGCTGAAAGGCAATGTTTCATTATGAACACTTGTCCCTGAGGATGATTTTTGAATGACTGCCTTTTAAATGTTCTCCCATTTACAAATCTGCCGTTCACAGCTAGATTTCACTGGCATGATGTAGAACATGCATCCGGCAAGTCTAAGGCTGAAAATTACATAGAGCTCTTCCATTCCTCCTTTTTAATGTAGTAATTAAACTCCTGTCTCTTTTTAAATATTGGGAGTATCTGATGCAGATATCATCCAGATGTTCTTTCCTCTACGGGCTGCTACTGCTGAAAATCAGGGCATTAATGAGATGAGAAAGCAACTCCTCTGTCACCCTTTTTTTTTGCTGCATGCCTTGCATGTTCTTCTTTTGCTCTCATTTGACATCAAAAAGTCAATCGGTCCGGAGACCTCTGGGTCCTCTCGGACCTCCATAGCCCAGCCACAGACTTGGCACTCATTTTGGCGATTGAGTGGTCCACAGTCAATGTCACTTCAGGAGGGCTCACATTGAATACAAGAGAACTGGCCTCGACAGACGCAGCAGGTGGAACAGAAATGGGAGCCCCTGGCTCCCCTTGGCTGGACCGAGTTACAGGAGTATTCACGATGCTCGCTGGACTTGTCGCCACCTCTCGACTCAAGTGGTCTTTTTAACGGAAAGGCCAAGCTGTTTGATGGTCTTTCCGTTATCATTGACCATGTAAGATCCTGATTGGACCACAACCCCTCCTTTTAACCAAGTGAACCGCAGTGGAATTTCGGACCAAAACCGGGTCACCCACCCCGAACAACTTGTCACCTCTCTGCTTTGACTGCTGATTCTTCTGGGAGGTCTGACATGCCTTCACCGTCAGATTTGGAAATGTAGGATCCAATCGGGTCCTCAACTGACAGCCCATGAACAGCTCAGCTAGTGTGACCCCCCAAGGTTGAACAAGGGGGGATGAGTTGTACAACAACAAAGAACTAGCCAACCTCTGGCGAAGTGATTTATCAGGTTGCTTTTTCTTGGCATTCTGGAAAGTTTGAATGGCCCTCTGTCTGACGTTCAATGCTGGGTGGTCAGGGCTGTGCTCGCGTGTCGCATGCCATTTGCTCTCACAAAATTGGAAATTATCGCCAGTGAAAGGGGTGACATTGTCCGAAACAATTGACTCGGGAAGCCTACGCATGGCAAATAATTGGCGCAAGGCATCGTGGCTGCCAAGGTAGTGATCCCCATCTCTTGAACTGATAACCACTTCAAGTGACCATCTATCAACACCAAAAGCATTTTGCCCAGGGACAGACCCACATAATCAATGTGGACTCTGGTCCATGGGTGACCTGGCCATTCCCAGGGGTGAAGGGTGGTGGAAAGAGGCATTTGGCAAGGGCGGCACTTTTGTACCAGTTCTTCAATGGCTTTGTCTATGTCTGGCCACCAAACGTAGCTGCACGCCGACATCTTCATCTTTGTTTGCCCTGGGTGTGTAACCCTTGCATCAACGGGTCGACCATCTGTGATCCTCACAGAATCACGGTGCCTTCACATGGCAACTAGTCTTGATGAGTGAAGTGGGGCCTCCGCTATAATGCCAGCCAGACTGTGTCATTCGTTTGTCCTTTGAAAGAATAGGGTCTGTTTGGTTGCAGATGTGCCATGCAGACACTGACAGGGCACCTGGGATGTTTAAGGCCAGAAGGATCCCCTGGGGTAACAGTGGTGAGAACGCTCTGGATTCATCAGTACAAAATCCTACATACGCCACTTGAGGCCTGAAAAGTATATTTTACGCATTTTAGGCGAGCCCATGCATCACAAAAAGTCTTTAATGCTTCCTCCAGGCTGGACATGTGTTCTTCTGGGGCAGAGCTGGTGACTAGCACATCATCAAGGTAAACCATTATGCGCTATGAGATAGAGCAGGCTAAGCAATGCCAAACGGCTGTCTGGCATACCGGTCGAGGCCTTTACGGGTATTGATTGCAGCAAACTTCTGAGACTTTTCATCCAGCTCTAGAACATAGAATTTACAGTGCAGAAGGAGGCCATTCGGCCATTGAGTCTGCACCGACCCACTTAAGCCCTCACTTCCACCCTATCCCCATAACACAATAACCCTCCTAACCTTTTTGGACACTAAGGGCAATTTAGTATGGCCAATCCACCTAACCTGCACGTCTTTGGACTGGAGCACCCGGAGGAAACTCATGTAGACACGGGGAGAACGTGCAGACTCCGCACAGTAACCCAGCGGGGAATCGAACCTGGGACCCTGGCGCTGTGAATCCACAGTGTTGGCCACTTGTGCCGCCATGCTCCCCACGGTAGCCCAACTGTCTAGTTACAGTTGGGCGTTTGAGGTTTAATAATGAATAGGTGAGGCCCGCCCCAGCTTGGCGTGGAGGTCTTCAATTCGGGGAAGCGGATACCGACTGGGCAGCTTATTTATTGTTAGCTTTTAGTCTCCACAAATCCTGAATAAGCATTTTTTCATGGGTGATGTCGACAGTTTACCACGAGCCAGCCAGGAGTCGAACCTGGAATCTCCTGATCCGTAGTCAGGCGCGTTATCCATTGCGCTACTGGCCCACTGTCTCCACAAATCCTTATCGACCGATCAGGTTTAAGGACAGGGACTATCGGCGAAGCCCATTCTGAAAACTGCACCGGCTTGATTATGGCTAGCTTCTCCAATCTCTTTAACTTTGCGAAAACCTTTGATGGAATGCATATAGCATTGGTCACATTCTGACGAACTCTGTTGTTGAATCAAGACTGACATGTACCTTGGCTTTTACACCCTTAATCCTGCCCAATTGTTTGTGGCAAGTGTTTAAGATTTCCAGCCAGTTGAACCTATCTTCTGTAACCAGTCTATTCCCAACCCACTAGGTCTACATCCTTCATCAACAACCAAAGGCAGATTGGCCTCCTGCCCTTTGTAGGCCACTGGGGTCTTAGCTGTTCTGAGGATCTTCAAAATCTCCCTGATGTATGTGGAAAGCTTGGCTGCAGTATTCTTCAAGCTTAAATACGTTGGGCGGGATTCTCCGTTAGCCAACACCATAATCGCAAAACGGGAATGGGTGGAGAATAGGTTCCAATGCCAAAATGTGCTGATTTGACGCTGAATTATGATTCTCCGTCACCTCAACAGCGACGTTAATGCGTACCGGAACAAATGTACAGTAGACAAAGTTTGCATATCATTAGCGGGCCAACCCGGCATTCACCTTAATAATGGATCCCAGAATTCTCCTGATTACTTTTGTCAGGCTAACTGACTGGTAGTTCCCTGTTTCTCTGTTGTCTAGAACAAAGATGTTACATTTGCAAGCTCCTAATCCAGTGGGTCATTCCACAGATGATGGCCTCACAATCGATTCCAATTTCTGGCAGGCATTTTCTCTCGGTCTGTTCCAAACTAGCTGTTCCCAAGCAAACTCTGTTGACCACCTTCTGCCATTAGGCTTGCGAGGACCATCGTAGATTTCTGTGTGTGATTTTGAGGTTGGCAAATCTTACAGCTTTTTTCCCTTGTGAATTCTAAACTGAACACGAGCTTCAACAGCTTTCTATGTAGTAAATGATAAGTTCAGTATTTTCTTTGCTTAAGATGCAGTGCTGACTAACATTTATTTGGGATGTCCACACAAAAACACAACAAATTATTTTACCTCCAACACACCTCTCTCATTCTACAACCCATATGAATAATTTATTTTCTAATAGATGTAATTAACTTCTCGCCAGACTCCCTGGCTCCACTAAGAGATCGAGAGATGGGTTACCCATTGTTTATTCTTTTCACGATCAACTCTGACCTTGTAACGAATCATAGAATTTACAGTGCCGAAGGATTCCATTCGACCCATCGGGTCTGCAGCGGCCCTTTGAAAGAGCACCATACTTAAGCTTAAACCCACGCCTCCAACCTATCTCCGTAACCCAGTAACCCCACCTAACCTTTGAACACTAAGGGATAGTTTAGCATGGCCAATCCACCTAACCTGCAAATCTTTGGACTGTGGGAGGAAACGGAGCACCTTGGGGAAACCCATGCATTCGTGGGGAGAACACAGACAGTCACCTGAGGCCTAATTGAACTCCAGAGTCTGGAGCTGTGAGGCAGCAGTGCTACCACTGTGTGTCCCACTGTGCCTCCCTGGCCCTAGTCTTTTTTAATTTGCCTTTGCATTAGAGTTATTGATCAGATTCTTAACCAGGCCTTTTCATTTATCTGATACTCGGAAGATTTTAATTCCTAAAATTAAAAATTATATTCTAAGATCGATTATTGTGAACCAGATAGTCACAATATGTCACCCAGGAAAAAATTAACATGCAACACCCTACTGATTCATTTTCATTTATTCCAGTTAAAACATTACAAATGTATGAACTGTTCGATATCTTAACCATGTTACCATTTACAGTGTACACAATAATCATTCCCCATTGTTCAATTAAATTCATAGGTTCATCTCAGAAGTAGTGTACTGCTGAATCCCTCCCTGTCTACTTTAAGATATAAAATAATTTTAATTGTGTCCAATCAAGGAAAGCAAAAGTCACCACTGGCTAGAACAGGGCTCAGTCAACTAAACAGGCGGCATGCAAGCAAAGGGCAAGAGTTAATCACGTAGTGTGATCCCTTACCTGTTATCAGTGGCTATCCAAGATAGTGGGGGAATCGAGGCAAGAAATCAAATAGTATGAACCAAAAAATATAATGACATTTTGATTAGTCTAATTCTTTGCAGTCAAACAATGTTGATGTTTTACAGATGTATAAAATATATATTTTAATATGTCAGTGATTAATATACTGCACCAGTTATAATCTTAGATATTGAGAAAAAGTCTTTAATATGCATTGTTGTTGTGTAGTTTCTTTACAGGATATTAACATGAGGAAAGCTTTCAAGAGTTCTACAATACAAGATCAACAGGTTGTTTCAAAGAATTCGACTCCAAATCCAGTGCTGGAAATGTATATGCAGAGTGATAAACCACCTCCACTGGATATTCTTTCATCATACAGGTATGAATGTGAAATTAAAGACCTGACATTTTGCTTTTGCAGATTTGCCAGACATTTTAGGTGAAATAGGACTTCTACCTACTAGAAAACTGTACTGACTAAAGCTGATTCCTAGTCTCGGTCATTTATAATTTTGGTGCAAGTCATCAGAGGTATTCCACTTGCTGGTAGCCTCAGTGCCACCAGTGGAAATGCAATAATTTTTTCATTTAAAAAGTAAATTGGTAGGGGAAAGAAGGAAAGTGTAAACTACACTTCGGTTGTAATTGCTAACCAAATCTCTCTCAATTATGTCAGAGAGCAGAATTTAAATTAAAAATCTTAGTCATAACTTCTGTAACTAGTCACATGAATTGTAGAAGGAAAACTAAAATACAAGTGCTAGTAATCTGAAATATAGCATAAAATGCTGGAGATGCATAATTGGTTGCCCTGTGTTTAGTCGGCAAAGCCCATATCCATAAGAATGGGAAAAAAAAATTGAAACTGGAAGACAGGCTAACCTAAACATACTTTTGCAACCTGTGTCATGTTGGTAAAGAGTTATTTTTGATACATTAATCCCCCTTTCTCGTCAAGTTGCTGATTGACCCTGCTGCGCATCTGCACCATTTCTGATATGATATTGCAACCGTGATAGATTCTGCAATCCAAGTTCCATTCATCATGGCGATCATAATCAGTAGAAAATTGGTACAGTTTTACAAATCTCACTGTAAACAGCTGGAGTTCACAGGTTAAATATAAGTGAGGAATGTCATTCAGCTCATCCTAATTCATGCATCTAGAAAATACTTATTTTTGTAGCATCTTGTTTCTGAAATGATGTTCAGGCTTTTTTGGCCTCCCACCATTTCCTCCAGAGACCGAATTTGCACCTTTTTTTAATAGGCAAGCATTTGTGCTGTGCTGTTTCTGCTTTATAATGCAGTATTTGTTGATTACTATTTTGCAGTGTTCTGACATGTTAAGATCAATGCGTCACTTTTATCTTTAGCTCTTGGCTATTTCAACATAATATAGTAGTTATGTCACTTTTTTTCTTCCAATGTGTCAGAATTTACACTTGTACATTTATTTTATCTGCCAGTGATCTGTTCACACACGTCTTGTCTATTTCTTTTTTTAAAAATAATTTTTATTGAAATTTTTACAAAATACAAAATATAAACACCTTGGCTCTATTAACATACAACCGCGGTAATACCCCATGAACAATACCCCCCCAGCTTCAAGAGCAACTTCAAACAAAAAGAAAGAACAACAACAAAGAAAAAGAACAAAGAAAAAAAACCAAACAAGAGAGAGATAGCACGCTCCACAAACCCATGTGCACAGTTCTCCCTCCCCCAAATCCTTACACCCCCCTCCTCCGGGTTGCTGCTGCTGTCGGCCTATTTCCCTACCGTTCCGCCAGGAAGTCCAGAAACGGCTGCCACCGCCTGAAAAACCCTTGTACTGATCCCCTCAGGGCAAATTTCACCCTCTCCAATTTAATGAACCCCGCCATATCCGAGATCCAGGCCTCCACGCTTGGGGGCCTCGCATCCTTCCATTGGAGCAAGATCCTCCGCCGGGCTACTAGGGACGCAAAGGCCAGGACCCCGGCCTCTATCGCCTCCTGCACTCCCGGCTCCACTGCAACCCCAAAAATTGCAAGTCCCCAGCCTGGCTCGACCCTGGACCCCACCACCCTCGACACCGTCTTTGCTACCCCCTTCCAAAACTCCCCTAACGCTGGGCACGCCCAAAACATATGGGCGTGGTTCGCTGGGCTCCCCGAGCACCTAGCAGACCTGTCCTCGCCCCCGAAAAACCTACTCATCCTCGTCCCAGTCATTTGGGCCCTATGCAGCACCTTGAACTGTATGAGGCTAAGCCTCGCACAGGAAGAGGAGGAATTCACTCTCTCCAGGGCATCCGCCCATGTCCCCTCCTCAATCTCCTCCCCCAGCTCCTCTTCCCACTTCCCCTTCAGTTCCTCCACCGAGGCCTCGTCTACCTCCTGCATTACCCGGTATATGTCCGAGATCCTCCCTCCTCCGACCCACACCCCCAAGAGCACCCTATCCCGCACCCCTCGTGGGGGCAGCAAGGGGAACCCCTCCACCTGCTGCCTGGCAAATGCCCTCACCTGGATGTACCTAAACATGTTCCCCGGGGGGAGCCCAAACTTCCCCTCCAACTCCCCCAAGCTCGCAAACCTCCCCTCCACAAACAGGTCCCTCAACCTCCTAACCCCTGCCCTGTGCCAGCCCAGAAATCCGCCATCAATCCTCCCTGGGACAAACCGATGGTTCCCCCGTATCGGGGCCTCCATCGAGCCCCCCATTTCTTCCATGTGCCGTCTCCATTGCCCCCAAATTTTGAGGGTAGCCGACACCACCGGGCTCGTGGTATACCTCGCTGGAGGGAGCGGCAACGGCGCCGTTACTAGCGCTTCCAGGCTCGTGCCCACACAAGACGCCGCCTCCATCCTCTTCCACGCTGCCCCCTCCTCGTCCATTACCCACTTACGCACCATTGCTGCGTTGGCCGCCCAGTAGTACCCACAGAGATTGGGCAACGCCAGCCCCCCCCCCCATCCCTGCCTCGCTCCAGGAGCACTCTTCGAACCCTCGGAGTCCCATGCGCCCACACAAATCCCGTGATACTGCTGTTGACCCTCCTGAAAAAGGCCTTCAGGATAAGGATGGGGAGGCACTGGAACAAGAACAAAAACCTCGGGAGCACCGTCATCTTGACGGACTGCACCCTCCCCGCCAGTGACAGCGGTAACATATCCCATCTCTTAAACTCCTCCTCCATCTGCTCCACCAATCTTGTGAGGTTGAGCTTGTGCAGGGCCCCCCAGCTCCCCGCCACCTGGACCCCTAGGTACCTAAAACTCTTCTCTGCCTGCTTCAATGGGAGCCTACCAATCCCCTCCTCTTGATTCCCCGGATGCACCACAAACACCTCACTCTTGCCCAGGTTCAGCTTATACCCCGAATTCCCCAAGAATCCTCATCACCTCCGGCACCCCCCCCACCGGGTCCGCCACATACAGCAACAGGTCGTCCGCGTACAGCGACACTCGATGCTCCTCCCCACCCCGCACCAGGCCCCTCCACTTCCTTGACTCCCTCAGTGCCATGGCCAGGGGCTCAATCGCCAACGCGAAGAGCAAGGGGGACAGGGGGCACCCCTGTCTCGTCCCCCGATGCAGCCGAAAGTACTCCGACCTCCTCCTATTCGTGGCTACACTTGCCATCGGGGCCTCGTAGAGCAGCCTCACCCACCGGATAAACCCCTCCCCAAACCCAAACCTCTCCAACACCTCCCACAAGTACTCCCACTCAACCCTATCGAAGGCCTTCTCCGCGTCCAACGCCACCACTATCTCCGCCTCCCCTTCCACCGCCGGCATCATAATGACATTGAGGAGTCTTCGCACGTTTGTGTTCAGCTGCCTTCCCTTCACAAACCCTGTCTGGTCCTCATGTATGACCCCCAGCACACAATCCTCTATTCTAGTGGCCAGGATCTTTGCCAGCAGCTTAGCATCGGCGTTCAGCAGCGAAATCGGCCTATATGATCCACACTGCAGAGGGTCCTTGTCCCGCTTCAGATTCAAGAAAATCAGCGCCCGTGACATAGTTGGGGGCAGAGCCCCCCCTCCCTTGCCTCGTTAAAGGTCCGGACCAACAGGTCCAAATACTTTTTATAGAATTCAGCCGGAAACCCGTCCGGCCCCGGCGCCTTCCCCGACTGCATGCTCCCTATCCCTTTGACCACCTCCTCCAACTCGATCGGCACCCCCAGTCCCTCCACCTGCTCCTCTTCCACCCTCGGGAATTTCAACTTGTCCAGGAAGCGCCCCATTCCACCCTCCTCCACCGGGGGTTCAGACTGGTACAGTTCCCCATAGAAGTCCATGAAGACCCCATTGACCTCTACCCCCCTCCGCACCACCTTCCTGGCTCTATCCGTCACTCCCCCAATCTCCCTGGCCGCATCTCGCTTCCGGAGCTGGTGCGCCAGCATCCTGCTCGCCTTCTCTCCGTGTTCATACACCGCCCCCTGTGCTTTCCTCCACTGGGCTTCCGCCTTTCTGGTCGTCAGTAGGTCAAATCTGGCCTGAAGGCTACGCCTCTCCCCCAGCAATCCCTCCTCTGGGGCCTCCGCATATCTCCTATCCACCTGCACTATCTCCCCTATCAGTCTTTCCCTTTCCCTCTGCTCCCCCCTCTCCCTATGGGTTCGGATGGAGATCAATTCCCCCCTCATCACCGCCTTCAATGCCTCCCAGACCGTCCCCACCCGAACCTCCCCGTTATCATTGGCCTCGAGGTATCTCTCAATACACCCCCGGACCCTCCCGGCCACCTCCTCATCTGCCATCAGCCCCACCTCCATGCGCCAGAGCGGACGTTGGTCCCTCTCTTCCCCCAGCCCGAGGTCCATCCAGTGCGGGGCATGATCCGAAATGGCAATGGCGGAGTATTCCGCTTCCTCCACCCTCGACACCAGCCCCCTGCTCAGGACAAAAAAATCAATCCTTGAGTAGGCCTTATGTACATGGGAGAAAAACGAGTATTCCCTGGCCCTTGGCCTCGCAAACCTCCAAGGGTCCACCCCCCCCCCCCCCAAATCTGGTCCATAAATCCCCTCAACACCTTAGCCGCCGCCGACCTCCTGCCCGTCCGGGACTTGGATCGATCCAATGGGGGATCCAGTACTGTGTTAAAGTCTCCCCCCATGATCAGGCCCCCCGCCTCCAGGTCCGGAATGCGGCCCAACATACGCCGCATGAACCCCGCATCATCCCAATTTGGGGCATAAACATTCATCAACACTACCCGCTCCCCCTGCAGCTTGCCACTCACCATCACGTACCTCCCGCCACTGTCAGCCACCACCTTCAACGCCTCAAACGACACCACCTTCCCCACCAGGATCGCCACCCCCTTACTCCTCTCATCCAGCCCTGAGTGGAATACTTGGCCCACCCACCCCTTTCTCAGCCGGACCTGGTCCGCCACTCTCAGGTGTGTCTCCTGGAGCATGACCACATCCGTCTTCAGGTGCGCAACTACTCGGGCCCTTTTGACCGGCCCATTCAGCCCCCTCACATTCCAAGTTATCAGCCGGATCCAAGGGCTCCCTGCCCCCTTCCCCTGCCGATTAGCCATATCCCATCTCTTGCCCACCCCCGGCCAGCGTCCCCCGCTCTGCCAGTTCCCCACGGCGGCAACTCCCCCCCTCCAGCACCCCCTGCGTCCTCCAGCTCCTTCCAGACCGTTTCAGCAGCAACCCGGTATCCCCCCCCCTCCCTCCCCCAGGCTAGGACCCCTCCTAACCGCGCCCCCCCCCCCCCCCCCCCCCCCCTCCTCTACAGCACTCCCGTGAGCCAGCTATCTTCTGCTGACCCCGGCAGCTCCCGCCCTACTTTCGGCTCCTCCCAACGTGGGACTGCCCCTCCTCCATTGTGCCCATCAACCAGTCCACCCTCCCCCGCTCCTGCGCGGGAAAAGAAAAACCCCCTCCCTCCCAGCGCGGGAACCCCGCAGAAAGCCCGCGCTTTCGCCCTGCCGGGCCCCGCCTCCTCCAGGGCCACTCCCATTGTCAGTCCCCCCCACCAGCTCCCCGAACACCCCGTTTACCCCTCAGTCCGAACCCGTCCACCCAACTCCTGCTTGAAAACCCATTTTTAAAAAAACACCCGTACGACATCACCCCACCCACCCTAAGGCCACCCCACATCTTACCCTAAACCCCGCAAATACACATACAGTATAAATAAATACAGTATTCTACAGCATCCCCCATCCGGGGGACCCTCAGTCTGAGTCCAGTTTCTTGGCTTGCATGAAGGCCCACGCCTCCTCCGGGGACTCAAAGTAGTGGTGTCGATCCTTATAGGTGACCCACAGACGCGCCGGCTGCAGCATTCCAAACTTCACCTTACGTCTGTGGAGCACCGCCTTCGTCCGGTTCAACCCGGCCCTCTGCCTTGCCACTTCCGCACTCCAGTCCTGGAAGATCCGCACCTCCGTGTTCTCTCATTTGCTGCTCCGCTCCTTCTTGGCCCACCGGAGCACACACTCACGAACCACGAACTGGTGGAACCTCACAAACACCGCCCGCGGCAGCTTGTTCGGCTTGGGCCTCCTAGCCAGAATTCTGTGGGCCCCCTCCAACTCCAGGGGCCCCTGGAAGGACCCAGCCCCCATCAGCGAGTTCAGCATCACCACCACATAGGCCGCTAGGTCCGACCCCTCCAGCCCCTCCGTGAGGCCCAGGATCCGTAAATTCTTCCTCCTCGACCGGTTGTCCAACTCCTCGAACTGCTCCTGCCATCTTTTATGGAGCGCCTCGTGCACCTCCACCTTCCCCACCACGACCTCGTCCTCCCTTTCGGCGGCGTGCTGCTGCAGCTCCCGGATCGCAGCCCCCTGGGCTGTCTGGGTCTCCATCAGTTCCCTGTTGGTTACCTTGATGGACTCCAGCAGCTCCACTTTCAAATCCTGGAAGCAGCGCAGCAGAGTCGTCTGCTGCTCTTGGACCCATTTCTTCAGCTCCTCGAAACTTTCGCCGGCCGCCATTTTGTTTTTCGGGTCCCGATTTTTTCCAAGTGTTTTTTCTCCCGAATCTCTCCCTGCCCCGCTCCTGGTCTGCACCATGGGACCACTGGGGCGACTCCTGGCCACTTCCCCCATCGGGATTTGCCTCCTCAGCTCCGTTGGGGGCCTTTAAAAAAGCCCCGAAGTCCGTTGATCTCGGGAGCCGCCGAACGTGCGGCTCAGCTGTTCATTGCCGCCACCGGAAGTCACCTCTTGTCTATTTCAATGTGCAAATTTTGGTTATCTCTTCAGATTCAATTGTTGCCCCAAGTATGATATTATCTGCAAATTTGATCTGAATGCAGTCAGCCTGAATATAAATCCTTCCCCACAATTCTGTGAATGTACTTCTGCATGATTAACGTTGATGTAAAAGTACCCATTACAATAATTTCAAACCTAACTCTGAGTTTACTGAAAGTACTGCTAAAGTAAAGACATGTCTTGTCACATTCAGCTTCTTGGTGTTAGCTGGAAACTTCAAACATTTCTCAGACAGTGAAATCTAGGAATAAGCTTGTGCTTCTTAACTAAATTCAAACCATTTTGAATGTTTCAATTCATAGGACCACAATACTGTGGTCACCGGCCTGAAATATTTACTCTTTCTCACCAAAGATGCTGCCAGACCTGCTGAGTATTTCCAGCATTTTCTGTTTTTATCACAGTACCATGACTGTGTTCCTGTTATCAAACTTGCCAATTAAGGGAGAAGAAATGTCTATGGGCATGCACTTTCAATTTAAAAAAAAATTAATAAAATGTATGAATGCACAATTCAGTGGCACCGTTTGGCATCAATGAGATTTATCTGAGAGATGATCTATCGGAAGTCCATTGAGAAGACGCTGCTAGCAGATAAGTACTCCACATTCCCTGGTGGTAGCAAACTTTCATGGACCAGGCACCGTTGTAATAACAATTCCACCAGTGAATGATGAATGCTGCCGGCAACTCTGTGTTCTCATTAATGGGAGTCAAATGATAGCTCCACTTCATGAACAGTAATTCAGCAGACTGGATCACCCACCCATTTATAGAACGCACCTAATGTTCCTTCAATTGTTTTCAATTGAATCAAGGTTTTGTGGAGCAGTGAGACTAATTGGATAGCATTTCCAAAGAGTCAAGAGAGGCATGATGGTTCAAATAGCCTCCTTTCCATGGTGTCCAATTGTATGGAGTAAAGATCGAACAGATTCAATAATGGGCAGCTAATCTATTTCCCAACATTATATGCCGGGCAGAATGAGAATTTTTGCTATAGTCCAGTAAACAAAATTAGAAGCATATTAGAAGCAGAAATGTAATATAAAAAGCTCCCAGACTGGTTAAAGTTTGTGTCTCAACAGTTCGTAAATTGCACCCCGACTTACTGCATTGAATTTTAATGGTACATAATATTCAGTATATTTATGGATACAAAGCAAACTGCAATTAATAAATTACTGATTGGAGAAATAAGGTCAAAACTAGCATTGAATTATTTGAAGTACTTTAGAATTAGCAAGCCTGCTGGCTTTTATGGCCACGTGACCTTTAACTGCAGGTTCGGACAATTAGGTAGCTGGTCAATGGAACATTTGCTTTTAAATTTTCTCTCTACTTGAGCGTGTATGTCAAAACAAAAGAAGACATTGATTTACAAAAAGAATTGGAGTCTACAAAAAACAATCTGAACTTAATATTATTTAACCTGGCGGTTTACATTGGTAAATTTGACTACTGTGTGTCACTGACTGAATTTAATCAATTAACTGGTTATTTTAAGAATTTAGCGTTTTGGTTACAAAATGTAGAATTAATCTTCAGATCAAGTGAAATAACATTCAGCACTGTGCAAAACTTTCATTTAGTTCTGCTGCCAACAGTAAAATCACCTAATTATTTCATATTTTAGTGGTTTAGAAAATACCCACATAATCCATTGAGGTAAACTGTGGGTGCGATTTAGCGGAAAGATTTCGAAGTGTAATTTTGGGTGCGTTGGCGGGGTGTTTCTCAATGGCCATATTGGTGAGATCGCGGGCCTTATTCAATGGCAGTTTGTGCCAAAAATGGACCCCCACGAGTTTTGCCTCATTACTGGCTCTCTTGCCGTCAGATTTGCCTGACTCCTGGCCCAGCTTCTCGCCGGTAACAAGAGGGAGCTGCTTCTAAGCATTCCCTCACCACTTGCTCCCAATCAATACACAAGCATGGCAGCTCTGCTCTTCACTTTGGCGATGCTAACCTGGCCAAGCTCCTCAAGGTGGGCTACCCTATTTCCCCGAAAGAATCGGAGGACCAGCAACAGGGTCAGCAATGCTGTCTGGGAGGCAGTGGCAGTCGCTGTCGGTTCGGGCAGCATGTCGAGGAGGATCAGCGTCCAATGTCAGAAGAAGATCAACAACCTACACCAGAGCTGCAGGGGTAAGTTACCACCTCTCTCCTGGCATCAGAGTTCTGCCTGCCACTGCTCAAATTCCACTCCCACACCAATCCACTGGCTGGCACCTTGCAACCTCCCCACATCCAAGGCGGAATTCTCTGGTTTGCCAGCCAGCCACGTTTTCAGGTGTGGCCAACCTCACGCTGTCGGAAAACCTGCGGGCATGGATGCGCTACGCTGACGACGAGTTTGCTGCCAATCTTTAAGCTTGTATCTCAGCAACCCCTGGCACCCACCAGCAAAACCCCATCATAACCAGGTGCGGTGCCCGTACATGCCAGTTATAGACACACACACACACACACACACACACACACACACACACACACACACACACACACCCCCCCCACCCATCAAGCATGAGGCTCACAATGCCCTCTTTATCCATGTAAGAGAAGATAGCCCATAATAAGTGGAAAAGGTCCAAGATTGGGGGGGGGGGGGGGGGGGGGGTCATTCCTGATGAGCAACAGGCCCTGGCAATCGTGGGGTTATCGTAGGAGAGAGCAGTCACTGACAGCGGGGTTGGCCTGCGCCACAGAGGTAAGGGTCTACTGCCCCTTCACCCAGATATATAACAAGTGAGTTGTTCATGCCAGACAAAATTATCCTTCCCTCTCACTGACCACATGTCCTTTGTCTCGCAGGATCTCCATCTGATGGGGCAGAGCCATCCAGAGTAATTTCCCTTACCTCCCCACCCAAGAAACTACCTTGGAGGAAAACTGCGAGGAGACCACCATTGAGGTGTCATAGCTATCACACCACCTTCCACTAGCACAGGCCAAAGTCGTGACAAAGAGTCACTCAGAAGCGAAACGTTAGCTCCCTTTTCTCTCCACGGATGCTCTCAAATATGCTGCGATTGTCCAGTATTTTCTGTTGGTGTTTGATTGTTGGTAGTTGCCTCTGTGGTGCTGACGCTCCTCATGTTCAGACACACTTCAGGCACCAAAGTATGCTTGACATGCTATGCACTAATCATCATCTGAGACATGGCACGTGTGCCCTCGATGAGGCACTTGAGTTGAGAATATTTGGCTTATTAAACGGCCATCAGTAACAAAAATTTTAAAATCAATTATGTAACATTCCACATATCACCCTAACCAGTAAACAACAAGGAAATATCACCGTTCCATATTGGTACCAATACAAAGCTATATCAGCTCATTTACACACAAAAAAGCACACGGTTTCACCCCTTGCAGGTTTCACAACAGAAACTGAGAATAAGCCTGAGGGGCTGGTTTAGCTCACACAGCTAAATCGCTGGCTTTTAAAGCAGGCCAGCAGCACGGTTTGATTCCCGTACCAGCCTCCCCGGACAGGCGCCGGAATGTGGCGACTAGGGGCTTTTCACAGTAACTTCATTGAAGCCTACTCGTAACAATAAGCGATTTTCATTTCATTTTCATTTCATATGTTAAGTCCAGAACTTTGTCATAGAAATGATCTGTCCCTCAATGTGTAACTTCTTCCACGTAACAGTGCCATTCTGTGTCCAGGAGCCACAGCTATGCAGGCCCTCTCACACCGCCCAATCTCATTGGAATCAAATCCTGGCATCCACATGTTCCACTGGTGTTCAAGGTGCAGGTGAACATCCTTGACTTGTAGCATGTTTAACCTACGAGCCATTTAAATACAGCACTCGCCGCATCAGCAATCTGCAAAACCATTTCTTCAATGGCGTTGGCAGGTGTCCCATTGGGAACCTGGTCCTGCAGCATCTTGTTGCTTCCCACCGGATTGCCTTCTGGACTCGAACGCCCCCTGAACCTGGTATTTGAGAAAAGATTGTCCTTTCTGGCCACAGAAAATGAAGGAAACAGCAACAGCAGCGTCCTGGCATTTGCAGCCACCAGCTGGAGCAAGCAGCAAACACAACCTGCAAATATTTTGATTTATTGACAATATCAAAAATACAAAAGACAATACAATGAGGACACCAATCACTTGGTACCCAGCAAGCATAAAAATGGGAAACAAGAAATACCCATGATATGCACTGCTCCCATAACGGGAGCAGCAGGTGGCTGGTAGTCCATGAAAGTGTCCTGAAGCAACCTAAGGACTGTGCAGTCGAGCTGAGCCTTCGACCCTCTTCCTCTGCAGCATCGGCATCAGATCTTCCACTGCCACCCAGTCCGGGGACTGGGCCACAGGAACACGGGATATTAAATGGTGACCCAAAGGTCCAAAACAGAATATACAATCAAAAGTCAACACACAAAACCTGCCTTCAAAGACATCTACAAGCTATGCAAGCAAGCCCTCCTGCATTTCAGCCGCTAGTAGCCCCACCAAAAATCCTCCCCTCGCCTAACTCCAGGTAAAAGAGGCTTTAATGCAGCTGCCGTCTTTTTTCCTTCCTTTCATCCAGAAAGCAGCAGGTAAGCTTAAGACGAAGAGGCAGCAGGAAAACCGTAGAGTAGCAGCAAGTGGATAGAAGAGCAGCAGCGTCTAGGCGTCTAGCCACCAGCAGGAGCCGCCGCAAACACAATCTGCAGTCTTTTACGGTCAAACAATTAAACTAAAGCAAATAAACTAGGGGACAAATTAAAAGGGGCCGAACCTGATCGGGGCATTGCCAAAAAAACAAAGATCAACAGAAACTTGCAAACATCAAATCAAGATGTGATTAAGAGAGTCAATAAGACCTCCGTTGGCAGCCATGCAGTGAGTGGTCGCACACACAACAGCTCCCGGCTTGAAGACATTGGTTTGGGCACTTTATACCGTAAGTGGGGGTAGCTCCGGCCAGAAAGTGGTGCAGAAGGTTTAGGGGAGAGGTTCTCCGCAGATTGGTATCTCTACTGGCTACCAGACTTGGCAAAAAATGGTCAGACCTGGCTAAGGAACTGGAGGGGACCTGTGGCGCAACAACAATTGCGGAAATGGTGGAGGGGGAAGAGTCAGAGCCAGTGGGAAAGGCCCAGATGGAGCAGTTGATGGCTTTCATCAAAGATGAATTTCAACAGCAGAGGAAGGAGATGCATGGGGACTGGTTGAAGGCCATCGAGAGAGCAATGACACCTCTGCAAGGGTTGATGGACTGAGTGATGTACAATCAATTGCACAAAGACTCAGATGGGGTACAACTGTGGCTTTATTGCAGTCAGATGTGTGGCCTCCTACCTCAGATGGCGAAATGGCAGATCAATGGAGGACACACATATTTATACAGCTCCTAGTGGGCGGAGCCAGCCAGCAGGGGCTACCGGCGAACCTGTAGCACAGGTCCTACCTTGCATCCCCTAATACAGGTGTACACAGTGGTTCACCACATTCACCCCCTGTTAAAAATGAGTCTGGTGGGGGCGGTGTGGAACTATATATAATGTTACGAATTATGTGCAGTGTCTTATAAAATAGCCCATTTTGACGGTCCGGTGCCTGTCAGAGGTTCAGTCGATCCGGTGCTTTGACGATTCGCTGGGAGCGACGTAACGGTGGCGGTGCTGGTGTCACCGATGTTGGTGCTGGTGCTGGCCAGTAGTCGGATGACCCAGGGAGCGTGACAAAATCTTCTTTGTCCTCTTGCGTGGGCAGGGGAAGGAGGGATGGACCTGGTGAGGTTAATGTTGGGAGCGCCGGGGGGAGGGTGGCGCATGGGTGGGGAAGTGTGTTTGGCTGGAACCTGACGGTGCCAGGTCCCTGAGGGAAACAGTATCTTGGCGGCCGTTGGAGAACTCCACGTAGGCATACTCTGGGTTGGCAAGTGTATTCTGTCCACCAAGGGGTCCGCCTTGTGGAGTCGGAAGTGCCTATGGAGCAGGACCGGTCTTGGAGCTGCGAGCCAAGTCGGGAGCGACACCCCGGATGTGGACATCCGTATCCGGGTGTATGAAGCTTTCGGTGCTCCCGGAGTCCAGCAGGCAAGAGGTCACATGGCCGTTGATTTTCACCGTTGGCGATGCGGTGCCCAGGTTGTGTGGACGAGACTGGTCCAGTGTCGTCGAGGCGAGCAGCGAGTGGTCGTCAGAGGTCTCGGATGGGGAGCGCGGCGACCCAGATCGTGGGATATAGTTGGCATTCCAGCCTCATGGGGAAGACAAGATGGCGTCTGGAGGTCCCATGGGGCGCACATTGCGGGGGCGGGACAAGATGGCGGCGCCCATGGGCCGCATGTGGACTGAGGGGGAGGAGATGGCGGCGCCCACTGGTCGCACGTGGCCCCAGGAGGAGAAGATGGCGGCACCCATTGTGCGTTTGGAGGGGGGGGGAGGGGGTGATAGCGGCGACAGCGCGGGCCTGGCACATTGCTGCGATCTAGCCCTTTTTGCTACAGGACTTGCAAGTGGCGCAACGGGCCGGGCAGCGTTGGCGGGGGTGCTTCTGTTGGCCGCAGAAGTAGCAGCGGGGACTCCCGGGGTGTGCGGATTGGCATGTGACGCAGGCGTATTGGCTCAGCAGGGCCCCAGCTGGTGGGGGGTCATTTGCGGGGTCCAGGTGGGGTAGGACGGGTGGGCCACGTGGCGAGGGGGTAGGCCTGGACATTGCGGGATGCGACCGTCATGGAGAGCGCTAAAGTTTTTGTCTCAGCTAGGTCGAGCGTGGCCCCTTCCAGCAGTCGTTGTCAGATGGGGTCCGACGCAATCCCCGTTACAAACGCATCGCGCATGAGGAGATTAGAATGTTCGGTGGCCGTAATGGCCTGACAGTCACAGTCCCGGACGAGTGAGATTAGGACCCGCCAGAAGTCTTCGATGGACTCACCAGGGAGTTTAGAGCGAGTGGCAAGTACGTGCCTGGCGAAGATTGTGTTCGCTTTCTGCGCATAGTTTTCTTTTAGAAGTGCCATCGCTTCTGCGTAACTCGGGGCGTCCTGGATCAACAGGAACACGCTGGAGCTCAGCCTGGAATACAAGGCCTATATCTTCTGAGCCTCCATCGGCATGGGGATTGCTGCGTTGATATAAGCCTCGAAACAAGCTATTCAGTGTTTTCTGGTGTCGGGCGAGTGCAGATCCAGCTGCAGGCGATCTGGTTTGATTCTGATATCCATTTTGTTGAAAATCTGACTGCAATAAATTTTATTTTTTTCAAAATAATTTTTATTGAAAAATTTTGATTTTATACAACATTGACGCACCTTAGTAAAATACCGAAAATAACAATAATATTAACAATCATATACATTCGCCCCATCCCCATGAACAACCCAGCATTTTAACAACAACGCAAATTAACATACTATAAAGTTACAGAATAAACACTACAATAATGCACCCCCCCTGGGTCGCTGCTGCTATTGACCAAGTTACCTATCTCTGAGCCAGGAAGTCCAGAAAAGGCTGCGATCGTTTATAGAACCCTTGTATTGGTCCTCTCAGGGCAAATTTGACCTTTTCCAATTTTATAAATCCCGCCATGTCACTGATCCAGGTCTCCACGCTTGGGGGCCTTGCATCCTTCCATTATAACAGAATCCTTCAACGGGCTACTAGGGACGCAAAGGCCAGGACACCGGCCTCTTTCGCCTCCTGCACTCCCGGCTCTACCGCAACTCCAAAAATCGCGAGTCCCCACCCTGGTTTGACCCTGGATCCAACCACCCTCGACACCGTCCCCGCCACCCCCTTCCAGAATTCTTCCAGTGCTGGGCATGCCCAGAACATATGGGCGTGGTTCGCTGGACTCCCCGAACATCTGGTGCACCTGTCCTCACCCCCAAAGAACCTACTCATCCTAGTCCTGGACATGTGGGCCCGGTGCAGCACCTTAAATTGGATGAGACTAAGCCTCGCACATGAGGAGGAAGAGTTGACTCTCTCCAAGGCCTCCGCCCAAGTCCCGTCCTCTATCTGCTCCCCGAGTTCCTCCTCCCATTTAGCCTTCAGCTCCTCCACTGACGACTCCTCCACCTCCTGCATTACCTTATAGATGTCAGACACCTTCCCCTCTCCTACCCACACCCCCGAAAGCACTCTGTCCATCGTCCCCTGTGAGGGCAGCAAAGGGAATCCCTCTACCTGTCGCCTAGCAAACGCCTTTACCTGCAGGTATCTGAAGATGTTCCCTTGGGGAAGGACAAATTTATCTTCCAGTACCCCCAGGCCCGCAAACCTTCCGCCAATAAACAGGTCCCTCAATTTGCTGATGCCCGCCCTTTGCCATCCCCTGAATCCCCCATCCGTGTTCCCCGGGATGAACCGATGGTTGCCACCCAGTGGAGCCTCCATCGAGCCCCCTGTTTCCCCCCGATGCCGTCTCCACTGTCCCCAGATTCTTAGGGTCGCCGCCACCACCGGGCTCGTGGTAAACCTCTTAGGGGAGAGCGGCAACGGTGCCGTTACCATGGCACCCAGGCTCGTACCTCTACATGACGCCATCTCCATTCTTTTCCACGCCGCCCCTCCCCCCTCCATCACCCATTTACGCACCATTGACACATTGGCTGCCCAATAGTACCCCAGAAAGTTGGGCAGCGCCAGCCCGCCTCTATCCCTTCCTCGCTCCAGGAACACCCTCCTCACTCTCGGAGTCCCATGTGCCCACACAAAGCTCAGAATACTGCTGGTTACTCTCCTAAAGAAGGCCCTGGGGATAAAGATGGGCAGACACTGAAAAAGGAACAAGAACCTCGGAAGCACCGTCATTTTGACGGACTGTACCCTCCCCGCCAACGACAATGGCAGCATGTCCCACCTCCTGAACTCCTCCTCCATCTGATCTACCAGTCTGGTAAAGTTATGCTTGTGAAGAGTCCCCCAGTCCCTGGCCACCTGCACCCCCAGGTACCTATAGCTCTCCCCTGCCCGCCTAAGCGGGAGCCTACCAATTCCTTCCTCCTGGTCTCCAGGATGCACCACAAACACCTCGCTCTTGCCTAAGTTTCTGACTGCAATAAATTGATGCACAATCAATTGCACAAAGACTCAGGTTGGGTACAACTGTGGCTTTATTGCAGTCAGATGTGTGGCCTCCTACCTCAGCTGGCGAAATGGTAGATCAATGGAGGACACGCATATTTATACAGCTCCTTGTGGGGGGAGCCAGCCGGCATGGGCTACCGGCGAACCTGTAGTACAGGTCCTATCTTACATCCCCTAATACAGGTGTACACAGTGGTTCATCACACTGAATGGAAAAGTGCCTTGAGGCACAAGGGACAAAGATATGAGAGATGGAGACAGTGGTGCCTGACCAGAGCAACCAGATTGTGTCCCTGGAGGTAGAGGTGGGGGCCCTGGGCGACTTGTGTAAGTCGCTGATGGCGAAGGTGGAGGAGCAAAAAAGCAGGTCCAGACAATAGAACATCCTGATTGTGGGGCTCCAGAAGGTATGGAAGGAACGAGTGCCACAAAATATGTGGCAATGATGTTGGCCTGGCTGGTGCAGCAAGGAGTGTTGAACAAGGCCCGAGAGGTGGACAGGGTCCATAGGTCTTTAAGGTACAGGCTGAGAGCGGGAGAGACGTACAGGGGCGATGATTGTGCAGACGCATAAATTTGTGGAGAAGGAAAAGATGGTGTGGTGAGCCAGGTAAAAGCGACGAATGAGAAGGGAACCGTGTCAGAATATATCAGGATATGGGTGTGGAGCTGGCAAAGAGGTGTGCAGGATTTAACAGGGCCAAGGCGGTGTTGTACCGAAGGAAGATTTGGTTTGGGGTGCTGTACCCGCCGAAACAGTGGGTCACATTAAAAGGCCGGGAACTCCCATGAACTGGGAGAACTGAGAGTTTTTATGAGATGTAGGAGCTGCAACTGCAACTCGGCGAGGGCGTGCAGGGGGGGGCTTCGAGCGGGAACTGCTGCGCTGACAGGTAATGCTGGTGAACGGAAGTGAGGTGGGGAGGAGGTCATGACAGGCGGCCAGGTAAGGGGGAGGGTGCAGGGTGGGGGTCTGAAGGGGGGAATTGCGACCTGGCAGAGTTGAAGACTGAATGTGGTCATGGACAAAGAGGGGAGCCATCTTGGATGGGCCCGATTGTAGGTGGTATTAGAGGAGGCAGAGCTGGAGGGGGTGATGGCAGACTGTAGTGAGGAGTGGAGGAGCAAGCCTCCGCTAAGAATTGTAACATGGAACGTTCATGCGTTAGACGGGCCGGTTAAGAGGTCCTGGGTCTTTGCGCATTTGATGAGTTTGAAGGCGGAGGTGATCTTCTTACAAGAGATGCACCTCCGAGTGAAAGACCGCTCCTTCAGGTTATACTGGGGAACGATGGGTGGGTCAGGTATTTCACTCTGGTTCGACTCAAAGTCGCAGGGGGTGACTCTTTTGTTGAACAATAGAGCAGGGTTTGTGGGGGCCAAGGAAGTACAGGACCCGGGGGAAGGTATAGTAAGTGGGGTGTTGGAAGGGACGCCAGTGATGCTAGTCAGTGTGTATGCGGTGAATTGGGATGATGTGGGGTTTGTGAGGGCATTGTTGGGAATGATCCTAGATCTGGAAATGCACCAATTGATTTTGGATGAAGATTTTAATTGGGTGATGGAACCGAGGGTGAACAGGTCGAGCCCCAAGTCAATGGGAGGTTCAAGATGGCAAAGGAGTTGGGAGGGTTTATGGAGCAAATGGGAATGGTTGACCAGAGGAGATTTAAGAATCTGAGGGGGGGTGGGGAGGGAGTACTCCTTCTTCTCACATGTGTATGAGGTGTACTTGAGAATTGATTTATTTGTGCCAGCCGGGCGGTGGTGTTCGGGGTGGAGTATGCAGGAATTGTAACATCTGATCACGCTTCGCATTGGCTGGAGGTGAGGCTCAGTGAGGGATCGGTGCAGGGTCTGGGATGGAGGCTGGATTCGGGTTTGTTGGCAGATAAGGGGTTCTGTGAAAAAGTGAGGTCAGCGATCGGGAAATATGTGGAGATCAATCAGAATGGAGAGGTGTTGGCAGCCACGTTCTGGGAGGCGTTAAGGCTGTGGTCCAAGGGGAGATTATCTCGTTCAAGACACATGGACAGGAGGCGGAGGGAGGAGAATGGACAGCTGTTGGATGAGATGGACATGAGATATTTGGGGGCCCCCACTAAAGAGTTTTTGGCAGAGAGGAAGGAGGTTGCAGGGACAGTTTGATCGGATGACGATGGGGGGGGGGGGGGGGGGGGGGGCAGTTAAGGAGGGCAACGATGCGGGGGGGGGTTCAATACAATATGGGAAGAGGGCGAATCACCTTCACAAGCACATGTTTTGGGACTTGTGGGAGGAAACCAGAGAATCTGGAGGAAACCCAGACAGACACTGGGAGAACATGCAGACTCCCCACAGTCAGTGACCCAAGCTGGAACTTGAACCCGGGTCCCTAGTACTGTGAAACAATAATGCTAATCACTGTGCTAATGTGCCACCCCAGGCAGCAATGGTGCCCGTGGACACTGCATGTTCCATCTCCGTGGACACTGCATGTTCCATCTCCATGGACACCTGGCCACAGACATACTTGCAGAAAAGGGGCACACAGTCCAGCTGGATGACCTTATTGGTCACTGGCTGCCTAACCCTGTTAATGGTGAGTTTCGCCAGGCCCAGGAGCAAGTTCATGAGTAAGCCCTCCTCCTTCCCTGCCCCTCTCCACATCATGTGCCCGTAAATGAGGTGCGTGGGGCTGAAGTGCAAACAATTACTTTAAAAACTGATACGGGTGTAACCTAGAACATTCAGCATAGTGGCACGGCAGCACAGTGGTTAGCACAGTTGCCTCACAGCTCCAGGGTCCCAGGTTCGATTCTCGGCATGGGAGTCTGCACGTTCTCCCCGTGTCTGCATGGGTTTCCTCCGGATGCTCCGGTTTCCTTCCACAGTCCAAAGATGTGCAGGTTAGGTGGATTGGCTATGCAAAATTGCCCTTGGGTCCTAAAAGGATAGGTGGGATTACCGGGATAGTTTGGAAGTGTGGGCTTAGGTGGGTTGCTCTTTCCAGAGGCTGGTGCAGACTCGATGGGCCAAATGGCCTCCTTCTGCACTGTAAATTCTATGATTCTGTGATAGACATGGTGCACAGACTTCACGAGCCTGTGAAGGGAAGGCATTAGGTGAGCCTGTGAACTGGTGCAGATGGTGATTGCACGGTACTGTTGCATGCAATACCCTCCAACCCAGATCCCCAAAATTGAGTGGTCACCTCTGTACAGGGACCGCCATAGAGAGGACAGGTGTGCGGAGGACATGTCTGGGTGACGGGCGAGGGCAAGGAGGTGAAGGGTTGCAGTAGAAGCCCGTACAGGACACCTCTCTGGGCAGTGCGTAAAGGCACAGAGAGCATAACCGCGAGGCAGCTAGAATTATGTGGCACTGACTCCCGAGGGAGGGTTCAGGGACTGGGGACAATGCGGAATTCCGCCCAAACATGGGTCCGCTCAGACCGAGTCCACCGCACACCTGCGCCGCCTCAAGGTCATGAAGGCCACCTGGTCCAAGCACGACCATTATTAGGTCTCAGATGGCATCGGTCGTGTGCTGGACCCTGACCCTTGCATTCGAGCGAAATCATGGGGTGTCATCTAACCCATTCCTCTGCCACCCAGCATGTCCCCGATCCTGGCAGCCACAGCCCTCCGCTCCGCCAGCCAGCTGATAGGGTTTTGGTGAAGGGGCATATTCCTGAGCAGCAGCAGCTCCCTTCCGATAGCTACTACTCCTGACAGCGGAGAGCAACGGCATGAGGTGACCATGTTCCAGACTTTCAGAAGGTTCTGGTAAAAGACGGGCAGCGCCTACAAGGGGTTACGAAGACCCCTGGTGTCAACAAATAGAAGCTGCACGTCGTAATTCAGGCTGTGCACCTAACGGAAGAAATATATCGCCAGGACACACCATCGTGCTAGTAAGCAGACCATGTCCAACTACAGGACGTGCTGAGTCCCGTCCAGACCCAGCAGTGGTCCGAGCAAGGCACCTGCTGCACAGAGGCTGTTGGAACACAGGGCAGGTATGCCTTTGAAATGTAAAGGCGGTCGATTCTGGATGCTCCAACTCCAGGCCTCACCAATGTGAATTTGCTGGAATCAGGATGGATAGTTCGCCAGACACCCACCAAGTCGAAGGTCCCGAGCAGGCACTTCAACTTCACCACCACCACCGGCAATCTGCACCAAGGATCAAGACGGTGCTTAGTCCTGAGGGTGCAATTAAAATCCACTCCCCCTGAGGAGGATGCACTTGTCCGCGGCGATGGTACCAAGAAGAGTGGACACTATGTCAAAGAAAGCTGCTTGCTGCTGGCCAGCTTGGGGAGTGCAGACATTCACGAAGTGAATCATTACACCCCCTTATGGACCGCCGGTGCAGCAGCCGGCCTGGCAGTAACCCCTTGACCCTCGAGGTCTGCAACTGAAAATGGGGCGCGTACAAGATAATCACCACGCCTAAATGTGAGGTCTGGTGACTCATGTAGAAGCCCCTCACCACTCGAGGAGCCACCTTGCTTTGTATCCCGGACAGTGTAGATTTCCTGCAGGCAGCACACCGCATACTTCTCATCCCAGAGGACCAATAAATTCTGGAATCTGCAGAGCGCATCCCTACTGCCGTTAATGTTGAGGCTGGCTATGGTCACAACGGGTCCCCTGTTACATGGGTCCTGCTCACCATTAACCCCTTTTTCAGGACCAGATGGCCTTCCCATACATCTGGGAGGCAGCCACAATGGCTGAAGTGTGAGCCTCAATGGATATAGAGGACTGGCATAACACTTAACCCACTAGCTGCCTAGTGAGCAGCCGGAAGGGTGACGGAGTGGTGGGGGCTTGGAAGCTGCCATCTCGTCATAGCTGGTCTTGGAGTGCTCCGCCATTGATGTAGATGGGGACACCATCAGGGCGATCGCTACGCCCACCCCAATGTGGTCTTAACCATGTAAATACGTAGAGGGAGGGTGAGGTGACAGATGTACTCCCCCACCCAGGAAAGGTGAGTGGGTAAACAAGAGGGAGAGAAGAATGTGGAGGGAGCAGGAGGAAGGGGTACAGGAGGGAGGGTGGGCACCGTGAGTAGACTGGCGCAATAGGCAGGTGGGAGGATAGGGAACCAAACTTCATGCAGTCCAGTCCTCCGCCCTGTTCTCACCCAGGGGCATGCACACTGATAGTAACAGAAAAAGGAAAGAAGCCTCCCTTCTTGCTGAGAAGTAGTTGTTAGGTGGGCGGGGCCACGCAGGGTCTTCAGCCCAGGAGGAGCCCAGAGAAATAAAGTCACCAACCTTCCTCTCCTTATGCTGTTGTTTAAGTCCAAGCACTCTTGCTTCACTCTGTTTCTGTAAAGAAACAGACTGGAGGAAAGCCTCCAGTCTGCAGGCCCTAGGCCTCTGTAGCTTGTAATTGGCAGTCCCAGCCTCTGCCCCCTCCCATAGTATTGCAGTCAGTAGGCACTTGTGAACAATCAGGCAGTTCTCAAATCCTAGGCCAAGCCCAATCCCAGGACATCGCCTACAGACTTGTCCCTCTCCATCCCTTTTCCCTTTCCTTTCCTCTCCCTCAAGCAGCAATCGCAGAAAAGGAAGGGTATCAGCAGCAAGCAAATAAACTCCTGGCTATAGCAGCCTCCAGGAATCTGTAACCATCAGCGGGAGCAAGCAGCAAACAAAACCTGCAAATATATTTTAGTTTATTGACAATCAAAATAAAAAAGATGATACGAGGACACCAATCACTTGGCATGCAAAACACACTCAAATGCATGCATAAAAAGTACAGGTGTAATAATTTAGTCCTCCTTTTTAAAAATGTGAAGCTGGCGCAATGACTTCTGAGGGCAAGTGAGGAACAAAGGAATTAGGAGCATAAGTAGGTAATTCAGCCCTCTGAGCCTGCTCCGCCATTCAATCAGATCATGGTGGATCTCTTTCTGGTCCCAAATGCACATCCCCACCTGTTCCCCATATCCCTTTAACTAGTTTTTTAATCAAATATATTTATCTCCTTGAAACCATTTAATGACTCCGATTCCAACGCACTATGGGGCAGCGCGTTCCACACATTCACCATCTTCTGTGAGAAGTAGTTCATAAGAACAGCAGGCAGCATGGTAGCATGGTGGTTAGCATAAATGCTTCACGGCTCCAGGGTCCCAGGTTCGGTTCCCGGCTGGGTCACTGTCTGTGTGGAGTCTGCACGTCCTCCCCGTGTGTGCGTGGGTTTCCTCCGGGTGCTCCGGTTTCCTCCCACAGTCCAAAGATGTGCGGGTTAGGTGGATTGGCCATGCTAAATTGCCCGTAGTGTCCTAAAAAGTAAGGTTAAGGGGGGGGTTGTTGGGTTACGGGTATAGGGTGGATCCGTGGGTTTGAGTAGGGTGATCATTGCTCGGCACAACATCGAGGGCTGAAGGGCCTGTTCTGTGCTGTGCTGTTCTATGTCTATAACAAGGAGCAGGAGTAGGCCATCTGGTTCCTCGAGCCTGCTTCGCTATTCAATCAGATCATGGCTGATGCTGATCTTTTTGTGGACTCGACCACTTATCTGCCCGCTCACCACAATCCTTAATTCCTTTACTGTTCAAAAATCTATCTTTGTCTTAAAAACATCCAATGAGGTAGCCTCAACTGCTTCACTGGGCAGGGAATTCCACAGATTTACAACCCTTTGGGTGAAGAAGTTCCTCCTCATCTCAGTTCTAAATCTACCACCTCTCAACCTATTGGCCTGAAACCACATCAGTGAGATGGAAGTTCTTAATAAAAATACTTTTCTCAGCTTTGTAGTTAGTGTTCTGAAAACAAATGTAGTTTAAAGAGATTTGTATAGGTAAACAGTAGAAATAAGGTATAGTTTTAAGGGGTTTAATTTAATGTTTCAATGTCTGGAAGGGTAAATTCTATAGTTAAATGCATGCTGGACAAAGGTGTTTGTGTGTGTGGGATTGGTTTCAATTCCAACTGTGATTCTATTGTGCTTGGAGAGGGTTACGGGGTGAAGAATAAATATGTCAGCAGAACTATGTGGGGCTTAGTAACTGGGGCTTGTAAGGGAGAGAAGCTTTTAAGTTTTAGTTTTTCAGTTGGAGACTGTTTTATTGCAGTTGGAGATTGGTAGTGAGAGAGAAGGCAGCTCTCACAGCTCTGCGAGAAGCAGTTGGTTTTAGAAGGCTAAATAGGGAACATCTCTCTCAGCCTTTCTGGCGTAATGATTAAGGAAATCGATGCCAGCTAGTTGAGGAAGCGAGAGAAATTATGAAAAGAGTCCAAGAAGTCTGGAGTTAAATGAACAGAGACCAAGGTACTGCAGTCAAGACAAATAAATCTTAAAGGGGTTGTTGTGACATCCTGGACTGGATTAGCTGTTAAAATAGAGTGGAAACTTTGTTTCAAAGTGTCGTTTGGAAACCCAGGGGCTGCTCTCTCCCAGAATGGGGCTATGTCCCCACACTGGCATAAAAACACCAGGGTTGCACTCCCCAGTTACCTGCAAAAACAAAATCGATTCACTTATCTTCTGGGGGCTAGCAGGGACCCGGGGAGCTTCACGTAGCTTTGGCTGTGGATATGAGCCCCCACACTTCCAGTTCCGAGTTCACGCATGCGCACGGCGGTGGCCTCCAGCAAACACCAACAAACTAGGCCCCCCCCCCTCGATTGGCCGCACGCCTGAGGATCCTTCTGGCCACCCATAAGGACCCCCCCCCCCCCCCCCCCCCCGTCGATGCTCGATCCCTCTGTCCCTACCAGGGCGGCCGTGGACTGAGTCCGCAGCTGCCACGCGAGAGTCCCAACCGGCCATACCACATTAGTTCCACGCCGTCGGGAACCCAGCCGGTCATGAGCGGAGTATCGCTGGGTGGGCCTCTTGTCAATGTCTCTCCAGACACGCGGCGTAATTTGCGGATGCACGGATATTCAAGGCCCGGAGAATCTCCGAAGCAGTGCAGGGCCAGATTCCATCGGGAATTTTGATTCTCTGCCACGCGCCAAACGCGATTTCCACGCGGGGCTGCGGAGAATCCAGCCCCTGGTCTGCATTTCAGAACGCAAACCACTAAAGGAAAGCAATATTATGAGAGAAGATTTCAAAATGTGTTTTTGAGAGTGGAGTTTGGAAACTCGCTTGACAATTATCAGGGGGTTTCTGAGGAGAAATCCACAGACACTAACTTGGGTTCAGAGTGGAGAGTGCGTGTATTTGACCACAGTAATTTTGTGAGCTCAAAAAGGGACTTATAGTGGGACCGTTGTAGCTTAAAATGTACTTTGTAATCCGGGTTACTCTTAAAATCTGTGTGTATTTGTTAAGCCACTGACGGCTCTCCCAAGTTTTCCCATCCTGCCCGCGATAATGCCTGACATTGTTAGGATCCTGCCCAAAAGCTTTAGTCATAGAATAGATTGCGAGTCAATATAATTTTTTAGGTATAATAGATTCTTATTTCATCAATGAACTTGTAAGAAGCATACATTTTCATATTGCGTGTAATGAAAAAAAAGGATTTCAAACCTATAAGGAAAAAATCTCTGAAGATTGAAGAGAAATTAGTACAGAGATTAATTAAATTGTGATTAACAGTCAAATCAAATTAATTTGAAAATCAAATAGAGTTGTTTATCAGATGCTGCTTAAAATTATCCTAGTTCAGCTGTTGTTAACGTGTATTCACACCCGTGTGCTGTTTTTTTTAACCCTTTTTGGGGAAGTAGTGGAACAATTTCCGAGTTCATTTTCGGCCCATTGAACTGGTTTGAATGCTCTCTCCATGGCCAACAAGTCCTGCCGTTGGACTCGAACCAGTGAAATCATACTATTACAATCACTTTTGAGGCTGTACCAAGTGATCATCCAGATATTCCTCTGTTGTTTATGTCATTTTAATCTGTTGCTGTAGATCTTTGGGACAGAATTCAATGTACTGCCCTGAAATATGAAGTGCTGAAATGTTTGCATTTTCCTATTGCAGAGATGATAAAAAAGATGGACTTAAGTTTTACACGGATCCATCTTATTTTTTTGACTTGTGGAAAGAGAAGATGCTGCAGGATACTGAGGATAAGAGGAAAGAGAAAAGAAGACAGAAGGTACAGAACATTAGGGAAGCTTTTTATATCTGCATTATACAGTCTACAAATCATTAATAATTATTGTTAATGCCTCTAAATTATACAAGACTATGTTGATGCATGCCAAAGTAATTTGACTGAAGTCTTTAAAAATAATTTAACAAGGATTTAACTTTCTACAGGGCTGAATAAACAGTGATTTTTTTTGTTAACCCAGAATAATACAAACTGTTGAGAACTAAACTACTTTCAAAAATAATGCTGCATCTATTAAAATGGCTTACCAGTTGGTGTTTAGTATTATGTGCACGTTAAGAATCTATGGCCAAGCTTTCAAAGAAGGAGACTTAAAAGTAGTGTTTTTGATTACACATTTGAGAAGAAACTTCTAGCCTTTTGACTGATCAGTGCTGGGACCTTTGTTGTTGGTAGTATATATAAATGATTTGGAGGAAAATGTAACTGGTCTGATTCGTAAGTTTGCGAATGACACAAACGTTGATGGAGTTGCGGAAAGTGATGAGGATTGTCAGAAGATACAACTGGATATAGATCGGTTGGAGACTTGGGCAGAGAAATGGCAGATGGGGTTAAATCGGCCAAATGTGAGGTAATGCATTTTGGAAGGCCTCGTATAGGTGGAAAGTATACAGTAAATGGCAGAACCCTTAGGAGTATTGATAGGCAGAGAGATCTGGGCGTAGAGGTCCATAGATCACCGAAAGTGGCAACACAGGTGGATAAGGTAGTCAAGAAGGCTTATGGCATGCTTGCCTTCATCAGTTGCGTGCCTGGAACTCGCTGCAGAGGGAGGTGGTGGAACCAGGTACGATAGCAACGTTTAAAAGGTATCTTGACAAATATATGAATAGGATGGGAATAGAGGAAAACAGACCCCTGAAGTGCAGAAGGTTTTAGTTTAGGCAGGCATCATGATCGGTGCAGGCTTGATCACTGGGGGCTGGTTTAGCTCACTCGGCTAAATCGCTGGCTTTTAAAGCAGACCAAGCAGGCCAGCAGCACGGTTCGATTCCCGTACCAGCCTCCCCGGACAGGCGCCGGAATGTGGCGACTAGGGACTTTTCATAGTAACTTCATTGAAGCCTACTCGTGACAATAACGATTTTCATTTCATTGAGGCAGGCTAAATGGCCTGTTCCTGTACTGTTCTTTGATTTAACAATTGAATTAACATGGTAACAGTCTTACTTTTACACGTGTCAACACAATCGTCCAATTTTCATGATTCAACACACATCTTAGTTGTTTGGTGAGGTGTAGCAGGAAGAGGTCAAAACTAGATTAGGCACTATCCATTTAGGGTGGGTCAGGAAAAGTGATTTTTGTGTTGCTGGAAGCTGGCTAAAAGGGAACAGAGGCTCTGGTGAGGGGAATGGTATATGGCCAAAGGGGAACCCAAGAGAAGGTAGAGTGTGATTTATAAAACTAAACTGTAAACATGTAACTTGTGTTGTTAAGATTCCGCTCCTTTCCTCAGATTTTACTTCTATAGGAAGAGGTAATTGCATAGAAATTCATTACCACAGATGAGTGCTGAACTAGAGCTGAACATTTACATCAGATACATTGTTGCCATGTGGCCTTATCCAGATGTTGCCATCTGTGATTTCAGTGAAATTAATTAAAAGCCAGTCTCAAAGCTGAAGCCAGTGTTACAGGTCTCAGCTGTGTCTGGAAATCCAAAATACCAAGTACTTGTACAAAATTATACTAGATAGGACTTTCCTTTAATATTTTTCACAGTACTGTCCTCGTTAAAACGCACTGTTAATTTTTAACTTGATGAAAGTGCGTTAACAATGATGGCTGAGGCTTTGTACTTTGACTCGTGTTCATTTCAGTCATTGGAAAATTGTGAGCTTTTGAGCACAAAAGCACGTAATTGATCCTTAAGTTTATGTATATCTAACCTTGAGACTACAGTCTTTACACTTGTTGGTGTGAAGTATAATTTTTTTCAATAACACATGGGCCTTGATTTTACCCCTCGCCCAGTGATAATGGTATATGAAAGGTACTAAGATTAAGCTAAGTCAATTTCCCAGCCTGGAGCTGCACAATTTGCCCAACCTCCAAACTGGCTGAGACTCCCATTATAGGCAGGTGAAGATCTCTTTTAAATGCAAACCTTGCTGCTGGGTGACATTATAAGCATTATCTTGATTCTAATGGAAAGGTCAGGAGTGCTGGAAAATGGCATTAGATTAGTTAGGTGGTTGTTTTTGACCGGCACAGACTTGATGGGCCAAAGGGCCTTTTCTGTGCTGTATGACTTTAAAACAAGGCCAAGAATATTACAAAGTGTACTATTTTCATTCCATTTTAAAATTGGGATCATGATTTCAGTAATTGGGATCTTGAGATAGAAAGTAAAATAGTACTAGTTATTCCTATAATTGTCTGAACAGGTATCTATCATCTCATTTCATAGGAAATAGAAGATTAACTGTCTCCCCAAAAATATGTAAACTAGTGTGAATTTTCAAATTCTTAACACTCCCAAGATTTTGCTAATTAGTTTTGTCTTCAGTATCTTTCCTCATTCCCAAGAAGTGCTAATTTTCAATTTATCAGTCCCACATTGTTGCTAATTAGTCTTGTTTCCAATCTCTTTCCCCACTCCCAAGAATTGCCAATTTATGATCACCAAGATGTTTATTTTTTTGTACTTCCATCATTATTTATTAATAATAACCTACTATCTCCGTACTTAAAAACATATGACAATTTTAAACAAGCAATTTTTTACTGCTTGATGCAGTTCTTTTTGAAATTTGTAGTACATGTGTCTTATTAACATACATTTAAGAAACAATCTCACATCATTAACATCGTGTAATTTAGCATTTTAGCCAACTCAACAAATTATTTGCTATCCCAATTTTGTGTTAATTCTGAAAACAGGCATGAAATGAACTATCTGTGTATTGAATGATGAATTTGTAAATATCCTGCTCTTTAGTATTAACTTTTCACCACAATTATAGTCAGCATTTATCCGATTTTAATCATTCTTAGCATATCAAAAGCTAGATTTTCCACCCATTTCAATAGGTTGAACATCAAGCATTTGGTTTCCTTTGTTTTAAGTGAGCTGGACATAACCTCAGTACGTTAAAATGTCTGTAAATACTGACAAAGGATTCAATTAAGTATTTACTATCATTTAACCAAACTTACGCATTTTATTAGACACATAATTAATATAACTTTAAACTACAGGTTATTATATTTTTAAGGCCTCAACGTGACTACTGATATCATTAGTGGATGTACATTTGTGTAGCACACCCGTGTATGCTGTTTTACTGGAGGCATCAATCTATTTAAAATGTGATTTAATCCTGAATTAAAATAGCAGACAGAAGTATGTCATACAAATGTGGTAAAGTTTGATCTCTTAAGTTTGCCAACAGTAATTTCAAGATTCACATCTTAACATTAAATTTGTGTGATGCCTGAAAGGAGCAATAGTATGTTATGGTATAAAAGCAAGAAAATAGCACAACTTATACCAACAGAATGGAATTGAAACATTATAATTGCATCAATTTGTTCTTTGTTTAACAGTTTCTTCTACTAAAATTCTGTTTTGGTTTTTGCTTCTTGCAGTTTGACAGCTTTGTTTCTCATAATCTTTAACAACATTGTTCACATTTTGACTAAGTAGAATCTTTTCTCAAATTCATTGTATCCAATGGAATTCCACTTACTGTTTAATTCCTTCATAGAAGTGAAAATTATACAAAATAATTATGTGTTCACATTGACTTGACAACTACATTGGAATGCAAAAATTCTTAGTAATCTATATTAGTAGTCCATATTTGGCAAGGTGAAAAAATAAAAAATCACACCATTTTTGGTACAATTTGCAAGATTCCTTCTTTGAAGCATCACACTTTCTTTCTGTTGCACTAACAAAATTTATCTACTCTGTCTCGCCTTTCTATTTCTTGGCATGCTTTCTTCATACCTTAGGAGCAGAAGCGTGTAGATGGCACAACCCGTGAGGTGAAAAAAGTTAGAAAGGCCAAGAACAGGCGGCAAGAATGGAATATGATGGCATATGACAAAGAACTTAGACCTGACAACAGGTTATCTCAAAATCTATACCATGGAGCATCTTCAGAGGGATCAGTGTCCCCAGACAATAGGTCTGTGCATATCAAAACCGCCTGGTCTATAATCATTTGGATGAGAAACTATGTTTCCAGAATTCTTTGTTACCTTCAATAAGAGTGGCAAACTATAATAACACACTATTTTTTTTGAATATTCTAATTAAGAAAGGTATTCAGAAGTTTTTGTTTAGTAAAAGCAAAATTAATCTGAATGTAAATATAAAACAACTTTTTTTTCAATGTAAAGCTGACAATGTTTGGAAACATTTACCAATTGCATCTACAGCTTAAACTCTTAGTCTGTGAATTGTAAGTTTTAACTGAGTTGTTACCAATTCCAAGATAAATTGATTTTATTGTGCTCATTGAAGAATTATATTAATGTTGCACAATGAGACGGTTTGAATTTCAGGCATCTTGGACAAGATTTTCATGAGTCCTTGATATGAAATGCAGGGCAGGAAGTGTCGTCGGTGGGACCCAGTGGGTGCTTTTGGAGGAGACAGTCAATTAAGTGACTGCCTCTGGGAGCCCCATGCAATTAAAGATAGTGGGTGGGCTCCCGAATCTGGAAGGGAAATGGAGCCTCTGGCTCCAATGTCTACTTCTTCTGGGATTTAAAAAATCCCACTGCATAAAAAAAATTGGTTCCCTTTGCCAATTACTTGAAATCTGTCGTCTCTGGTTTGTGACTTTTCTGTCAAAAGGGAACAGTTTCTCTCCATGTATTTTGTCTAGACCCCTCACGATCTTGAAGACATCTATGAAATCACCTTGGAACCTTCTCTGATCTAAGGAGAGCAACCCCGTCTTCTACAAATTAGAACCATTCCAATATCCTTTCTGCACTATCTCTGAAGCAACCACATCCTTCTAAAAGTACTGTGACCTGAATTGTACACAATACTTCCGTTGAGGCCAACACTGCTTTTATAAAGGTTCAACAAAACTTCCTTACTTTTGTACTCTATTCCTCCATTTATAAAACTCAGGATGCTGATGCCTTTTTAAGCACTTTCTTGACCTTCCCTGTTACCTTCAACGATTTGTGCACATGCTTCAGGTCTCTGTTCCTTCAGCCCCTTTAAATTGTACTTTTTGTTTTGTACTGTCTGTCCTTGTTCTTCCTGCCAAAATGTATAATTTTGCACCTCTCTGCATTGAATTGCATCAGCCCTATGCCTGCTTATTCCACTTGCCTGTTTATATTCTCTTGACGTCTACCACTATTCTCCCCATGGTTCACCATATACTTCTAAGTTTTGGGTTATTTGCAAATTTTGCAATTGTGTCCTGTGCACCCAAAGTTATTAATATAAATCAAGAAGGGCAATGACTCTAGCATTGACTTCTGGAGAACCCCACTGGGGCTATATATAGCCTTCTCCCATCCAAAAAAACTCTTTCTCCACTACTACCTATTTCTTCTCATTCAGGCAACTTCTTAACCATGCTGCCACTGGTCTTTATTCCATTGACTTCAACTTTTCTGACAAGCCTATTTCCAGTAATAAATAAAGGGATTTATTGATGAAAGGCCAAGGCAATTGGTTAACAGACACCGAACAAGATACAACAGATCTTTACACTTCAGCTCCCTGGTCCATACTGCCTGGGATCCTGCTTCCAACGCCCCACCAAACTGGCTGGGGTTCGCGCATCCTGCATGATTGGACACGTGGTCCGTGCAGCCCACCACCTTAAAGGTGTCACGCCACCACATCTGGTCTTTGTTAAATGCTTTTTAAAGCCCTTGTACCCATCCTCTGCATTACCCTCATCAACCCATTCTGTTACCTCATCAAAAACACTCAATCAAATTGGTTCAACATTACTTGTCTTCATAATTCTGTGCTGGTTTAGTGACTGTTTGTTTATTTTGTCCTGAGTTTATAAGCTTGAGGGGGAAAACTGACTGGTCTTTAATTTCTTGATTTATCCTTGCACCCTTTTTTAAACAAGGCTGTAACATTTGCAATTTCCCAATCTTCTGGGAGCATTCATGTATCAGGGGCTGTTTAGCACACTGGGCTAAATCGCTGGCTTTGAAAGCAGACCGAGGCAGGCCAGAAGCACGGTTCGATTCCCGTAACAGCCTCCCTGAACAGGCACTGGAATGTGGCGACTAGGGGCTTTTCACAGTAACTTCATTGAAGCCTACTCATGACAATAAGCGATTTTCATTTTTCATTTCATCTAAGGAGGATTGGAGGTTTGTGATGAGTACCTCTGTAATTTTGACCCTTGAATTTATTCTTGAATGCATCCAATCTGACTTGCCAACTCTAAGTACATCCAACCTTTCCAGTACCTAATTTTAGCCTATCTAGTATCTCAACTACCTCCTGTTATTCTTTGACTTTGGAAGCATCCCCTTCCTTGTTAAGACTGAGCACTTCAGCCATGCCCTCTGTCTTCATACATAGGTCTCCTTATTGACCCCACCCTTCCTCTCACTACCAATTGTATGCTTATAAGATTTTGGATTCTCTTTGTTTGCTGCAGTATCTTCCCATACTCTCTTTTCCCCCTATTATTTCCTTTTTCAGCTCCCCTCTGAACTTTCTGTATTCGGCTTGGCTCTCACATGTATTAACCGTCTAATGTATGTAATAATCACACTTTTTCTGTTTCATCTTACTTCCTATCTCTTTCGTCACCCAGGGAGTTGTGGCTTCTGGTTGCTCTGCTCTGCCCCTCTTCAGAATATATCTTGACTATCCAAACCATCTCTTAAAACACATTTTTAAATTACAATTTTGTTTGATAATCTTTGATTCCAATTTACCTGGGAAGATCTGTTCTCAACCGACTGAAATTGGCTCCCGTTCAATTAAATATTTTTACTCTTGATTACTCATTGACGTTTTTCATTGCTAATGTGAATCATTATAATACAATAATCACAGCCCCTAAATGATCCGTTACTGACACTTGATCCACCTGACCGTCCTCATTCGGCAGAATCAGATCCAGTAATGCCGCCTTCCTTGTCGGGCCTGAAATATCTTGAACATGTTTTAGAAATTCATCCACTTCTCTGCCTTTTAAATGACTTTTCTGGTCTATATATATCCTCTTTCTCCAGCACGACTACATTCTCTTTATGCAAAACTGTTACCCCTTCTCCTTTCTTTCCAGCCCATCTTTTCCAAACACCTTGGGTGGGATTCTCCGACCCCCTACCGCCAAATTCTCCGGCACCGGAGATTCGGTGGGGGCAGGAATCGCACCACGCCGGTCAGCGGGCCCCCACCAAAGGCCTTCCACCCCAGCTGGCGGGGAGCCAACCACTCCGGAGCGGGCCTATCCCCTAAATTCCACATCTTTTGGGGCGGCCCGACGCCAGAGCGGTTCACACCACTCTGTCGCGCCGGGACCACCCACCGTGCGCCGGGTACGGGAGAATCCTGCCCCTTGTATTCAAAATATTGAGTACTCAATTCTAACTTCTTCTTAATCGGGTTTCAGTTGTCACAACATTGCCATCCCATGTGCTTTCTATGCCTGCAATTCACCAACCTTACTTGTTGCATTTTGTGTATTTACAAACATGCAGTAATAACCTCCTAATCCAACCCATGTAATACCTTACTATTTCTTACTCTACAGTGCTACCTGTCTCTCCTAATCCTTTTTGCACTTTGCTTCATCGTTCTATTGCTACATCCTGCTTTCCATCGCCCTGACATTATTTTGAACTCTCCTGCAGCACAAGTAAAACTATCTCGTGAGGACATAGGTTGTATCTCAACAGGTTAGGACCAATCTGGTCTATAACCAGTCCCAATGTGCCAGGAATCTGAAGTCCTCCCTCTGGCACCATCTCTCCAATTACACATTCATCTGCATGATCCTCCTATTCCTGTACTCACACACATGACACGAGGAATAATTCAGAGATTTCTTCTTTTTAGGTCCTGCTTATTAATCCCTTCCCTAAGTCCTTAAAATCTACCTTCAGAACCTTCTCTTTTCCTTCTGAGAGGCTGTAAAACATTCAGATGGGGAGGGAAACAGCCAGAGGCTGTGGTCTATATGTCTGTATAGCCTCCCCCTTTGGAACGTCCGACAGCTGCTCAGTGACTTCCTGGACCTTCGCATCGGAGAGCCATAGCTGAGCCACGCATAGTGCCCACTGGGCTGCGCTGCATTTCGTAGAGGAACCATCACCTTCATCAATATTCACAATTAAATACTGGTTGGAGAGGGTAATATACTCCAGTACTGCCTGGTGCTCCTTGATGATCTTGCGGTCGCCCATTCCCTCTCTGCTTGTTCACTCTTAAAAATGTATCAATAAATGTACTATCTATGTTGCCCTCAGTCGTGTGGATACATCACAGTGGGGCTAACTGCTCCAAAGCCCAGAACTTGAATCCCCCCACCCCAGTTGACAATACTTCTTGTGCATGTGGCTGTCCAGGGCATAGGAAGTGTTCTGGAATTCCCAAATGGAACAGGATACACAGTTCACAGACATTGTTTGATAGTATGAAGTAGAAAACAATTTGTTGGATTTACAGTTAACAAGGTGCTATCATCAGTCATAATCGTCTTAGTCAGTTCAAGCATTTCAAAATGGTAACTGGTCATAGTTTTATTTGTTGATATTTATAATTATTGTACAATATCAAATTTTGACTTGGTCACTTTTTAAATCAGTTTTTTGAGCAGTGGCTGAGACTTTCCTTTTTCTGAAACTGTTACCCATACTGTTGCGTGGTAGTACAGATCTTGGGTATTGCTTAAAAAAAATACATATTATTGAAGCTTTTTGTCTTGAACTCATCAGGAATGATGTAGCAGTGCAATTTTTTTGAATTGAACAAAAGCTTGTAGACAAAAGTTCCCTGGTGCGTTATCCATGGTAAGGCTTCAACCAACCGAGTCAACTTGCCAACGAATCAGTGCCCTTTTCTCATACAGTATACAATTCAAAATTTGGCATTATTGTGTCTGTCCTGATGAGTGCAAGGTGAAAAGTTTTGAGACCATGTCTCTTTTTTTCAGTGTTACCCATATTATTGTTTTGGTTCACTTGCACTCTAAAGTTGAGCTGGAAGGCTTTTCCCAAATAACTTTGTTTAAGGAAATGCTGCTGGTCTTATGTTTATTTCCTATATTGGTATGGTTTCCCCCCCCAGAGAGAGAAACATAAGTTGAATTCAAACAGAAACCACCAAGTTAATGTGAGGAAAGTCAGAACAAGAAAAGAAGAATGGGAGAGAATGAAAATGGGCAAAGAGTTCATGACTGACGCAAAGGAATTGGAGCAAGCCGAGGGCATGAAAGAGGAGAAAATGCTTAAAGGGTTTGTTAGTTTTATTATCAAAGCTCTAACTGCTTTGGTACCAATCCTGCTTCAGGTCTTGTTTCAATGACTTTGCTGCATGAGTGCAGCAGTATCTTAATGATCTTTTAATTGGGCTTACTTCTCTGATCATTGACATAATGGGGAGCGTATGATTGTACATACTAATGAAGCATCTTCATGCAGCAAAAAATCTTCCTTGGGTGTTCTGGGTCTTCCCATTTTGTGAACTCTCTGCTCAACTAATTCAGAATGGCAAATTTCTTTCTTCTAACTCTCACAGTAGCTTTTTTATATCTGCTCTGAAATTCAGTACAGTTAACAGATTAATCCATTTAAGTTTGTCTCTGTGGCCCTTTTTGGTGCTGTATAATAAGTTGTTTAATATTTGTATTTTAAAGTCATATTTTCATTTTATGTTGGAGCATGAGTGTGTTATTGATGCGGGAGAGAATACCAAAGATTGCGACATGTAGGTTGGTGTTTTTCCTGCAGTAGCCTCCAATGTAGTCCTATATAGGAGTAGTCCTCCTATGTGGCACTACTGAGCTTGAGAGCTACTAACCTCTGATTGGCTAGTAGTTCTTAATAGGCAAGACTTCCACCCCAAGGTCTTGATTCCAGGGGAAGACCTGCCACTGGCCTTGCAGCTGCCTGATTTACTTGTGGTTTGGCAGGTCTTACGCAGGCTATCCAGCTGGCAGACCAAATTCCCAACATGGACAAGATTCCACCCGCTACCTTTACACCTCACTCTCCTTTTAAGGCCCTGCACATGATGGGTATTTTTGCTAGTCTGTTGGGTCAGCACTAGGCTCTGATAAGTTCACGTATAAAATCTACTTATACTTGTTTTTTTTTCTTTCATGCGATGGGGGCATTGCTGTCAAAGCCACCCGCATTTGTTACCCAGCCATAATTTCCCTTGAACTGAGTGGTTTGTCAAGTCATTTCAGAGGGCAGTTAAGAGTCAGCCACAGTGTTCTGGGGTCTGGAGTCATGTGTACGACATACTGGGTAACGGTAGTATTCCTTCCCTAAAGGACATTAGTGAGCCAGATGGATTTTTACAACAAATAGTTGTCATTACTGAGACTAGCTTTATATTCCACATTTCTTAATTAATTTAAATTCCACCAGCTACCACGGTGGGATTTGAATCCATGTCTCCAGAACCTCTGGATTACTAGTGACATTACCACTACACCACTATCTTTCACCCTTATTGAACATTCTGTCTCTTCCAGGGTTTGTATTTTATTATTTTCCAGCTTGCAGATAAATGACTTCATGAATCTTCCTTTCAAATGTACCTTTATTGTTACATATTTTGTTGCATCACAAATTGTGATGAATAATCAAGATTAATGACCTTTTAAAAAATTAGATTATGTAAAATAGTAATTTAGTTTTATGAAAATGATGCATTCTATATTTGAATAAATGTATGCTTAAGTTATATAGGCTTAAATGCAAAAGTATTTTGCAGAAATTTGAAAATCAACCAAATTTTCTGAAGGTCCAAAATTAAACATAAATATTGTTTGAAGAATGCTCAGTTCACAAACTAGATTTCCGTTTTGCTATATTGCTTTGTATTCTAATCATGAAATACTTTACAGAGTACTTTCTATTACATTTGATGCATATGAAACAGTTTGTCTGCTTTTGAACCAGATCACATGGATCAGATCTTACAGATTACTCATACCCTGCTACTCCAAACCATGCACACCATTCGCTGCAGCAGCAGCAAATGCCAGCTTCATACATGTCTGGTGATAATCAGCAAATGTTGACTGGGAATCAGGCTCAGGAACATGACCACAGATCCTCCACAACAGGATTTAGACATGGTACTCTGAACAGGCCTCAACAACCTCCACCGCCTCCTCCACCAAACACTGTAAATGGTGGTGCTCCACCACCACCTCCACCACCACCACCACAGCAAACAGTAGACTACAGGTAAATAGCTTGAATCCCATCAGTTATCAAAATATTATAAAGTTTTGAATTAGAATGGATTTCGTCGAAATAAATCATTTGCAATCTTTGGAGCACTATTTTTTTATTTTATTTTTGTTTATCTGTATTGCATATGATAGAATTTAGACTGATTGCATTTGTCTGCTACAGATTACACCAATATTGATTTCAAAATTTACCAATGTTAGAAATTCATTGCATTTTGTTACCTTGAGTATAATAATGCACTTAAAGTGCCTGAACAGATTTGTTATATTGCAATATCTGGTTGTCTGTTTACATTTAGATCTTTTTTTCACATTCTTCTGTAATGAAGCATTTCTCTCATTTTCGTTGGGAAAATGTTATTGGCCTGCCGATCACTTAAGAGGATGAACTAGCAAGAGTACATTTGTATTAATCTGATAGATTTGCATCCTTCTGTTTGTTCAATGGGTGCAACAAAATAAGTCCTTAAAATGTATTTTAAGTTTCACACCATGGCACAGAAAAGATCTTCTGTTAAATTGGGTTAATCTCAAACTTTTAAAAGTCCAGTATGGAACATAGTAGTCTCAATTTTAACTCTGGATGGGAATCAGGTGGACAGGCGCTTGGGTAGCATTGTGGATAGCACAATCGCTTCACAGCTCCAGGGTCCCAGGTTCGATTCCGGCTTGGGTCACTGTCTGTGCGGAGTCTGCACATCCTCCCCGTGTGTGCGTGGGTTTCCTCCGGGTACTCCGGTTTCCTCCCACAGTCCAAAGATGTGCAGGTTAGGTGGATTGGCCATGCTAAATTGCCCTTAGTGTCCAAAATTGCCCTTAGTGTTGGGTGGGGTTACTGGGTTATGGGGATAGGGTGGAGGTGTTGACCTTGGGTAGGGTGCTCTTTCCAAGAGTCGGTGCAGACTCGATGGGCTGAATGGCCTCCTTCTGCACTGTAAATTCTATGTAAATTCTATGTAAATATCATGTCCTTGCAGCGTGAGACTCTGGGATTTTAACTTTAATGTATGAAGTGGGGCTTGGCCAGAAGATAGGAGCATAATATTGCAAGCTGCAGCTGGAAACCAAAGAAACAATCAGCTGTAGTTGAGTAAATTGAAAGAGGAATTCAGTGTAGGGTATGGAAGGTCTAAACCAGGGGTGGGCAAACTACGGCCCGCGGGCCGCATGCGGCCCGCCAAAGGTATTTCTGCGGCCCACCAAGTCATTAAAAAAAAAAAAAAATTTTTTTAATTTTTTTTTAAATTTTTTTTAAAAAATTTTTTTTAAATTTATTTTTAAGGTTAATGGGGGGGGGGGGCTGTTGGGTTACTTACTGGTATAGGGTGGATACGTTGACTTGAGTAGGGTGATCATTGCTCGGCACAACGTCGAGGGCCGAAGGGCCTGTTCTGTGCTGTACTGTTCTATATGAGGCACCCAGAATCATAACCGGGTGAAGTAATTATTTTACTTAATATACTATGCGGCCCTTTGTGAATTGTGAATTTCTGAATGTGGCCCTTGCACGGAAAAGTTTGCCCACCCCTGGTCTAAACGTTCCATATGAGGCATGGGGTAGCACATGTGCTCTTGATGCAGTGATAATGTGTGCAAATTGCTCAAAATAAGAGGCAATGTCAGTAGTTCAGTGGTTCCAAAACACTCAGTCTATACTGTTCAATAGTAAAAAGTTGAAAATATGAAGAAAGTAGGAGCACAGAATAAAGCTGGCAGAGATTCTGCAACATGGGTCTTGGCTCCCATTTTGCTCTATGCCTAAGAAATGAATGATCCCCATATGCAAGACAGAGGAAAGTCAGCCCTCAAAAGTACTACCTATTCTGTATAGATATTTATAAATTATTCTTTAACTTTATAATTAAACAAATGATAAGTTCCCAGAATGTAAAGCCTCTGGGTGTATTAATAAATCTGTTTAAATTGACATTATTTAAACGTGACATACCCTCATTCTTCAAAATGAGTTATTGTAATATTTTAGATTCAAAATATAAGGTTACCAATTTTCAAGTGCAGACGAATTCTTTCCCCCCCCTTCTCTCCACCCTTTCTGAGTTAGGTGGAATGACTAATACAGTACTGAGCTTAATTAAGCAACCATTACACTACCATGGGATTGATGCCTGATACAAGTAAGTGGGAAGGCTCATCCTTCAGGTACTGAGACTAACTTGTCTCATTATTGATTTTTTTAGTGTGCTGATATGCCATCAGACACTCATTTGGAGCATACCTTTAGTGAAGTGAATCTTAAGATTTTCAGCAGGATAACTTGTATGTAATTTTGAGAGTTCATAAACAAAATATTCTTTGTTGAAATATTTAATTTAATTTAAAGAAGGCATTTTTGCTTTTCACAATTCTCGGCAAGTAAGATTTTTTTCTGACTAATTTTTGCATTTGGTTACCTGTTTTGGCATTAGCTGAAATACATCTGTAGGTATTCCATGATGGATCATTCAACGCTTTGCATAGATACATTTAGGATAAAACATTGGCTTTTATGTTTGGTGGGTTGCCTGACCTATTTCTTTGCCTGGGGGTCAGTACTGTCCTGTAATGTCAGAGCAGATTAGAGATTGGGCATAATTCTCCCATTTTCAGCCTTCGTGCTCCCGCCAGTGGTGAATAGGGACTGTTTCCCGCTGGCGCTAAGAGCGAAGCTGACGTGCCATTCAATGGCACTGAGAAATTTGAGGATCAGGTTCTGCGCTTCACCTGACACCCCTCCCTCCCCCATCTCCACCCTCATAACCACTGGCAGCGGTCCCCCATAATGGCTGGCAAGTCCCACCCATCAGACCTTGCCCTTGGCAGTGCCAACCTGGCATCTTGGACTCTGGGCAAGGGGGTGAATACTCTCTCCTGACACTTGCCTTCAGGGTGCCAACGAGAGTCCTTCGGGGAGGTGGAGGTCGGTGGGGGGCTTCAACTGGAGTAAAGGGGCTCAGCTTAGGGATCTTTCCTAGGATGGGTGTCGTTTGGCTGGTCTTCCCATGTGTAGCCTTTAAAATTATTAAACTGTCCTACAGCATCTCAAGATCAGTGAGAGGAAAGTGAAAATGGTCTCCGTAGCCCTAAAACCTTTAAACTCTCTCCCATCATCTCACGATAAAAGATCTGTGAAGAGAAATTAAAGTCTTCTCTGACTGAGTGCTGCTCCTGCACATGTTTCTAGGAAGCTCTTCAGAGCAAGGACAGCCTCTTTCAAAAAGAATTGCAGTTAGAAAGAAAATCTAATAAAGAGAAGAGGTACTTCAGAGTTAATGGATGCCTGTAGAGCTATATAAATAAACAATGGTAATCCTTCCTTTGAAATTGCCTGGACCTATCAACCAAGCGGCTTGTAAAAGGCAATGTACTGTGAAATTGAATGTAAACAAATGCAGTTCAATGCTTTTAGGCTTCTAAGCACACGCAGAAGCTTGAAAAGGTTAAAGGGCAATTAGATTGACTGTGATAAAAGCACTTGTACGTTTCTACTGCATTAAAGGAAATTCTTTTACCTCCATCTCACAGATCTTTAAACTTGGCATCATGGGAGAGAGTTTAACGATTTTAGGGCCGCAGAATGAAGTCTTTCACTTTCTTCACTAAGATCTTTAATCATGACAAGCTGAAAGACAGTTTAATGATTTTCAAGGTTACAGATGGGAAGACTAAATGATCCCCATCCTGGGAATGGCCCCAGACCTGAGCCGCTCCAGCCTAGTCCAAGCTAGACCCCCCAACCCCAAAGAAACCCTCTCGGCACTGTGGAGGTGTGCAGGGAGAGTACTCCCCTCCTTACACCCCCACCGGAACTAAACCCGTCAGATCCACACTCGTGGGGTCTTGCATCAATTCACACCAGCATGACTCCCGGCTTTTGGGCGGGGAGGGGGGGGGGCAGGGGGGCGGGCTGGAGCATCCCAGGGGCCGACTTCCTGCCCAATGAGATTGAAATGAGCTTTAATTCGGCCTGAGAATCCCACCCCCCAATATTGCATGCTAGTTGATATATTTTTGTAGGGTATGCAAATAGCCACGGTATCATGAAAGAGAATGTTGAGGTGCATATGTTGAATACCATGTTTAAACTAAATACTTTTTTTTTATTACAGCATGCCAGCTTCTCAAATGATGGAATACTATGCTTCTGCTGGCCCTCCTCTGCTTCCCCCTGGTCCAGTAATTCCATCAGCTCAAACTGCTTTTGTCAGTCCTGTCCAAGTACCTACTCCTCCAGCATCCCATCTTGGATCAATGGTCGGAGTTGCATATGCTTCTTCCCCACTCCCACCTGGGGCAGCTCCACCACCTGGTCCTCCTGGACCACCTCCTCCTCCTCCACCCCCAGCTCCACCCTCTTCCCTTGCTTCTTCACCAATGCACAGTCAGCTTGTAGTCGAAAACAATCGGTATGAACCGGCAGACACTCCTCTCAATGATGCCAGAAGTGACCTCCTTGCTGCTATTCGTATGGGTAAGTAACACAAGTGCAGAATTTATTTATTTTTGCTCTTGCAGAAAGCCGGAACAGACATGATAGGCCAAAAGGCCTCCTCCTGTGCTATAACAATTCTGTGATTCTATCTTTTAACACTCCTGATCATTCGGGTGAGGGGGCACAGGTGAATTTCCATTACTCTTCCACTACTCTGCAATAACTTCGGCAAAAGAGTCATGGAAACTTTAGAATAGCAGCATAAATGTATTTTAACTGGATGATGAAACCAGCACCTACGGTTTGTGATTATTTTCCCTGTTATAAAGCCACAACTGACGACTTCTACTTGGAAAGAACATTACTGCACACCATATAGAATGGATGAGGAAAGAATCAGTTGCAATTTTCTCGTATTAAAATAATTTATTCCAGTTTTGAAGTTCCCATTGAACAGCCGCCGAAACCAATATCAATAAAGGTGTCATTTTGAATAAGGGAAAGAAAATACCTAAAAAAATGAAGCTGTCCTTATTGAATTTATCACCTGTAGAGAAGTCTGAATTTCAAGTGTTATGTGCCAGTATTTCATCTTTAATGAGTATTGTTGGAAAGGAAACCAATTTTTCTATCCACGTGTTTTCTTTGAAACTTGGCTATTTTCCTTACCAACTATCTAGACCTGGATGGGACAGAAAACAATCTCTGATGATACGCCCATATATTGCTCTGGCATAATTAAATAAAACATGTTTCCTCATTTGTAGACTGTTGAGCTTCTGAAGATATGACTGTCCTTTTAATTTCCTAGGTGTTTTTCATATCCTAGCTCAATTTCAATGAAAATATTTTTCCCTGTAAAGAGATTTTTTTCATTACATACTAATTAAATGTACATTTAAGGGAGGAATGGCTGTACCTTTCAGAACTCCACCAGATTTTTTCCAAATTGGAGACCATAATAAACTGTGGTAATGGAATATAGGGCGGGATTCTCTGATCCTGAGGCTAAGTGTTGACGCTGTCGTAAATGCCGTCGCGTTTCTCGACGGCGTCAACATGCCTTTAGGAGCAGCGATTCTGACCCCTACAGGGGGCCAGTGTCAGATGGCTGCCACGGGTATGCGCATGTGCAGTGGGACCGGCTCCCTTATCCACGCCAGCCCAGACGCAACATGGCGTAGGGCTACAGGGGCCGGAACAAGAGGCCCCCAGCCGAGAGGCCAGCCCGCCGATCGGTAGGCCCTGATCGCGGGCTAGGCCACAGTGGAGGCCCCCCCCCCCCCGATGCATTCACGGCAAGGTCCACCAGATAAGAGCACACGTGGACGGTGCCGGTGGGTCTCGGATTTTTTTGCGTGACCGCTCCGCCCAACCCGGGCGGAGAATCGGTGGGCGGGCCGCGTATAGCGGCCACCGACCGGCACCGTGCCAACCGCGCCAGCGCCAATGGTGCCAATTCACTGCTCTCCGGAGAATCAACAGACTGGAGTTGGAGCGGCATGGCGCGATTTGCGCCCATCCCGGCGATTTTCCGGCCCGATCTGGGCTGAGAGAATCCCGGCCGTAGTTTGTGGATATTGAAACACCTATGGAAATAGAAATGAAACAGGTGCATTTTGTAAAATTCTGCTTTTTTAATTGATTGAAGCCTAAACTGTCAATAATTCTAGGCCTAGGCATATAGGGCACAATTCTCCCCCAAACCTTCTCACTTTTTTTGTGGCAGATTTTTCATGGACTTTCTCACCAGCTCTGCTGGCGAGTTCCCCACCACTATTTAATGACATTTAGTCACTTTTTTGGGCTTGGGGAGTATCTCCCCCGTTTAGCTGACACTTACAAATTTTTTTTATAGCACTGGGGAGCTGAACTCCGAGATCGAACCGCCATTTTGAAAGGGTGCCCTGATCTCTAACTGAGCTTGTGGGTCCCCCATAAGCCCCACCCATGAGCAATGACACTCCCATACACAAGAGCACTAACCCACATCCCCCAAGTGAGGACACCCCGCTATGGGGTCCCCCTCTTCAGGCCCCCCACCCGTCACCTCCCCAACCTCCCAGAGGCCCCTGCTGATTTGCCCTGCACACCCGCACCCTTGAAACCCCCCAACCCATGGCTCCCTTTTCCCCCTGGCCTTTTGAAGTGCCACCCTGGCACTTGGGCACCCTTGCACTGGCACCCGTACAGTGCTCCTGCCAGCTTGGCAGTGCCATCCAGGCACCACGGGGTGGCAGTACCAAGGTGCCACCTGAGCAGTGCCAAGGTGGAGGGCCAGGGGACTACCCTGCACCGACTCTGACCATCCAGGCATCTCCAGTGGCCCGGGATACCCCCAGGGTGCCGTGCCAACTGGTCCATGTTTGTGTGGACCAGTGCTGAATGGCGTCCGGCTGCGGCCTTGCTGGGGAGGGTGGAGAATCGAGATAGGCCGGTGAATTCTGGGTATGTTTGCCAAAATCGGTTTAAAACTGGCTTCGGCGTACACCGTTTGGCAGGATTCTGGCTCCGATGCCTCGCCGGACTTGGGTGACTCCCGCGAGGCTGAAGACTGCCAGGAAGCCCTCGAGTGCTCTCCCGGCATTCACCGGCCACTTCGCTCTCAAGAGAAAGTGCAACGCGGCAGGTGGATCATGTCCTCTGTTTCGCTCTTCGCAGCTGTCATCAGACCTTCTGAGTTTTTCCAACATTTTTTGTTTTTATTTCAGATATCCAACCTTCACTATTTTGCTTTTTATCTTTCTTGTATGTTTTCGTTGTCTGCTGTAAAGTTCATGATTGTTGAAGGTAATTTATAGAAATCATCAGACGACCCAGTTTAATTAAATACTTCAGTAACAGAAAAGATTGTATATGGAATTTCATGTTTGAGTTCTTAAATTCAATCTTTTTGAAGAAACAAACTGGTTAGCTTTGGCCTATTGTGATACCTATTGCTAAGCATTAAATCTATTCCATTTGGATCAACAAATGTCATCAGTGGTTTTTAAAATAATTTGATAGATTTACCAAAATCAACATTCCTACTCCAGGTATTCAGCTGAAAAAGGTTCAAGAGCAACGTGAGCAAGAAGCTAAGCGAGAGCCAGTTGGGAATGATGTTGCAACTATTCTGTCCAGACGTATTGCTGTGGAATATAGTGATTCAGATGATGATTCAGAGTTTGATGAGAATGACTGGTCAGATTAACTTTGGTTCAGTGATGCTAATAATTTAATGTGAATTCACACAGTAGTGTGAGGTGAATCTGAAACAATACAGTTATAATGATCTAAATGGAATTGGTGAGAAAAAGAATTCCAGCTGTAGCTGTTGTGAATGTTTCAGAAATTCTGATTTAAACGCATTGACTTGTATAAATACACCTCCCAGGAGTATTACTGTATAATTTTAACATGTAGAAATATAAGTTTTCATTTACAAAGAATATGCTATATAAGAGCAGATTAAGTAGCTCATATTTAATGCCAATTAATATGCCATGTAATTATTAAAAATCATTTGGTAGTACAGAACTTGTATTTTTGAAAAAATATGTTTTACCGAAGCCTATCATCTTGCACTCATCAATACAATTGCAAGAATACCAATGATAGGGGAAACAACAACTTCATCCTGTAAGAAAGGAGAATGCTGATTAATTGGCAAATGGACTCCATTAGAGGCATTGCTGTAGAATCATAGAATCCCTATAGTGAAAAAAGAGGCCGTTCAACCCATCGTGTCTGCACTAACCCTCTGAAAGAGCACCCTACCTAGGCCCACTCCTCCGCCCTATCCCTGTAATCCCACCTAACCTGCACATCTATGAACAAAATTTAGCGTGGCCAAGCCACCTAACTTGCACATTTTTGGACTCTGGAAGGAAACTGAAGAACCCAGAGTAAGCCCACACCGACATGGGGAGAACGTGCAACCTCTACACAGTCACCCAAGGCCAGAATTGAACCTGGATCCCTGGCACTGTGAAGCAGCAGTGCTAACCACTACCTCCCAGGGCGAATGCGCCAGTGCATCAGCAACTTCTTCTCATACAGTATTAAGTTGTTGTTTCCTCTGACATTAGTGTTCATATGATTATCTTCATGAATGTAAGATGAAAATCTTTGACAAATGTTTGTTTTCAGTGATATTTAATTATTAGTTTCAGTGTTATTGAAATGCCTCATTGACCTGTTGATCAGCTTTGTTGACTCGGTGGCCATGGAAAGTGAAGCTATCTTTATGTTGGCCAGTTGGATGTCTTGAACTGTGTTGCAACTCATCAACATGCTAAGGAGTCCTCCAAGCTGAACTCTTCATAAATGCACACATGTAAAGTTTCCATTGTATGTCATCCATTGTATGACATTGAATGTACAATCATTCTCCAAAGAAGTACACCTCATTCATCTAAACGTAGAGAACTTCAGGACTATTGGTAAAAGCAAAGGTTTAATGAACCTACTCCATCACCCAGTTCCTGGTCATACAGTGTAAATACTTACCAGTATAAAGAAAGCATTGCTTAACTTTTGTCTGCCTGCTCTGCTGGAAGAGTACTGTTTTGGTTTGTAGGGTGATTTGGAGTTAAATGGGAAGAATCCAAGTGACAAGTCTATTCCATCAGTTAAATAGCCTTTTAATTATCAGTGGTGCCCTAGAATATTATGGATTTGCTGGTTCAAGAATTGGAAGACTTGTCATTTCTGTGAGGATTAAATTTTTATTTTTTTTTTAAATAATTTTTATTAAGATTTTCACAAAATATAAACAACAAAACAATATTAACAAAACAACCATGGTAAAAACCCAAGAACAACACCCACAAAAGCAACTGCAAACAAAGGAAAAGAAAAGCAAACAACAAAAGGGAAAGAGATAACACCCGCCACATCCCACAAACCCATGTACACAGTTCTCCCTCCCACCGAACCAAACACCACCCCACGGGTTGCTGCTGCTGCCGGCCTATTTGCCTACCGTTCCACCAGGAAGTCCAGGAAAGGCTGCCACCGCCTAAAGAACTCTTGTACTGATCCCCTCAGGGCAAATTTCACCTTCTCCAATTTGATGAACCCCGCCATATCATTGATCCAGGCCTCCACGCTTGGGGGGCCTCGCATCCTTCCACTGAAGAAGAATCCTCCGCCGGGCTACTAGGGATGCAAAGGCCAGGACACAGGGCTCTTTCGCCTCCTGCACTCCCGGCTCCACTGCAATCCCAAAAATTGCGAGTCCCCAGCCTGGCTTGACCATGGATCCCACCACCCTTGACACCGCCCTTACTACCCCCTTCCAAAACTCCCCCAACGCTGGGCATGCCCAAAACATATGGGCGTGGTTCGCTGGGCTCCCCGAGCACCTAGCACACCTGTCTTCTTCCCCGAAAAACCTACTCATCCTCGTCCCAGTCATGCGGGCCCTATGCAGCACCTTGAACTGTATGAGGCTAAGCCTCGCACAGGAGGAGGAGGAATTCACACTTCCCAGGGCATCCGCCCCGTCCCCTCCTCAATCTCCTCACCCAGCTCCTCTTCCCATTTACCCTTCAGTTCCTCCACCGAGGCCTCGTCTACCTCCTGCATTACCCGGTATATGTCCGAAATCCTCCCTCCTCCAGCCCACACCCCCGAGAGCACCCTGTCCCGTACCTCGCGTGGGGGCAACAAGGGGAAGCCCTCCACCTGCCGCCTGGCAAACACACTAACCTGCATGTACCGAAACATGTTCCCTGGGGAAGCCCAAACTTCCCCTCTAACTCTCCCAAGCTCGCGAACTGCCCCTCCACAAATAGGTCCCTCAACCTCCTAACCCCTACCCTGTGCCAGCTCAGAAATCCGCCATCAATGCTCCCTGGAACAAACCGATGATTCCCCCGTATCGGGGCCTCCATCGAGTCCCCCACTTCTCCCCTGTGCCGTCTCCATTGCCCCCAAATTTTGAGGGTAGCCGCCACCACCGGGCTCGTGGTATACCTCGTTGGAGGGAGCGGCAATGGCACCGTTACCAGCGCCTCCAGGCCCGTGCCCACACAGGACACTACCTCCATCCTCTTCCATGCCGCCCCTTCCCCGTCCATTACCTACTTACACACCATCGCTGCGTTGGCAGCCCAATAGTACCCACATAGGTCGGGCAGCGCCAGCCCCCCCCCCCCCCCCCCATCCCTGCCCCGTTCCAAGAACACTCTTCTCACCCTCGGAGTCCCATGCGCCCACACAAATCCCGTAATACTCCTGTTGACCCCCCTAAAAAAGGCCTTCGGGATAAGGATGGGGAGGCACTGGAACAGGAACAAAAACCTCATGAGCACCGTCATCTTAACGGACTGCACCCTCCCCGCCAGTGACAACGGTAACATATCCCACCTTTTGAACTCCTCCTCCATCTGCTCCACCAACCTTGTGAGGTTGAGCTTGTGCAGGGCCCCCCAGCTCTCAGCCACCTGGACTCCTAGGTACCTGAAGCTCTTCCCTGCCTGCTTCAGTGGGAGCCTACCAATCCCCTCCTCCTGATCCCCCGGGTGCACCACGAACAGCTCGCTCTTGCCCAGGTTCAGCTTATACCCAGAGAAGCCCCCAAATTCCCTAAGAATCATCATCACCTCCGGCATCCCCCCCCCACCGGGTCTGCCACATACAGCAACAGGTCGTCCGCATAAGGCGACACTCGATGCTCCTCCCCACCCTGCACCAGGCCCCTCCAGTTCCCTGACTCCCTCAACGCCATGGCCAGGGGCTCAATTGCCAATGCAAATAGCAAGGGGGACAGGGGACACCCCTGTCATGTCTCCCGGTACAACCGAAAGTACTCCAACCTCCTCCTATTCGTGGCTACACTCGCCATCGAGGCCTCATAGAGCAACCTCACCCAACGGACAAACCCCTCCCCAAACCTTTCCAACACCTCCCACAGATACCCCCACTCAACCCTATCAAAGGCCTTCTCCGCATCTAATGCCACCACTATCTCCGCCTCCCCTTCCACAGCCGGCATCATAATAACGTTGAGGAGCCTTCGTACGTTTGTATTCAACTGCCTTCCCTTCACAAACCCTGTCTGGTCCTCATGATTGACCCCCGGCACACAATCCTCTATTCTTGTGGCTAAGATCTTTGCCAGCAGCTTGGCGTCTACATTTAGCAGCGAGATCGGCCCATATGACCCACACTGCAGAGGGTCCTTGTCCCACTTCAGGATCAAGGAAATCAGCGCCCGTGACATAGTTGGGGGCAAAGCGCCCCCCCCCCCCCCCCCCCCCCCCCCCCCCCCCGCCTCGTTAAAGGTCCGGAACAACAGGGGGCCCAACAGGTCCGCATACCTTTTATAAAATTCGGCCAGAAATCCATCCGGCCCCGGCACCTTCCCCGACTGCATGCTCCCTATCCCTTTAACCAGCTCCTCCAGCTCAATCAGCGCCCCAGTCCCTCCACCTGCCCCTCCTCCACCCTCGGAAATTGCAGCTTGTCCAAGAAGCGCCCCATTCCACCCCCCTCCACCGGGGGATCAGACCGCTACAGTTCCCCAGAAAAGTCCCTGAAGACCCCATTAACATCTACCCCCCTCTGCACCACCTTCCCAGCTCTATCTGTCACTCCCACAATCTCCCTGGCTTTCGGAGCTGGTGTGCCAGCATCCTGCTCGCCTTCTCCCCATATTCATATTCACCGCCCCCTGTGCTTTCCTCCACTGAGCTTCCGCCTTTCTGGTAGTCAATAGGTCGAACCTGGCCTGAAGGCTACGCCTCTCCCCCAGCAATCCCTCCTCTGGAGTCTCCGCATATCTCCTATCCACCCTCACCATCTCCCCTATCAGTCTCTCCCTCTCCCTCTGCTCCCCCCTCTCCCTATGGGTTCGGATGGAAATCAACTCCCCTCTAATCACCGCCTTCAATGCCTCCCAGACCGTCCTCACTCGGACCTCCCCGTTATCGTTGGCCTCGAGGTACCTCTCAATACACCCCCGAACCCTCCCGGCTACCACCTCATCTGCCAGCAGCCCCACCTCCAAACGCCAAAAACATTGGTCCCTCTCCTCCCCCAGCCCGAGGTCCACCCAGTGCGGGGCATGATTCGAAATGGCAATGGCAGAGTATTCAACATCCTCCACCCTCGAAACCAGCCACCTGCTCAGGACAAAAAATCAATCCTCGAATAGGCCTTATGCACGTGGGAGAAAAACGAGTACTCCCTGGCCCTTGGCCTCGCAAACTTCCAGGAATCCACCCCCCCCCCCATCTGATCCATAAATCCCCTCAACACCTTAGGCGCCGCTGGCCTCCTACCCGTCCGGGACGTGGATCGATCCAATGGGAGATCCAGCACCATGTTGAAGTCCCCCCCCCCCGTCCCCCCATGATCAGGCCCCCCACCTCCAGGTCCGGAATGTGGCCCAACATACGCCGCATAAACCCCGGCATCGTCCCAATTTGGGGCGTAAACATTCACCAACACCACCCGCTCATCCTGCAGCTTACCACTAACCATCACATACCTCCAGCCACTGTCAGCCACCACATTTAACGCCTCAAACGACACTTTCTTTCCCACCAGGATCGCCACCCCCCGATTCTTCTCATCCAGCCTTGAATGAAATACTTGGCCCACCCATCCCTTCCTCAGCCGAACCTGGTCCGCCACTTTCAGGTGTGTCTCTTGGAGCATGGCCACATCCGCCTTCAGCCCCTTCAAGTGCGCAAACACCCGGGCCCGTTTGACTGGCCCATTCAGCCCCCTCACATTCCAGGTTATCAGCCGGATCAGAGGGCTCCCTGCCCCCCTCCCCAGCCGATTAGCCATAACCTATCCCCTGCCTACCACTGGCCAGCGTCCCCCACTTGGCCAGTTCCCCACTGCGGCAACTCCCCCCAGCACCCCCTGCATCCTCCAGCTCCTTCCTGACCATTTCAGCAGCAACCCGGTACACCCCCCCACCCCCCCAAGGCTAGGACCCCTCCTAGCCGCGCCCCTCCCTTCAAAGCACTCCCGTGAGCCAGCTAAGGATTACATTTTTAATCAACAATCATGTATGCCACTTATTCCCCTTTTCCCAAGGTACATGAAATGAAAGAAAATGAAAATCGATTATTGTCACGAGTAGGCTTCAACGAAGTTACTGTGAAAAGCCCCTAGTCGCCACATTCCGGCGCCTGTCTGGGGAGGCTGGTACGGGAATCGAACCGTGCTGCTGGCCTGCTTGGTTTGCTTTAAAAGCCAGAAATTTAGCCGAGTGAGCTAAACCAGCCCCTACTAAACCAGCTATTAACATAATTAATAGCTGAACATGAAATAAAGCTAAATCTTCATCCACATAATGTAAACCTAAAGTATCATAACTGCAACATAGCTAGGCATAAAATAAATCCATAGTTAAGACATGAGCCTTATTTGTTTTTAGATCGACCAGCTTTATTTTGTGATGAAAATTGCAGTATTGTTCATGCAAACAGTATTATAAATTGGAAAAAAATAATGTAATTGAAAAATACATAGAAATGTTAGACTGTTCTGATAATATTTCTATGAAATAGCTAGCAGATTTATTGGCCAAGAGCTCAAAAATTATTTTATTTCCTGTTTCCATGTCATAGATCTATTTGCAACTAATTCAAGTAAATTGTGTTGATTTGGTATTATTTGTTGGCTTTAATATTTTTGTAGTAATACTTAACAATTTTACAATACCACCTTGTACAACACAGTTTATGCTTAATTTGTTTCGTACTAAACTTTATTTTACAGCAAATCATTTTTTTCTACTCTTGTATCTGGATGTGTTAAATTATAATGCTGGAAATTATAAAAATGAATTCAAATAAACAAAATCCCAACACAAAACATTAATTCCCAGAGTTTTTGAATTTCATTAAAACATCTGACCAACATTATAGAGAATAATGTTCATGTGCAAGTATTTATAGCTTTTAAAACTGTAATGTAATGCATTGGATCCACTGGAATTTCTGTCAGGGTTTGGAAGAGCAGAATTTCTCCCTGCTTGTACTTTCAAGACTCCATCCCAAATCCCAGGAACAAAGTAATTTGCATTTTAAGGTCAGGTGTCCTTACCAATGCTGAAGCTACTGGAACATCCACTTTTTGCATCCCATGTTCAAATGACAATAGATTAATCTGGGATAGATTGCAATTTGAACATGGCATTATGATGCCCATATATCTTCAATATGCTTGATGCATGTACACTTGCCACTGGTTGTATCTGATGGGATCCAGCCAGGCCACACACACTAATTGACATTGGGATGGGGTTGTGGTCAAAGACGCACCTGCCACCCTCTAAACCGGAAGCTCTTAATGCAGTGAAAAAGATACCCAAATTTTCTTCCACTCTGTAATGGAAAATTAGGAGCAGGACAGGAAAGAGCCCTGAGCTATCTAATGGTTATTATGCTGAATACTGGACTTGCTGCTTGAAAAGTGAGCAGCTAAAGTGGTACAGGGGTGCAAGAGTGTAGTTGAAGACACAGCATAGGCTAAATATAAATGATATCGCTCAGATTATTTTAGTGTCAATAGATAGTTATCCAGATATTCCTGGAAACAGGGTGTTCAAGAAACAAAGGAGGAGCAGTGACAATATTGATTAAGAATAATATTACAGTGCCAGAAAGAAAATATGTCCTAGACCTAGAGGGGTCAAGTACAGAATCTATTTGGTTCAAGCCAAGAAAAATGGAGGAACCATTACATTCTTGTTGCAGACTGTAGGCTACTAACTCATGGGAAAGATGTAGAGCAATAAATTTACAAAGAAATTACAGGGAAAGAAAATAGCAAGAACTAAAAAGTAATTATAATGTGGAACTTGAATTATGCCAATACATACTGAGATAGTAATAATGTGAATGGCAGAAAGGGAGGAGAGTTTCTAAAGTGTTTTCAGGAGAATTTTCTTCATCTGCATGTTTCCTGCCCAACAAGGAAGGACACGTTGCTGGATCTGGTTCTGGGGAATGAATTGGAACATGTGGATCAAATGTCAGTTGTGGAGCATTTAGGGAAAAGGCTGAGATCCAGAAGACGCTGATTTAAGATGATTGGCAAAAGAACCATAAGGAACATGTTTAATTATCGTGAGTGGGTAAGATCCAAAATGCACTTCCTGGGAGTGTGATTGTTGCAGATTCAATTGTGATTTTCAAAAGGGAATTAGCTAAACTGAAGGGCAATGGATTGCAGGCAATGGGGAAAGGCAGAGGAGTGGGACTAGCTGAGTTGATCTTACAGAGAACCTGCATGGGCATGATGGGCTGAATAATCTTCTATGCTGTAACCAATCATGGAGGGTGTAAAGGGAAAAAGTAAGGGGAGGAGGTGGTTGGTGGGACAACCAATTGTCCTGAAGTGGCACAAAATTAGCATTGGGGTTATAATGAGATTTGGCATGAGTAGATGCATAGGTTGGTACAGAGGTTATGAGGGACCATATGGGTCGGTTGAGGGGCATAGTTTGGCATTGAGGGTTTGATATGCAATGCAGGTGGGTGGAGGGCATGAGGTGACATGTTGACATGAATGGGTCATGGGGAGTATGTTTGGGGGTGAGGCCTGGAAGGCTGTTTTATTCTTTATAGTTTCGACAAAGTGCGCGATCACTTCACCCAGCCCTCCTCTGCACCCTCCAATCTGTTTATGGGGACAGAAGCAAGGGGCGCGATTCTCCTCGCCCCACACCAGGTGGGAGAATCGCGGGAGGGCCCCCCGACAAATTTTCACGGTGACCAGCGATTCTCCGACCCGGATGGGCCGAGTGGCCTGCCGTTCGCGGCTGTTTCACGACGGTGGAAAACATACCTGGTAGTTGCCGTCGTGAAACGGGAGTGAGAAGCCCGTTTGGGGCTTGTAGGTGGCCTAGCAAGGAAAGAGCATCACGACTATGCTTGGGAGGGGACAGGCCCGCGATCGGTGCCCACCGATCGTCGGGCCGGCGTCCACATCGGACGCACTATTTCCCCTCCGCAGTCCCACAAGATCAAGCCGCCACGTCTTGCGGGGCGGCTGAGGGGAAAGACGGTCACCACGCATGCGCGGGCTCGTGCCGTCAGCGTCATGACGTCAGCTGTGCATGCGCGGGTTGGAGCCGGCCAACCTGCGCATGCGCGGCTGACGTCATTAGGCGCACCGGCCGCGTCATTCTTGACGCGACGCCCCCACGGCCGAGAGTTACGGAGCACCGCTCCTAGCCCCGCCGGGAGGGGAGAATAGGGGGCGAGGAGCGGCCCTCCCGATTTTTCCCAGGAGCGGAGAATTCCGCCCCATGACTTCCATTTTTACCTGCCCGCACTATCACTTTATTCCCCCATCCTTCACAGGGGGGGGGGGGGGGGGGGGGGGGGAGACTTCCAGGGCACTTTCTTCCATGTTGGGTTTGTCGGGCCAGGAATGGTAACAATACAATGCTCTTGACCCGGGAGCAAAAATGCACGCCTTTGTTTCACTCCTGACCTGATGCTACCTGACCTTGGTGAGGATTTCCAGCATTTTTGATTTTTAGTATCTAAGATTTGCTATTTATGTTAACATGGAATAAATGATATAAGTTCCTTTAAACTCTGATAATCACCATGAAACTGAATTCCTTTTTCACACGTGGATTCTGCCCAAGATTTTTAGGAGTAAAATAAAAGTGGATGTTTTCTATCAGCCAATCTTCAGAACAGTTAAACATATTAACACCAAAAAATAACTTCGACACAAGCAAATTGAATAATGTAGAAAATGCAAATGAGCATGTTTCTGCTGTAAACCATAGTATTGTTTTTCTGTGGATCTTTGACCCAATGAAATTTACCAGTTTTTTTTAATATGTTTATAGCCCTGATTTATGCCAATTTTGCCACATAATATTGCACAGATTTCTCAATCATAAAACTATTCAAATTACTAATACTAACCTAAAAATACGAAATTTTACATTTGAATCAGGCTAATTGTACAGTTTCTGGAAATCAATCTGGAAATAGCTTTTATAACAATGCCTTTACATAGAATCATAGAATCCCTACAGTACAGAAGGAGACCATTTGAAAATCGCTTATTATCACGAGTAGGCTTCAATTAAGTTACTGTGAAAAGCCCCTAGTCGCCACATTCCGGCGCCTGTCCAGGGAGGCTGGTACGGGAATCGAACCGTGCTGCTGGCCTGCTTGGTCTGCTTTAAAAGCCAGCGATTTAGCCCAGTGAGCTAAACCAGCCCCATTGAGTCTGCACTGACCCTTTGACAGAGCGCTCTATCCATGTCCACTCCGCCCTATCCCCGTAACCTGAGCTGCACATCCCTGGACATTAAGGGGCAATTTATCATGACCAATCCCCCTAACCCACACATCTTTGGACTGTTAGCGGAAACCCACACGGTCACGGGGAGAACGTACAAACTCCACACAGACAGTGACCCAAGACCTGAACTGAACCCGGGTCCCTGGTGCTGCGAGGCAGCAGTGCTAACCATTCTGCCACCATGCCGCCCCTTTTAATCCACTAAATATGTCCTGATTTGTAAGGTGCACTTATCCACAACGTAATTGGCAGCTGATTCCGTACTTTTTTCCTTTGTTTGTGTGTGTGTGTGTGTAGCATTATTTTTAATTGAAGAAAACTGTCCAGAGCAAACCAAAAAAGGAACTCAAAGCTTCTGGGTTATATGTACAGAACAACAAAATGGTAATGATTAGTTCAGGGATTCCCAATGAGATTTTAGGGTTGTGAGCTTGGAGGATGAAATGGCAGAGACTCTCACAGGAAAATCCCAGAACAGGCTCCAAGGCCCCATGATACATGCAAGTATGTGGAGGCTCCTTAAAGCTGACGACCTTTCCCTTCCCTTAACCTGAATGTTGAGTTTATACAGGCTGGCAAAAAAAGGTGGGGTGGGATTCTATCATATCCGGAGGGGCGGGGGTCCTGGTGGGACGGAGTGGCGTGAACCACTCCAGCATCGGCCCGCCCCAAAGGTGCGGAATCCTCTGCACTTTCAGGGGCTAGGCCGGCGCTGGAGTGGTTGCGCCCCGCCGGCTGGCATGGAAGGCCCTTGCCGCCGCCAGCCGGGGCCGAAGGAACTCTGCCGGCCATCGCGGAGGACCACACGTCTGGCGTGTAGGAAAAGAGTGCCTCCACAGCGCAGGCCCACCTGCAGATCGGTGGGCCCCGATCACGGGCCAGACCACTGTGGG